>NC_132889.1:20446246-20781246 GCF_030463535.1 Salminus brasiliensis | reverse complement strand
ACCCAAAATTGAAGTGTTTTACAGTAGAAACTCCAACAATGAGAACACAACGGAGACGACGACTCTCTGGTATTTTGAAGACCATGTTGGAGGCGTCCCGGACTGCCTCTGGCCTCGTCTTCCATCTGTGGAGTTTATCTCTATAATAGCAACTAGATCTGCCGTTCAAGCAGGACAAGCTCCATGCAGAGCTCCATGCAGAGCGTCTGGAGATCTTGTTCCTCCGCGGTCGCCATGTTCCTCGAGAGCATAAACACAGAGACAGAAATGCAAACGTCAGTTAGTGAGAAAAAGTACTGTACAGTAACACAGGTAGCAGATGGCACAGGGATTACAAGATAAATAAGACAAAGCTAATATGAAGACTATGAAGTAGGGACAGTTGCTCGACTCTCTGGGTTCAATTACATCACAAGCTTTCAAAGCAGAACTGCATCAAAACAGCAATTTGAAGTCTCGCTCAAAATACCACCTGATCCTATAGATCCAGTGTGCAAAAGAGGGTTGTAGATACACACTCTGGTAAGAGCTATCCAACTCCTGTTTTTGGATTGTTTCAATAGACAAAGTATGAAAGAACCGTTAAAAGAACTGGTGGATGTTTATATTCTGTTGTGTTTTCAGAGGGTTTGTGGTGCAGTAAACAAAGTAACACTTAGTGGATGATTCTCTCTGCATTCCTTTCTTTTTAGTTTCAAGATGACTTACAAAGCTGTAACTGTTACAACGTGTACAAGACCTGATCCAAGTTGTACAGTCAGTAAATTGTCACTGTTCATTTGGCTCAGACAAGTACAATACTGGACTGCAGTCAAGCATGTAATGAGATACTTAAAGGCTTCAACTGATCATGGACTGTGTTACCAGAAGAGTGGGGAGAAACTGAAACTTGAACACAGTGATGCAGATTCAGCATCAAATACAGAAGACAGACGAAGCACAACAGACTCCAGTTTTAATCCAACTAAAGACAGTTCTCTTACTCTCTGCTCGGTCTACATGTAAAGGAGAATATATGGCACTGTCTGCAATTATATAGGAAAGCTTGCACCTCACACACCTCACAAATGCCATGAACAGTAATCACCAATATGCACCTGCAAAAAATACTGCAAGACAGCCAAGAAGCAATTGCACATCCACATTAGACACCACTCCATTCGATCAGCGATCCATGAGTATAAAATAACTGATCACGTGATGATACTGATAATCTGGGTTGATCATCATTGCTGCCAAAGACAATGACTTACTCATGGAGGTGAAAAAGAGGTCAACAACATTCAAGATGAAGAATCTAGGAACACAGATCCATTTTCTAGGTACTGATTTTGATCAAAGTCAAGGAGCAGTAAAGAGGTTATGGTTCGAATACTCATAGCAAGTTTTTCATGGATCCATTTTTTTAGATATTCAGCCAAGTTGTGTGTAGGTTTTATTCCTAACAATTAACTTGCTCCCCATATGGATATTGGGATAAACTTTACACACAGAGGACTCAGTGGGACAAAGGCAGCATTCCTGAATAGAACTAAAACCAAGGACTTCCCTGGTTAAGACTTTTTCACATAGAAAAAAAACCCAACAGGATTCATAAACTGTCTTCAGAAAGAAGGACATCTGAAGTACAAACACCTCAGTAAGAGCTATCCAACGCCTCTGTTCCAATGGACACCAAGTACAAAAGAACCATTGAAAGAACTGGTTGATGTTTGTATTCTTTGTGTTGTCAGCTTGAAGCACACAGTGATGCAGATCTGGCATCAAATGCAGAAGACAAGCAAAACACAACAGTCTCCAGTTTAAGTCTAACTAAAGACAGCCCTCTTACTCTCTGCTTGGTCTACATGTGAAGCAGAATATATGGAACTGGCTGCAACTTCTTAGGAAAGCTTACACCTCACACAGCTACTAAATGCCATGGACAGTGATCACCAATAAGCATCTGTAAAAATATTGGAAGACAACAATCAAGCAATTGCTCTTTCAAAGAACCCTGTATGTCGATAAAGATGGGAAGGTGTATGTCCCAGCATATGACCCTGTCTTGTGAAATTTTGAACCAAAGGGAGGTCCCATATAAAAAGGTCCCTTTATTTCACAATCAACAAAAAACAAACCGAAAGCAAACTTGGCAGAACGCTTTCAGTTTCGCATGAGACTTGCCGTTACTCCACCACTCACTGGATCAGGAGAGCCCTTTCGCTCCTGGTAAGAGACAGCCGTCTCAGCAAACCGCCGAGCTGGACCTGCAGTTCCACTCAGCCGACTCTCACCAGAAAAAAGGGGGTCCCGTCCCCATCTTTTAACAAAATGAGGAACTATGCGTGGGCGAGAGTGGGGGCCAACCGCTCCCGCCAGGCACAGCCTTCCACTATCACTTGTACATTCCAGTGGTTTCGCAACTGCATCCTCATGAAAAACAAGTTACCTCAGTATTTAGCTGATGGTGTCAGATATAAAAGACCAGACACTGATCAACACTGACTACTGTTACAGGGTCTGTAATGTACCACAGAGCTTCAAAGAGGAGTTCAACAAAATCACAGTTTTGAGTTGATGCAGATGACAGCACACCATGACCTTCAGCTCCACCAGATGGACGCTACAACAGCCTACTTGAATGCTTTAATTAATGGTGAGATGTATATGGAGCAACCAGAGGGATTTGAAGGGAAATCAAATACAGGTGAAAAGGTTTTCTGTAAACTGAATAAGTCACTGTATGCTCTCAAACAGTCTGGAAGAACCTGGAACAACATGTTACCTGATTATCCAGATGAAAATGGCTTTACATAGAAGCTAGATGACCATTGGGTCTACAACAAACCCCCTGAACACAGGGTGAGATGTTCCTTCATGAAGTACAGTAAGCTAGCTGTGATGCTGTTGGTTATCATGATCACAGGTGTGTATTTATTGTCTCAGGAACAGACTGGCTCTTTTACGAGTGTGTTGCTACAGTCTCTGTACATAAAGGCTCTATATAACATGACATTGAGGTCAGAAGTCCATCATGAACGCTAAAAGCCTCAACTTCCAGAGGGAGCGATTCTATGTCCCCACCAATGTGAAAATCCCTCCTAGGCCCTTGATTCAGAGCTCTGTATTCACTAGGTTTTGATCAAGTTTCACAGAGACATCGTGAACTAAGGAGCTCATCAGTCAGAACTTCACTGACCGTGACTTTTTTAGGGGCTAGAGATCCTATATTTAACAGCCCAAATTCAATACAGGAGCTGCTTGTACTCGGAAAGCTGAATGAATCTGGATCAATTCTAATAAAGTTGATAAAGAGGATTTTCTGATGTTACGATTATAAATCATGCGGGGACACAGACACAGTCTCCATACTGCAGGGTTTGTCTGAAACACTGAGTGACACTGATATATTACTTTAATACAAGCAGAGAAATCACAGAATTAATGCTGATAAAATGGAGGAAATCTTAAACTAACCTGACTGGTGGGACTGGGAAGGGCCAGTCAGTCCTGGAGTAGCAGCTTCTCGATGTTCCCGGAGAGAACGACGGACCCCAGGCCGCTCGGGTGAACCTCTCTGCGGAAGAGGACCTGCCGCTCCCCAAAGATCTCCTGTCCGGCAGCCAGCAGTGGAGCACGAAGAGCCGGTAAACGCTCTCTTACTCGTCGGTAGGTGAGCAGGGGGCCGAAGACGATGATCCAGGAGTCTGTCTTTTTCCAAACGGAGCCGAAGCCGCCACGCTGCCGCGGAGAGGAGCCGCCACGCTGCCGCCGAGAGGAGCCGCCACGCTGCCGCCGAGAGGAAGCCGCCACGCTGCCGCCGAGAGGAAGCCGCCACGCTGCCGCCGAGAGGAAGCCGCCACGCTGCCGCCGAGAGGAAGCCGCCACGGGAGTGGATGTGACGAACCTCGGGGTCTTCCGCTCCGGTAGCGCTGGAACTGAGACCGCCGCGTTGGAGACGTCGCGGGCTGCCTCTGGCCTCGTCTTTCGTCGGTGGAACTCGGACTGCCGGTCCAGCTGGACGAGCTCCAAGCTGAGCGTCTGGAGAGCTCGTTCCTCCGCGGTCTCCATGTTCCTCTCTGAGTCGACTCACGTCTCGAACAGCGGTTCAGAGTCTCGCTCAAAATACCGGAGATCACGTGATCCGAACCGAAGCTTCGTTACGTCACTTCCCGTCCCGCTGTAGACCCGAGCGCAACGAGCTGAATATAAACTGAAATATGAACTTAAATAAAATATAAATGTATGAAATGAGTGAATTTGGTTGACTTTCATTTTAAGAGAAAACTAAACATGAACATAGTTTTTATTTGAACATCAGGTTTTGTTTCCAAACCGACAAAAGAGATAAAAGTCCTTGACAAACCTCCGTATTCGAGGGTTTTTAACTGGAGACGACGTGAAATGACCTCTAATAAAACATTAAAAGGAACAATAAGGACTAAATGACAGCAATCGTTTAAAATGTCTCCCGCAGTCCAATTTCCAAACACTGGAGAGAGGGGTCTGCCCCGCCCCCTCAACCCCAGACCCGCAGCTCGAGCGGGTTGCCAGGTTGAGGACACTGAACCTGCAGGAACGAGCGCGAGACGAGATCAATAACTTTTACAATCACAAGCGACGACGAGTCATATTCTGTAAGATGATCAGTAAATATACTCGCTTGATCTGTTTTTATTGTCTGTTCATTATAAACCAGCTCATGAGGATTTTATACAACTCTGTCAACTGTTAGCGAGCTGGATGCAGCGCTGCCGGCTTTATCCAGAGCCAAGCTCGTTCTCCTGAACACAAAAGCCCACTGCTCCTAAAATCCACTCTGGAGCTGGAATTACTCATTTACACATCCTGACAACATACTGCTCAGTTTAACAGATCATATACACACTTTTCTCCGAGTAGTAGCTGCTGTAGACCTCAGTTATGAAGGACCCTCACTGGAGCTTCACCACACAAACCTTCTGGACGCAGGAACATCATCAGGGCTTCCAGCTCTTCAGCTTTCATTGATCACCAGCTCCCTCCATTTCATGTAGTTACTGTTACACATTACTTTATTTCACATTGTCTTTACCCTGATTTACCTTTATAACATTGCTGTTTGTTGTTCAAATAAAGTCAAATTATTAATGAACAAAGCTGCTGTAACAACAAAGTATGACTTATGAGTTGATGAAAAAGACCAGAGGAAAATGAACCATTTTATTAAACAATTGTGTGCATTTCCTATTTACAGAGTAATAAGGGTTTATCAGAATCAGAATCAGAATCTCTTTATTTCACCAAGTATGTTACCCATACAAGGAATTTGTCTTGGTGAGAGCAACACGCATGACAAGTAACAAAGAAACACAGAACACAGTCTTAAACTAAAGGAAAATGACACTAAACAATAAATAGGGTAGGGGATAAATTAAAAAAAGTAGAAAGTACTAAAGGTAATAAAGGTAATAAAGAGCTGAAAAATATATTTACAGAAAAGAAAAGGACATCTGTACAGGTGTGCAAATAGTCATAGTGCAAAATAGGCAGAGTGCAAATAACTGTTCAGTCCGGTTTGGTTCGGTTATAAGGGTAAGTAAGTAACAAAATGGTAATCAGATTGTTTAAAATGGTTATGATCAACATGATTTACAGTATTGATAAGTGAACATTTCATATTATATTATTAATAAAACCAGAAATGCTGAGATCAGTATACAAACTCCAATCAGTGCAACGACCTTATTATAAAAATAATGCAAAACAAGGTATAGCAACAGATATAAATATAGTACAGAAAAATATATCAAATGGACTTTAAAGGGACGTGAGAGATGTGCAGCTCTTCCTCCAGTGGGAACTGCTGCTCATTAGTCTGTCTGGAACGCTGCACTGTGGAGAAGAACTGAAGTTATTACACTAAAAATGGAGTTATTGTTTTGTGGGCTAGTTCTACAGCACAGTGTGATGTAGAAAAGAAAGGATAGTTTATAGCTGTGGAGCATACGGTCAAGCCTGGGTTTGCCTGAGTTCCTCTATGGTTGTTGCCGGGACAGGTAGAAGCAGGCCAAACCTTCTGGGGTCATCAGGGTGAAGCGACCTTAGTCTGGGTCTTCCCCTGCAGTCATGAAGCAGCAGCTGCAAGAATCAAATTATAACAAACTGTTTACAAAGACGAGGAGCATTTTCCTCATCTGGACTGTCATCACCTTTTCTTCCTGATCATCTGTTCCCCAATCAGAACTGTGAAATGTGAGATGAGTAAATACTAGGAATCACACTACAAGTACATTTACTTCTACATTACTACTCAAACAATAATCACAACTTCCTGAGCTCACTGATCTCATCTTCATTCATGTTCAGGTTTTGGTGGTCTTGGACTCTCCTATTCTGAAGACAATATGATAAAGAATTACACACTGTCAGCATAGGTGTGGACTGCAGCTACTATTTTCTCTGGGTCATGTTTAGTAATAAACTATAGTTACCTCTTCTCCAAAGCTTCAGAGACATCCATGCTGCTCTCCAGAGCTTCAGTCCCTTCTTCTAGAAGTGGTAGATCTTCTCTATAGAGATCAAATTGTTCTGTTTGTGAAAATGTAGACCACCAATAATACTGTACTTCTGTACTGATATTAGGATCTATAATTCACAATGTGGTCTGAAATCATATTAGTTCAGATCCTGAATACTGACCGGTCTGAAAGTGCTCCACTTGATGGACACCCAATACTGGACAGGGGCATCAAATGCTGCTTCTTCTACTGCCTCTTACTAGGGGTGGAGGTGCTTGAACATTCAAAGCTAAAAAGAAAATCCCATAATCAACTTATTTACACAGAAAAGTGAAGATCATTTCACCACAATATTAAACCTGAGTGATCTCTACTAAAAAGGGCTTTATGGACTCTGTTAGATACGACGGATAAACAGCTAACGTCTGATAGACACTGTGCACACGATTAAAACATTATTTTCAACCATTCTGAACAAACCAGCACAATTTAAACGATGGAATAAACAATAAGATGTAGATGTGATTATATAATACACTTCAATCAAGAACTAACATTAAAAACACAGTAAAACATTAGAAACACCAAGTTATCTGACTGCACTGATGAAATGCAGAAAGTCCAGGTAGGATGAAATTATGGGCGAACCGCCAATCACAGAAATGTTCCTCAAGCTAAAAAGCCTCGGCATTCGTCTAAAAAGCTCCATGAGCAGAGACGGAGTAAAAGCAGAGGAAATACTGGCGATGCGTTTGCATTAATATTGAGCTGGCAGCTCTAGTCTGGAGCACTTTAGCTACCTAGCTCTCTCAAACACGCGCTGCCTTCATAACCCAGCTGCACTCGGACCACTGGCTAGAAATGAAGCCCTCCAATGTTTAAAGCACTGAAAAAGCCCATCTCTACTAGTGGCTGTAAGAAATGATCTAGATGAGGTTAGCTAAACTTAGCTGAAGCTCAGTGCTCACCTGTTCAGGAGAAAATCAGCCAGTTCGGTCCGTTTTGAGTCCTTCTGGGCTCTAAGCTGTCTCCATCTATCAAACGCATCTCCAGTATTTCCTCTGCTTTTACTCCGTCTCTGGTCATGGAGCTTTTTAGACGAATGCCGAGGCTTTTTAGGTTGTGGAACATCTAATGATCCAGGTCCAGGTCGCTTCCTCGCCTCCATGGCTGCAGCACGCTGTGTTTCCTTGCTGTTGTTTTTCCAGATCTGGCAACCCGGGGTGTGGCAGTAGGACTGGGGGGTGGGGGAGTGTAAAACAGTATAGCCATCAAATGTGATGTGATGAACCAACTTCATATGAATAATTGTGTCTTTTATAGTCTGTTATAAATATTAATGACTGTTCTAGGTTTTTTACTCTTCACTACTGCCTTCATCTCTACACTTTATTGCAACATCATAATGAAGCTTTTGTGTGTTTTCTGCTTTTGTCTTACAGTGTATGATGAGGTTGATGACATCCATCCTGTGATGGTGAACATTTGTCACCGCTTCAGCTGAAACAGTGCTGGGAGTTTTCCTCTAAAGGACTCCTAGGTGATCTTCAAGAGATGCTCAGCAAAAGTGTAAACACCCCACTTTCATCTCCACCAGCAGACCTACAGAAGACTCTTAAATTCAGTGATGCTCTCAGAGGTGTACAGGTTCAAGGGGAGGTGCTTCAGTGTGTGTCTAATATTACACTAAATTATGTAAGTACTCCCTTGATGATGTTGGTGTAACGGGCCGTCTGCATACTGAAGTGATTCTATTGTTTTGGTCAAGTACTTAGTAAACATGGACGCTGTGTGGGTTCTGTGTGGTAAAATGTAGCTTCTGGTTTCTGGTGGGTGTTTGTCTTTTTACTAAGACTGATATTCTCTGATATAAGTGGAACCTACATTATGTACATTCAAGATGAAATCAAGATGATTTTTAGCTGGTTTAATAAATGTCATATTGTAATGGTATGGAGTGCAGTTTCTTTTAATTTAATCTTCATAAACATTGTTAATGTCTTTCTGTTTCTGTTGCTCTTTCAATTAATGCTAAAGTTCAATTTGTTTATTATTTACTTTCTATAAATAAACAGTATAGAAAGACATTTTGATCATGAGTCCAGAATGGCTCTATAGTATCTCAATAGGATACAGCAGCAGGGACAAGCATTTGTACTCTCTTAAGTCCAAAATGTTCTTAGTGTGTATGTGCACTATATAAGAGAGAAGCCCTCAACTGACTACACAATAGAAACACCTATATCTGTATGCTGTTCATCGACGTTTCCTCTGCCTTCAGAACAGTCATTGCCACCAGACCTGGAAATCAACACCTGCATTTGTAATTGGATCTTGGGACATCCTAATAAAAAGACCCCAGTGTGTGCGGTTGTGTAGTTCTGTGTCCTCTAGGCTCAGGCTCAGGCACCGTGGCAGACTGAGGCTCTGCCATATGCTTAGGACATCTTATCTGGCACAAGGTCCCCTTCCATGAGAGACGTTCCTCACCAGCACTGTGTGTGGAAGGAGATTGCAGCTTCATTAGGGACACCTTTCACTCCAGCCACACACTGTATAACCACCTACCATCCAGGAGGAGATGAAGAAACCAGTGAGATGAGACTGTCAGTGTTTGTGTTGTAATATTTCACATTAAAATCTAGGACAGTCAGTTCTCTCATTTCTTGGAAAAGTCCTCTTTATGAAAGTTGGCAGTAGTTTAGTGTTTTGATGGACTTTAGTTTAGTTCATGAAGTAATGTGAAGGAAAGGACCCTCTCCCTCTCTATGGAGTTCACTTTTATAAAGCAAAAACACACAACATCAGCTTCTGTACTCGAGAGTCTAATACAGTGTCTTTAATATTCAGCCTCCAATCACTCACTATTAAGGGCACAGAAGCCGTTCACTCGAATAGAAGAGTGCACTTCTATATAGTGAGAAGGAATCCCTTTGGAATTGACCTCATGGATGGACCTTGGATGTCACCGTGTGGTCAAACCGATAAAGTGCATAGATGCACATATTGATGAATCGTATGATTTCATGCAGTTATTGATAGTCTATAAAAAAAAGTCACATGATTTACTAAATCTATATAAATGGAATAAATAAAAAGTCAGTTTTAACAGCTTTTAGCTTTTGTGACTTTTTAACAAAACTAACTGTAAAATAAAGTAATTTTTGTCCAAAAAAAGCAATTTCTTTAATCTGTCTATCTCTGCCAAATATATCAAATACTGACAATAATGCATTTAGAAATGTAGAACTGCAAGAAAATATGAGAGCAAAGAAACATGTGTTTAGTAATTCTGCATTTCCTAACCATTCATTTACTCTTATAAACTGGAGAATCAGAGGGATTGGCTGCCCTATGAGACGGTATTAATGACATTTGAACAGATTTGAACTTTGACTTTATTGATGCATTTGTTCATTAAAAGATTGTTTAAATGAGTTTCCAGATCTGTTCCTGTGTGTGTTCCTGTTTCCAAAGACTTTCTAGTTCCAAAATGGCCCGTTTTAGTTCCTGTGGTTGTTGACCTGCCTGCTGCCTATTGCCTAACTAAACATGACGTGATGAGCCTGAATCAAACACTGAACCGAATCAAGACACTGAGCCGAACATAAATGAACGTATATGAACAAGAACCGAATCCATGAATCAAAACCAGAACGGAAACCCAACAAAAGTCATTCTGTGAGCCTGAGGGCGTGATACCGAGGGTCTGACACTAAATAATAATATTAATATTCTTTATTAAAAATAGTTCAGTTATTATACATATGTGTTTTTGTCTGCTAGAGTATGATCTAAATGAATAGCTGCTAGCTTGTCCTTTGCTGCAGCTATATTTGAGGTGTGTGCTGCTAATTACAGCTGCTTGTTTAGCTTGATGTTTCAGCCTCCTGTGTTCAGCTCTCCACTCATTTCCACCCTGACATGGACAGGAAAGCACAGATGCCTGTACATCACATGGCAGGAGAAGCTTTGTACAGGCACACTAGGTAAGGGCTGGGGGCCACAATTTAGTTAGGTGGTTATCTCTTTGCTAGGCAGGTAAGCTGTTCATTTTTTATTCATGCTCCACTCAGGTGTTCACAAAGGCCACTTTTCCCCCATAAAAAGTGCTAATGTGGTTAATGTCTGGTGATGGCTTTAAACGTGTTGAGGTAGATTAAGTAGACTGTACTAGTATGTGCCTCTATTTAGAACCATTGCAGTTTCTCGGTTTGGCCACATGAGGGCATCCAAGCTCCATCTTCAGAAAATCCCAACGTGCTCTCAACCTCTGTGTCGTTCTCAGCAGGTCAGTATGAAGAGGAAAGCTCCTCACTGTACAGAGGAGCCCTTTTCTATTGAACTGAAGGACTTCTGTGTCCTTAATAATGAGGGAAACTGAGGCTGACGTTTAAAGACACTGTGTGATGCTCTCGAGTACAGAAGTCATTGTTGTGTGTATTTACTTTATAAAAGTGAAATCCAAGGACTAAACATCCTTCACCCAAATACTTGCAAAAGCACTTTTCTAAGAAAAGCGTTTATATTGTCTAGTGATGACTTTAAATGTGCCGAGGCAGATTAAGTAGACTGTACTAGATATGACCATTTTAATGTGAAATTAAATTAAATTAAAACACAAACAAACAACACTGACAATGTTTTCTCAATGTTTTTTTTATGTTTATTTCCAATGACTTGAATTATTTTAGATAGATGGGTTCCCCTTTTAAGTCATGGTTCCTTTTAAGGTTTCTTCCTCTTGATCTGAGGGAGTTTTTCCACTGTTCCCCGGGTCTCTATGAAGCTGCTTTGTGACAAAAGTGATATATGAATAAATTTAAATTTAATTTAATTAAATTAACACACACACACACACAACCTCCATATAAAACTGATAATATATTAATGTTTACAAAAACACTTCAAACACCAATCCCCCCACGGCAATGCTAAAACTACCATTTTCAAGAAACAGCTTCACAAATAAACATGGGATCAACATTTAAACAGCAGATGTTTGTATCATGGCAATTTTAAAAAGCCAGCATGTCATTTATGAACAGGACAGAATTGATGAACATGTCCTTCAACCATGAAGATGAAGAAACTGCATTGCCATTTCTGCATTCCTCTGTCTTTAGACTAAATCCTTCATTTAAACAAACAGATTCTCATCAGCTGAAGGTGAGTCAAGAGCTTGATGCTCCAGTCTTTGTCACCTGTGAGACAACATGCATGGAAAATGCCACCCAGACCCACAAAGTGTCTCTGTTTAGTTTGTACTTGACCTTCCAAAACAATAGAACCATGCTGAGAAGCTCGATCTCCAGCACTAGAACATTCAAAGACAAGCTGCTTTGATTTCTACTAGAGTTTAGAAGTCGTCAGCCCTTAAACTCAGGTCTCTAGATGAGTTTAATGAAGTGGACATTTGGAGTCAGATGAACTTCACACTGTGAGCTATGGCTGTGTCTAACAGTCCGACTGTGTGTCTCTGTATTAATGCGCCACAGGAGGAGCGCTTTTTTAGGAGACAACAAATGAGTAATATATTGATCCTTTCTGGTAAAATACATCATCTTACAGATGTTCCACAAACAATACTAATTAATAACATAGAGAACTCTGAGTGATTTTAGATGGTATAATAAATGACTTTTTAGCTAGATTATCTCTCTAGGTTAGCTGATGTGTTTTAGTGAATGTGTAGCTGCTGTTAACTGTGAAGTGAGCTAGATAACTAGTTACTGAATCTAACGCAGCTCACTAATATCACATGTGCTTGTAAGCTCTGCTACTTTTGCGAGCTAAAAGTAAGATATGGGACTTTTTCTAGGACAGCCTGGAAACGTTCGCTACATATCTGGATAAATCTCCCTCAGATGTCAGTTATGGAGAAACTGGAAGTAATATCAGTGGCTACTTTACAAGATTTGTTAAAGATATTATTAAAGTTAAAATGTGCTGCTGCCCATTACTGTAAATAGTGTGGTGGTAAATGACTGTGGTATTTTTTTAATATTCAAAGTTGTGCAGGTGTGTATATCATATTTTACTGAAATGAATACACATGCTAATGCTTACAGTAAACCTATTTTTGCATGATAATTGTTTTTCTGTCTTATGATTAATATGAATTAAATATTCTTCGCTGCCGATTAGTGAGGAACACCGTGACCAACATGGTGTCCATCATCAGAGCAAGTGATACTGAATTTATGTTTCCCTCGAAAAATGAGGTCCAGGCCATGGCAAAGCGGCTTGTGGAGTATTATCCAGTGCTTCGTGATAACACAGTGAACTGCACACACACTTGGGTAAGTGTTTGTACCATTTGTAAACCAACTTTTCATTAATGTCACATAAGCCAGTTTTAAGTTCCAGTGATGGAAAACCCCATCCATGATCAATCATGAAAACTAAACAATAAGTTCATATTTATAGAACTATTGGATCAAGTGTAAATGTGGGCTTTCCAGCAGGTAAAGTGTTTATTATTTTGATTTAGTGCTGAGCAGTAAAAACGACTGAAAAACTTTTTGGTCATTCTTTTTCATTTTAAAAACAGATCAAAAATTAAAGATTGATGATTATTTCATTTTCATTTCATATTCTAACTTCCATAGAACATAAAAAACTAATTATATATATAGCTCTATCTTTTAGCACACTACTGCACATTTCATCTGACCTATCCAAAGTGCCTCACAACACTCCTGTCAATAATTCAGACAGAAGCTCTGCAGGATGCCATTCATGATCGGGATGCAGCTTCATCCTACAAAAAAGCTTTGTCAGCGTGGAGAAAGATCATTGGTGAGTAGTGAAAAGTGCCCTGTGGTCAAGCAGCAGTGGCTATCATTGTCAGCAGGGTGTAACAAATTCTAACAGTTACAGAGCTGGTTGTTTACTAAGTTTGGTGTTTCAGAAATTCAGCTGTGTTAGATATCTTATTTAATAAAACTACTCTTAGAGGTTTGATTGTTAAAAATAAATCAGTGTAACACATTCAGGAACATGGAGTTATTTAGTTTAACTAAGCTAAAAGTGAAATGTTACTTTTTGTTGAAGTTTAAAAACAGGTTGACTCACCAGCACCATGTATAATGCATACATGTCTTTCATTAAGTGCTATGTAGCAGCATGTCTACCTATTTTAATGTCTCTGGAGTTTGTACCATACTGGATGTGGTTGTTTTTACTGTTCCTCATGTTGAGTACAACATTATGAAATATGAAATCAATATTATAAAATTACAGTCTTAAATTAGAATTACTTAGAAGTAATTTTTGTTTATTTAAACTCCATATTGAGTGTAAAGCGCATTAAATGATTCTAATTTTATTTTTTTTAACAAATGAGCTTCTATAAAAAAGCTTAAAACAAGATTAGTTTTCTAGTTTTGTCACTTTATGGATGACGTTTATGATTTGCTAATTTGCTAAATTGACTTTTATGACTTTTATGGTCGCTAAACCTAGTCATAATGCCTTATAATGATTTATTTTTACTGTTTTTTGAGATTACAAGATAATTTACAGTGCAGTTTTCTCACTATATTGGCAGATAATTTTGCTTGATTCAATCATTTCTTTTCTTATTTTGCTTTTATTCATCTTAGTTTTTGACACTGATGTTTTGCAGTGCATTGGTGCTGTGGGGACAGTGGAAATGTAGTGTAGACTATAGACATATGAAACAGTAGTAAGATAAATATACTGTAAGATAAATATATTGTGAGGGGAACAGGCAGTTTTGCCAGTGTTCTTTAAAGCTTGTCCACCATAGCAACAGTTACTAATGACAGAACAAAGGGCATGGACAGGTGAATTATGACATCACAGGGTTGGAAGTGTATAAATGGCAGGAGCATCTTCACTCGGCTCATTCACAGCTTTCTGCTGTTGGAGATCAGCTGCTCCTTTAAACATGAGCTTTGAGTACATCCCCCCATCCTGGCAGACAGCCAGCCAGAAAAAGCCAGGATACAGCTTCGATGTGAAAGATCCAGGAAACTTCGAAGCTCGATTGAGGGCCATGATAGCGGCTCAGGCCAACGACAGTGAGACGAGTGAGAGAGAGAGACAGACAGTGAGAAGAGCAAGAAGAGAAGGAGAGAGACAGACAGTGAGGAGAGCAAGAAGAGAGGGAGAGAGACAGACAGTGAGGAGAGCAAGAAGAGAGGGAGAGAGACAGACAGTGAGGAGAGCAAGACGAGAGGGAGAGAGACAGACAGTGAGAAGAGCAAGAAGAGAAGGAGAGAGACAGACAGTGAGAAGAGCAAGAAGAGAAGAAGAGAGACAGACAGTGAGGAGAGCAAGAAGAGAAGGAGAGAGACAGACAGTGAGAAGAGCAAGAAGAGAAGGAGAGAGACAGACAGTGAGAATAGCAAGAAGAGAAGGAGAGAGACAGACAGGGAAAGGAATACTAAGAGAAGGAGAGAGACAGACAGTGAGAGGAAGGTGAAAAAGAGGAGAGAAGGAGGAGAACAGAGCTCAGGGCGATCTGTCTGCAGAGACACTACTCCTGCTGAGGAGAGCCAGTCCAGTCTAAAGACCACACCCAAACAGAGACTGGTTCACAGACTGAATCAGAAAGTCCAGGTCCTCCACAAACTCGGCCCCAGAACTGCTGAAGTCTGTTCAGCAAATAAAAAAACTAAAGATCTGCTGAAGTTAGAACTACAGCCAAGTCAGGAGCACAAACTAACCAGACAGTCCAGTTCAGAGTCCGGCTGCATTCACTCCTGCACAGATAAGTGGTGCCTGATGAATTTCGTGAATCAGCTGGGCCTTAAGCTTCCAACCCGGAAGTGAACTAGAGGCCCTCAAACCACCTGCAGCTGTAGAGGAGACTAGAGGAAAGTCAACAGAAACAGAAACAGTCTGATGAAGCTCAGAGAAAATCAGAGGACAATCAAAGGGAGTCAGAGAAGTGAGGGTGTCAGAGGAAGGCCAAAGGAAACTGTAGAATGTAATAGAGAGTCAGAGGACAGACAGAGGAAACTCATTGAAAGTTAGAGGAAGTCGGAGGCCAGTCAAAGGAACGTCTGAGGAAATGAGAGGAAAGTCAGAAAAAGGTCAGAGGAAGTGAGAGGAAATACAGAAGAAGGTCAGAGGAAGTTAGACACAGTCTTCAGATCAGTGTGCACAGATCATTGTTGGTCCACCTGTGACTTAAACCTCCTCTGCCTCTGATCCAGACTCTGAGAGTTGCCTCCCATACCTCCTCTGCATAGCAAACCACACCTCAACAGAGCGCTCAGCTCTAAACTCAGGATGAGGCTTGAGATGTTGTGCTGGTTCAGCTTCCTGTGAGGCTATAGTTGCTGTCTAGCTAACAAGACTCAGCTGTGCTAAGAGGATCTGGAGCCAGTGACACAGAGCACTGTAGAGTGGGAGGGGCATAGCCAGAGGGGGCGGACCATTCTTTCTCCTAATTGGATTTACTGTGCTCTTGTTTTGGATCCAGTGTCGACCAGAGGAGGATGGGTTCCCCTTTTGAGTCTTGGTTCCTCTCATGGTTTCTTCCTCCTGCTCTGAGGGAGTTTTCTCTTTCCACTGTTGCCCTCGGCTTTCTCAAAAGAGGCTCAGACACGGATTTCTGTAGAAGTTGCTTTTGAAAAAAAGGCTTAAACTTAATATATAATCAAACTTGACTTGATGAGCGGTCAAGAAGCCGTTACTGGCTAGAGGAAATATCTTAATGGTTGTATTGACTGGAGAGTAAATCAGTAAAAGGTGATCTCTGACTTACACAGTACTGCACCGGCTCATTACTGTTCACTAACAGCTAATAAACAGCTCATGTTTATTCATGTGCTTCCAGTGTTGATGATTTCAGATGCTTCAATAATTGTTAATATTGTTAATCTGAAGTTTTGCTTCGTAGTTTTTTGTTCATTGTTTTGGTTTGTTGTTTTTTGCTGCTTCCAGGTTTCTGTTCATTGTTTTTTCAAAACCTCGTCTGTGTTCTTTCTCCTGGCCCAAGCTCCGTCTAGTGTTCTGCTTTTGTTTGAGGTGTTTCTGGTTTTCCTGAATACTGCTCAGCTTCCTCCCAGTCCCAGCTGTGTTACTGTGTCCAGTTTGAGTTGTCAGGTTTTGATTTTGTTTCTGGTTCTGTCCAGTAGATTGCTGTTCCCCCGGTTGTGCTTTGCTTTGTTGTGTCTGTTTACTTTTGTCCAGGTTACATTCAAGTCTTGCATCGTCCATCCCTGCAAGTGTTTCCTTGTGTTCACTGCCACGTCTGACCAGGCATGACAGTAACTAATAATTGATATTAACAATAATAACAATGGTAATATTTACATATTTAATGTGATGAGATAATTAGCCTCGTTAATAAGTGAGGAAATGATCGTTGGCTTCTTCTCAGTCTATGACTGGAGCTGCTGCTGCAGGTATGATATCTGACCTGTAGGTGGCGCTGCTGTGTCGCTTTTCTTCATTAATCTGTGTAATCTCTGTGAAACTGTGAGCAGGCAGCATGTACCGTCAGCCACCAGCAGGGGGCTCGGCCAGCAAAGAATGAAAGCTGGTGGGGTTGGAGCAAAGAACTCCAAGCCCCAGAATCCCCAGCGGTAATCAACGCTGACCAGACCCACCTGTGTGGCACAGTATAAATACACCCAGCCAAACACAATTCCCCGTCGCACCTTTGTAGAGGGGTGAACAGTGAAGAGAAGCTGAAGTGAAAAGAGAAAAGTGTTTGAGTTGTTGTCTTTTGTTTGAGTAAACATTTCAACTGCTTTTTCCTTTGTTTGAATTCCTGACGTTTTCTATGTTGCTGATGATCAGTGTTTATACTGCCACCTCTCACAGCTGTGGCGGCACAGTGGAAGTACTGGAGTCCAAACCCCACAACACACCGTGACAGAAACTGGACTGAATCGTCTACTTGTGTCTCTTTACCCTGAACTGTCTCCGTTTTGTTGTGCTAATAACCACAGTATGAGGAGGCCTGGAGAAAATGACCTTAACGTGGTTTCAAACTGACCTAAAGTGACCTTCACCTTTACAAGTTCCATAATGAGTGGAAACAGTCCTCATTTCCCAACGAGAATCCAGATCCAGATCAAAGGATAAGGAGTTAAAACACACTGACTTCCTAAACCATTTTTAAACTTCATTAACATGAAGGAAAACACCAGAAAAAGACAGATGTGGAGAACATGTGGAAAAAGACAAAGATATAGAATTTAATCTGAAATATGATAAATGACAATTTCCTGAATTTCATTTTAAAATCTAGATTTTAGAAACTATGAACTGAAACTCCATCACAGCATTTGAAGATCATTAATATGCAACATTATGGGCTGTTTAATTTAGACGTCTAATAGACTGTTGTGTCTAAATGATCAACTCCAGCATTTATTAAATATAACAGCAGTTTTAAAATGCAGTTTATTAGTTCTTATCTCCTGATCTCCAGAACCCTCACCTCACTTGGCCTTGGAGAGACGATCTCCCTGCACCCTCCCATGAGCCTCTGCAAGGTCTAGGCCACAGAGAGCAGCTAGAGAGTTAATTTCTTTAGTTCCAGTGCATTTAAACATACACTTCAAGTGAGGAGTCTACAGATTTATCAATTCTTCTGTTTACAGACCGTCATTCTCCCTTTTCATGACTGTCATGAACTGAACTACATCCAGCTTTGTCACATATTTTTGTTTTGAGATCTGGTTCTTCTCCTCCCACCTTCGACCTTGGAGTCGATTTCCAAGTATTTTAAAGCTTACTTTAGAGGTTTTCCAAAATCATCAGTTAATAGATGCTCTAAATTCAGTTCAGGATGAGATTAGAGAGAGGATATAACAAACACAGGATAAGGAGTAAAGATAAATTTACCATAGCAGTGTAAGTAAACGTGTTCCCCTTTTACTCCCATGCTGAATTATATATATAGTCAACTGAAGAAATTCATAATTAATATACTGGCCTTTAGCCTGAATAAGATCTTCCTGTTGTGAGTATTCCATCAGAAACCTCTAATCAACATTAGTGAACAGTTCAGGTTTAATTTTCTTCTACATAGTCTGGCATACAAGAGACTAACTCTATAACCACTAGACTACTATAACAACACACATAGAATGATTTACAGTAAAGTATCAGCAAATGTTAAATGTATTATTAATATTATAAGTGGAAAATAAGGGATTAAAGACTGCACACACTGCTTTCAGAATATAGAAGGGTATATATGATATACAAGCTTAAACAGCCTCAGTTTCTCTAAAGCAAGAAAGGTACAAGCAGTTGGCGTCATCACTCCGCTATATGTTCAAAGAGTCCACAAGTAATAAATATGAAAAGGGAGTGATATTAAAACATTAGCAAAAAACTAAATTGATAAAAGGAAAAAAAGCATAAAAAATTAATTCAAGTTTATTAATAAAACACTTTTCACAACGAGTCACAAAGCAGCTTTACAGAGATCTGGGTCAGAGCCTCTCTTGAGCAAGCCAGTGGCAAGAAAAACTTGAGGAAAAAAAAAAGAACTGAGAGGAATCAAGATCCAGAAGAGAAACCCATCCTCCTCTGGTCACCAGACAGCAAAATAAAAAGCAAAGCAGGAATAAAAACAATAAATCAATACTGAATTCAGAGAATATGGAAATGCGCCATCAAGCCATAAAAGATGAAAACGTGAGTGAAATGTTGAAGTCCAGGCAGGTGAGGATGAATCAACACGAGGCTCCAGAGCAGGACAGTGGGCAGTAGGGAGCCAGGTCTGGTGGTACTGGGATGGAACAGCTGGAACTGGGCATCTCAATACATGGAAAATAGAGACAGGGAGAGAGAGAAAACAGAAAGAAGGGAAAAACAAGGGGTTAGGAGATCCAATAGGTAGGGTGGCAATCAGATCACAGCAAGCTGAAGAAAAAACAAAACAAAACACAAAACAAAAAATAAACACATCTTAGATAAAACAAGGTCTTGGTTAAGAAGAAAGACTACATAAACATACTCAAAGGATTGGATACAATAAAAATGTCCTTCCCTAAACACAGGTCTCACTGTACAAATGACACAGGTAGAATTCATCAAGGTCATTACAGTAGAGACAGAATTGTGGACAAAACACATTTTCAAAGAAACAGACATATCTACCACTCAGAGAATAAGACCTCGAATGCACAGGATAATACAGCAGACACTGAGCACAAGCACTGCAATCCGTATGATCAGCACAGAGACCATAAACATTTTCCATTTACCAAACATGGATTTCTATCACCCCGTAAGACTGGTGTGCTCACCCCTTATTTTAGTCCTGAAGCACTGTGGCTGTAAAAGCTACATAGAACAACCACATGCTGTCATTTCCTAAAGTAGTGCTGGTGAGAGTCTTGAACGTGAGCACAGCTCAGCCAGTTTGGATGCAACACTGTTTTGAACACAGAAACTCACAAGAGACATCGGTATGATTGACTAACAAAACATTAGGTGCTGCATTGTCCTTGTGTGTGAAAAGGATAGGAACCAGATTCCTGGGGGCCTGAAAGGAGGTCAAGGGTGCACAATGTTCTGGGCCATTTTACTCAGAAAGTGTTCTAAATAGTCCAGAGTTCATTCCCAACCTACAAATCCACTTCTGTTCCACCGCTACTGAAACAAAGCGTCCTGGGTCAGATCTTGTAGGTGGTGGGAAGCGAGCAATACAATCAGTGCAATGCGGTTGGTTAAAGGGTGCTGAGTCAGGAATTCTCCTGTCACAGTCTTTGTCCTTCAGAGCTAAAAGTTCAAGTGTGGCGTGTCAGCGTCATCGCAGGCAGCCAAGGCGGCGCTAGGCTCACACCTTAGGCTGTGTTGTCAACGTAGGATGGAGTCAGGATGACTGTTTGCCAGCCGTTGCCATTGACTCTTCAGATGGTCATCTCTGATCACATGCACCTTAAAATCCCAACAATGAAAAGGTCACTCAGGTCATTTGAAGTAAGAGAACTGTACAGAATACACTGATTATTGATCAAGTACATACAGTAGAAGTTACATACAGTCAAGCTGGAAAGTCTGCACACCCCTTCTCCATGCTTTATGTTATAGACTTATTCTACAGTAGAATGAATTCTACACAATGACAATGTGAAAGCAGGGTTTTTAGACATTTGTGGTAATAAAAAAAATAAATAAAAATTATAATATAAAATCTCATATGTACACAAGTTGAAGCGAAAAACCCTGAAAGGAACCAAAAGTCAAAAGTAGTCAACACCGGATAGCACAACACAACAGAACAAGAATAGAAATCAACAAAAAAAACAGTAATGAATTTTAAGAGCTGCTGCAAATGTGACATCAAGCCATAAATTATGAAAATGTGTGTGCAGGTAAACGGTCATGTGAACAGCTATGCAGAGAGGCGATAATCACTCAATAATAAGACGCAGAGCGAGAGAGAGAGAGCGTGAGAGAGTGTGAGTTGAAGGCTGAAGTGGGAAACTGATAGTAGTCCAGAATCCTGCAAAAGAAATGTACGTTACCGGTTGTAGGGTTTAAGAAGTTCTCCAAGATGCTGTGGGGACAAACAATCGAGAGAATCAAGTCAGAAGGAGTGTTCAATAATCAACGAGGAATTTAACTGGAATCCAGTGCAGTGATGAGAAAATAGACAGATGTGGTCACAATTTTAAGCTCAAGCTCTAGTTTTAAAAAAAAAATAAATTTCTTTGACTTGTTGCATAAATTCAGTATCACTGGAACTTACCTGGAAGTATTCGGCTGTGTGCTTGTGGTGAATCGTCCTTTGCATCTGCTTGAAGCCACACTACCACATCACAGCCAGCCAGCCAGAACTGCAGGTGGACAGACTGCGAGCTACAGACTTGTAGATGGGTAAAATAAAACGAGTTGCAGACGGACAGAAAAACAACTACAGAGCTGCAAATTTAAAGACAGACACAGTTGCAGACAGCCAGAGACGCAGAAGGATAGAAAGGCAGCCAGCCACAAAGATGCACATGGATAAACAGCCAGAGCAGCACACAGCCACAGAAATGCAGACGCATAGTCAGAAAGACAGCCATCATTGCACCAAACAGTCAGCCAAACACAGATGCAGAGGAACTCTCATAAAGACGGAGAGTCAGTTTCACATGGATAGAAAGCCAGTCAGAGTAGCTGCCAGAGTCCAAACAGAATAAACTGCAGATTTATAGACATCCAGAGAGTGTTGTTGATGGACAGAGTTACACAGTTCAACATGGTTGCAGATGCAGTCAGAAAGACTGCCAGAGTTGCACATGGCCAAGCAGACAGCCAGTTGCAGATGAAGACAGCCAGAGTTTTAAATGGAGAAACAGCCAGAGAAACAAAAGAACAGGCAGCCAACCAGAGATGCACACTGACAGCCAGGCAGCGAGCGCTGCACATGGACATGTATGCATGGACATACAGCCACATACAGTTGCAGATGGCCGACCAGAATTGCACATGGACTGACAACCAGCCAGCCAGAGTTAGAGATGGACAGTGTGATGCAGTCCTGATAGCGGACCCCTCACCCCTTAGATCCCTAGAGTGGGTCTTCTAGGAGCCGACATGATCCACAGTTAACCAATAGTGTGTGGGGGGGGGGGGACAAAAAAAAAAAACAAAACACCAAAACACACCAGTAACATTAGGATACAGCAATTAATTACCAGTATACATCAACAAGCCCATGTAATCAAGACATGTAAATAATGTTGTATTGTCATTTTAGAATGTGATGACCACTCCTATAGTGGACACTTGGTTTACTCCAGGCTAAGCAAAGGATGAGCACCTGGCTTAGAAGGATTGTGTAGAAAGAAATATGGGGTCAGATTTATAGACAGACAGTTGCAGACAAAGAAACAGTTTCACATAGACAGACAGACAGCGTTGTATATGGACTGACAGTCAATCTGAGTTGCAGCCAGTCTAAACAGAATGAATTGCAGATGAACAGGCAGCCAGAAAAAAGTTTACATGAACAGCCAGAGTTGCAGAGGGACATACACACAGCCAAACAGTTGAAGATGCATAGTCAGAAAAACAGCCAGCCAGCCAGCCAGCCAGCCAATCAGAACTGCACATGAAAAGACAGCCAGCCACAGTTGCACACTGAAAGTTAGCCACTGAATTGCACACGAATATGGACATGCAGACAGCCACAGTTGCAGATGAACAGAAAAACTACTACAGAGCTGCAGATTTAAAGACAGACACAGTTGCAGACAGACATTTAGAATTGCAGAAGGACAGACCGACAGCATTGCAGAGAGTCTAAACAGAATAAATTACAGATTTATAGCCAGAGAGGCATCGATTGACAGACAGCCAAAGATGCATAAGTTCAGAAAGCCATCCAACCACAGAGATGCAGACGCATAGTTATTGCACCTGACAGCCAGTCAAAACACAGTTGCAGATGGATTATCATAAAGTTGCAGACAGTCAGTTTTACATTGATAGAGAGCCAGTCAGAGTTGCTGCCAGATTCAACACTGCAATTCATTCTGATGCCAGCCAGAGTTGCACACGGACAGCCAGTCCAGCCACAGAATTACACATGGAAAGAAAGCCAGCCAGCCAAAAGTTGCATGTGGACATGCAGACAGCGCCACACATGGTTGCAGACAGACACAGTTTAAAATGGACAACCACCCAGTCAACCAGTTGCAGATGAAAGGATATACAGCCAGTCAGAGTTGAAGCCAGAATCTAAACCAAATGAATTGCAGATATAAACAGCCAGTATTGTAGATGGACAGACAGCCAGTCGCAGATCAACAAACACTGCCAAACCTAGTCAGAAACACACAGTCAGAAAGACAGCCAGTCATAGAGTTGCACATGCATGGACAAGCAGACAGTCATACAGTGGCAGACGGATTGTCAGACACAGTTGCACATGGATTGATAGCCAGGGTTGCTGCCAGAGCCTTAGCAGAACAAATTGCAGAGTTTTAGATGGAGAGAGACAATGATGTAGAACGGTAAGAAGCCAGTCAGCCAGCCAGAGAATTACACATGGAAAGAATGCCAGCCAGCCACAAAGTTGCACATGGACATGCAGACCGCACCACACACAGTTGCAGACAGACAAAGTTAAAATGGACAGCCACCCAGTCAACCAGTTGCAGATGGTCAGTCAGTCAGAGTTGAAGCCAGAGTCTAAACAGAACGACAGACAGCCAGAGTTGCAGATTGACATACACACTGCCAAACAGTCAGAAACAGTCACACAGTCAGAAAGACAGACAGCCATTGCACATGACAGACCATGGTTAGCCCGATCCCTCTTCAGGGATAGGAGTCAGGGAGTCATGAAGCCCTGTGTGGCAAAGAAGAAAGTTAATACATGTACAGAAACTGAATGATCACCTACCTGTTACACAGTTGCAAACAAATTGTCAGCCTCACACAGATGCAGATGGACACACAGACAGAAGCAGATGGATAGTTATCCAGTCAGTTAGCCAGACAGCCAGAGTCAGGGAGTCATGAGGACCTGTGTGGCAAAAAAGAAAGTTAATACAGGTATTGAAACTGAACAATCACCTACCTGCTACGCAGTTGCGTATGCATAGTCAACATCACAGTAGCAGATGGACAAAGACAGAAGTAGATGTACAGTTAGCCAGACAGCCAGAGCCAGTGAGTCATGAGGACCTGTTTGGCAAAAAAAAAAAAAAAAGTTAATACATGTATTGAAACTGAATGACCACCTACCTGTTACACAGTTGAAAACAAATTGTCAGCCTCTCACAGACGCAGATGGACATGCAGATGGATAGACCATGGTTAGCTCGACCCATATTCAGGGATAGGAGTCAGGGAGTCATCAGGACCTGTGTGGCAATAAAAGAAAGTTAATACATGTATAGAATCCAGTGCAGGGATGAGAGAATAAGACAGATGTGGTCACAATTTCAAGCTGAACAGTCAAGCCGCTGCATTCTTAACTTATTTAATGACCCTGAGCTTATTTAATGATTTGTATAAACTTCCTACCAAAGCGGCATTACATTAATTCAATCTTGGTTATAAATGTGTATAAATTTAATAGAGTATGTGACTTAGCACTTTTGTGTTCTATTCTTTTTTTACATTTTTTTATACATTTTACATTTTCCTTTGACTTGTTGCATAAATTCAATATCACTGGAACTTACATGGAAGGATTCGGCTGTGTGCTTGTGGTGAATCGTCCTTTGCATCTGCTTGAAGCCACACTACCACATCACAGCCAGCCAGCCAGAGCTGCAGGTGGACAGACTGCGAGCTACAGACTTGTAGATGGGTAAAACAGAACGAGTTGCAGATGGACAGTATAAGAACTACAGAGCTGCAAATTTAAAGACAGACACAGTTGCAGACAGTCAGAGATGCAGAAGGATAGAAAGGCAGCCAACCACAAAGATGCACATGGATAAACAGCCAGAGCAGCACACATCCACAGAAATGCAGACGCATAGTCAGAAAGCCATCATTGCACCAAACAGCCAGCCAAACACAGATGCAGAGGAATTCTCATAAAGACGGATCCGTCAGTTTCACATGGATAGAAAGCCAGTCAGAGTAGCTGCCAGAGTCCAAACAGAATAAACTGCAGATTTATAGACATCCAGAGAGTGTTGATGGACAGATTTGCAGAGGAACATACACACGGTTCAACATGTATGCAGATGCAGTCAGAAAGACTGCCCGAGTTGCACATGACCAAGCAGACAGCCAGTTGCAGATGAAAAGACAAGCAGAGTTTTAAATGGAGAAACAGTCAGAGATGCAAAAGAACAGGCAGCCAATCAGATATACACATTGACAGCCAGGCAGCAAGCGCTGCACATGGACATGTATGCATGGACATACAGCCACATATGGCCGGCCAGAATTGCACATGGACTGACAACCAGCCAGCCAGAGTTGCAGATGGACAGTGTGATGCAGTCCTGATAGCTGACCCCTCACCTCTTAGATCCCTAGAGTGGGTCTTTTAGGAGCCGGCAGGATCCAGAGTTAACCCACACCAGTAACATTAGGATACGGCAATTAATTACATGTAGCTTAACTTACCAGTATACATCAACAAGTCCATGTAATCAAGACTGCACGGTTATTTCAGGATGTGATGACCACCCCTATAGTGGACACTTGGTTCACTCCAGGCTAAGCAAAGGATGAGCACCTGGCTTAGAAGGACTGTGTAGAAAGAATAGTGGGTTAGTTGGTGCAGATTAAACTGAAATCATGGTAGATGTGAGGCTTTGCAGCCCTCAGAGGAAGGCTACTGAGGCCTTATTATGTAAAGAGAGTGTGACTTGGCTCTTTTGTGTTCCGTTTTCACTTTGTCTTTACTTTCCTTTGACTTTTTTTGCACAAATTCTATTAATATCACTGGAAAGTTTCTGGAAGTATTCAGCTGTGTCCTTCTGGTAAAGCCACACTACCACATCACAGAGACAGACAGCCAGAGCCGCAGATGGACAGACAGCAAGCTACAGTCTTTTAGACAGGTTAAACAGAACAAGTTGCAAATAGACTACAGAATAAATACAGCAGCAGATTTATAGACAGACAGTTGCAGTTGGAGAATCAGACAGTTTCACATAGACAGACAGCCGGACAGCGTTGCATATGGACTGACAGCCAGTCAGAGAAGGATGTAGAGGAACATACACACAGCCAAACACAGTTGCAGATGCATAGTCGTGAAAACAGCCAGCCAGCCAGAACTGTACACTGAAAAGCAGCCAGTCACAGAGTTGCACACAAAGTTAACCACTGAATTTCACAAGCATAAGGACATGCAGACAGCCACACAGTTGCAGATAGACACAACCAGCCAGAGCTGCATATGGACAGCCAGTCCAGCCAACAGCAGATGGACAGACAGCGAGCTACAGACTTGTAGATGGGTAAAATAAAACGAGTTGCAAATGAAGAGAAAAACAACCACAGAGCTGCAGACAGACATTTAGAGTTGCAGAAGGACAGACAGCCAGCATTGCAGAGAGTCTAAACAGAATAAATTACAGATTTATAGCCAGAGACGCAGAAGTTCAGAAAGCCATCCAGCCACAGAGATGCACATGGATAAACGGCCACAGAGGCACACAGCCACAGAGATGCAGACGCATAGTCCGAAAAACACCAATCATTCAGCAATCAACCAAAACACAGTTGCAGACAGATTATCATACAGTTGCAGACAGATTCAGTTTCACATGTATAGACAGCCAGTCAGAATTGCTGCCAAATTTAAAACAGAATGTATTGCAGTGTTGATGCCAGACAGAGTTACAAAGGGACATACACACAGTCAAACATGGTTGCAGACGCATAGTCAGAAGTTGCACATGCACTTTCACATAGACAGACAGCTTTGCATATGGACTGACAGCCAGTCAGAGTTGCAGCCAGTCTAAACAGAATGAAGTGCAGATGAACAGGCAGCCAGAAAAAGGTGTACATGGACAGCCAGAGTTGCAGATGCATAGTCAGAAAAACAGCCAGCCAGCAAACCAGAACTGCACATGAAAAGACAGCCAGCCACAGAGTTATACACTGAAAGAAAGTTAGCCACTGAATTGCACACGCATATGGACATGCAGAAAATGCAGAGAACAAATTGCAGAGATTTAGATGGAGACAGACAGTGATGCAGAATGGTGAGCAGCCAGCCAGAGTTGCACACGGACAGCCAGACCAGCCACAGGAAAGAAAGCCAGCCACAAAGTTGCATGTGGATATGCAGACAGCGCCACACATAGTTGTAGACAGACACAGTTTAAAATAGACAACCACCCAGTCAACCAGTTGCAGATGAATGGATAGACAACCAGTCAGAGTTGAAGCCAGAATCTAAACCCAAACGAATTGCAGATTTATAAACAGCAAGAGAGTCTAGACAGTCACACAGTGGCAGACGGATTGTCACACAGTTGCACATGGATTGATAGCCAGGGTTGCTGAAAGAGCCTTAGCAGAACAAATTGCAGAGTTTCAGAAGGAGACAGACAGTGATGCAGCCAGTGCGCCAGCCAGAGTCACACACGGACAGCCAATCCAGTCACAGAATTACACATTGAAAGAAAGCAAGCCAGCCAGCCACAAAGTTGCACAGTCACAGTGTTTAAAGACACGGTTTAAAACGGACAGCCACCCACTCAACCAGTTGCAGATGGAGAAATAGCCAGTCAGTTGTTTCCAGAGTCTAAACAAACTGCAGATTTATAAACAACCAGAGTGTTGTAGATGAACAGACAGCCAGAGTTGCAGACCGACATACACACTGCAGTCAGAAACAGTCACACAGTCAGAAGGATAGCCAGCCATCAGTTGCACATGGTTAGACAGCAAGCCACTGAATTGCACATGCATGGACATGCACATAGTGGCAGACGGATTATCATACAGTTTCACATGGATATACAGCCAGCCATCAAACAGAGTTTGAACAGAACTAATTGTAGATTTATAGACAGACAGTGTTGGACAGACAAGCCAGAGAGTGTTAAAGGACATACACACAGCCAAATATAGTTGCAGACGCACAGTCAGAAAGACAGCCCCACATAGCACAGATGAAGCCTTTCTTTGCAGAAGGGGATCGGACGTCAAACTTGCAGCCAGCAGTGGAGCGTGAAGAGTCGGCTGAACGACTTGCTCCCTCTTCAGTAGGTGGACATGGGGCTAGAGATGACAGTCCTGGCAGCTGTCTTCTTCCACAAGGTGTCTGGAAGCATCCACCATATTCCATCAGTAAACAAAGGGGTTAGTAAGTTATTAATGCAAAATAATGTAAAATAACACAGCAGATAACAAAAGGATCAAAACTGGCTAAGAAACAAGCCAATGCTAATATCAAAGAAAAAGAAATAACTAGAAGTAACAAGCAACATGATAGCTAGCAAACAGCAGGGGGGCAAATGAAGACCACCTGCATATCACCTGGGAAAGATGGACCATAAAAACACACTAAACTCAGTTAACATGGCTGTGCCTAAGATCACCCCCTGTACTTATTTCACCACTTTCCCCGGTGGTATTTCCTCATATTTCCAAGACTAGGAGAAGCTGCATTTGAAGGAACAAATATCATACAACAGAACTAGCATTACAGTATTACATCTGTACATATTAATAACCAGCTTTCAGAGTCTACTCAGAAAACGTTAGTAAACTAAACATTAGCGGAGTTAATCCAAGCACGATTTCACTCAAATTTGGGAAGCTTATATTAGAAAAATATTAGAACAATTGTGTACTGCTCACTAGCGCTTGAAGAGGGCTTTAATTGTCTGTGGTCACTCCCTTATTTACATGTAGACCCATTAACCCATTCCCAATCACACTGTAACAATCACGGCTTTGTAGCTCATCCTCAGCTAAAAGAGAAAGAGTGAGAAGAGAACCATTCAGTAAGGAGTTATTTGGTTTACTAAAAACCTAACATTCAAACAAACATCCACCAGTTCTTTTAAATGGCACATACCTGAAGTCCATAGGGAGAGTCCAAAACAGTCTGGAGTCAGACAGCAAACAAACAAAAACAAACGAGAACCCCTCTGAAAAAAAACAGTATTATGAATCTGAACACACACACACACACACACACACACACACACGTTAAATGACTTACCTGCCAACTATCCAATTTACTAAGCATGAACGACGGACCCAAGGCGGTCTTTTTCCAAAAGGTGTCCAGATGTGTGCGGCAGTGCTCCTTCAGGGCCTCGCTGCGTCAGGTGGAGAACGATAATGCTGAAGGAGTCACGCTGCCGAAGCACCAATGGAAGCCTGGCGACGTTCAGGACACGGGCACCTAGAAAACAGGAGACCGTGGCATTACTCTTTGGGCCCAAAATTGAAGTGTTTTACAGTAGAAACTCCAACAATGAGAACACAACGGAGACGACGACTCTGGTATTTTGAAGACCATGTTCGAGGCGTCCCGGACTGCCTCTGGCCTCGTCTTCCATCTGTGGAGTTTGTCTCTACGATAGCAACTAGATCTGGCGTTCAATCAGGACGAGCTCCATGCAGAGCGTCTGGAGATCTTATTCCTCCGCGGTCGCCATGTTCCTCGAGAGTGTAAACACAGAGACAGAAATGCAAACGTCAGTTAGTGAGAAAAAGTACTGTACAGTAACACAGGTAGCAGATAGCACAGGGATTACAAGATAAATAAGACAAAGCTAATATTAAGACTATGAAGTAGGGACAGTTGCTCGACTCTCTGGGTTCAATTACATCACAAGCTTTCAAAGCAGAACTGCATCAAAACAGCAATTTGAAGTCTCGCTCAAAATACCACCTGATCCTATAGATCCAGTGTGCAAAAGAGGGTTGTAGATACACACTCTGGTGAGAGCTATCCAACTCCTGTTTTTGGATTGTTTCAATAGACAAAGTATGAAAGAACCGTTAAAAGAACTGGTGGATGTTTATGTTCTGTTGTGTTTTCAGAGGGTTTGTGGTGCAGTAAACAAAATAACACTTAGTGGATGATTCTCTCTGCATTCCTTTCTTTTTAGTTTCAAGATGACTTACAAAGCTGTAACTGTTACAACGTGTACAAGACCTGATCCAAGTTGGACAGTCAGTAAATTGTCACTGTTCATTTGGCTCAGACAAGTACAACACTGGACTGCAGTCAAGCCTGTAATGAGATACTTAAAGGCTTCAACTGATCATGGACTGTGTTACCAGAAGAGTGGGGAGAAACTGAAACTTGAACACAGTGATGCAGATTCAGCATCAAATACAGAAGACAGACGAAGCACAACAGACTCCAGTTTTAATCCAACTAAAGACAGTTCTCTTACTCTCTGCTCGGTCTACATGTAAAGGAGAATATATGGCACTGTCTGCAATTATATAGGAAAGCTTGCACCTCACACACCTCACAAATGCCATGAACAGTAATCACCAATATGCACCTGCAAAAAATACTGGAAGACAGCCAAGAAGCAATTGCACATCCACATTGGACACCACTCCATTCGACCAGTGATCCAGGAGTATAAAATAACTGATCACTGACCCACAGCAGATATGGTTATGAGAAAAGGAATCTTTCTCATTCATAATTCATAATTAATTCATAATAATTCAGGATTCATAAACTGTCTTCAGAAAGAAGGACATCTGAAGTACAAACACCTCAGTGAGAGCTATCCAACGCCTCTGTTTCAGTTGTTCCAATGGACACCAAGTACAAAAGAACCATTGAAAGAACTGGTGGATGTTTGTATTCTTTGTGTTGTCAGCTTGAAGCACACAGCGATGCAGATTTGGCATCAAATGCAGAAGACAAGCAAAACACAACAGTCTCCAGTTTAAGTCTAACTAAAGACGGCCCTCTCACTCTCTGCTTGGTCTACATGTGAAGCAGAATATATGGAACTGGCTGCAACTTCTTAGGAAAGCTTACACCTCATACAGCTACTAAATGCCATGGACAGTGATCACCAATAAGCATCTGTAAAAATATCGGAAGACAACAATCAAGCAATTGCTCTTTCAAAGAACCCTGTATGTCGATAAAGATGGGAAGGTGTATGTCCCAGCATATGACCCTGTCTTGAGAAATTTTGAACCAAAGGGAGGTCCCATATAAAAAGGTCCCTTTATTTCACAATCAACAAAAAACAAACCGAAAGCAAACTTGGCAGAACGCTTTCAGTTTCGCATGAGACTTGCCGTTACTCCACCACTCACTGGATCAGGAGAGCCCATTCGCTCCTGGTAAGAGACAGCCGTCTCAGCAAACCGCCGAGCTGGACCTGCAGTTCCACTCAGCCGACTCTCACCAGAAAAAAGGGGGTCCCGTCTCTTACATCTTTTAACAAAATGAGGAACTATGCGTGGGCGAGAGTGGGGGCCAACCGCTCCCACCAGGCACAGCCTTCCACTATCACTTGTACATTCCAGTGGTTTCGCAACTGCATCCTCATGAAAAACAAGTTATATAATTGATTATATAAACGGGAGTTTGCAGTAAAACATAACCTGTAACTTAATGTAATAATATAAAAGACCTGTATTAACATATTACCAATACATTATGACCAGCAAGCATACCTTTAATATAAAGTGAACATGGACGCATTATATCCTTATATTCCGATATGAAGACCAAATTAGCATGGCTCCGCAGTGCACTTGCACCACTTCATAACGCCTTTCATAGTACAAACACCCTTGCAGCCTAGCCAAAGGAGTAGGCCTTTCCTTAGTGGTTACATCCCATAACCAAACAGTAAGTTGTTCATATGATACAGTGTGTACTAATTGGATGGAGTGCACCCTAGGCCGGCGCCTAGGTATCAGCAGGGCAGAATTCATTCTTATTACAGACCCTTACAAACATGACAGATAGAAGCTAGACTCAAAATGAGAAAGGGAATCTTTGTAGGATATGAAAAGAACAGTCCATCATACCTAGTCTACCATCAAGACACAGAGAAAGTCCTTAAACACAGACTGGTGAAATTTCATAGTGTTACAAAACACCAAACCCAGACTGAACAGGTAATGGCAGCCAATTATTTCCATGGGGAGAGATGTGTACCCCCCTTGCAAACAGCTAACAGTGTTGATCAGATTCCAGATTCAGATTACACACTATTCAAAGAGATAAAGCACCTCAGTATTTAGCTGACGGTGTCAGATATAAAAGACCAGACACTGACCAACACTGACTACTGTTACAGGGTCTGTAATGTACCACAGAGCTTCAAAGAGGAGTTCAACAAAATCACAGTTTTGAGTTGATGCAGATGACAGCACACCATGACCTTCAGCTCCACCAGATGGACGCTACAACAGCCTACTTGAATGCTTTAATTAATGGTGAGATGTATATGGAGCAACCAGAGGGATTTGAAGGGAAATCAAATACAGGTGAAAAGGTTTTCTGTAAACTGAATAAGTCACTGTATGCTCTCAAACAGTCTGGAAGAACCTGGAACAACATGTTGCCTGATTATCCAGATGAAAATGGCTTTACACAGAAGCTAGATGACCATTGGGTCTACAACAAACCCCCTGAACACAGGGTTAGATGTTCCTTCATGAAGTACAGTAAGCTAGCTGTGATGCTGTTGGTTATCATGATCACAGGTGTGTATTTATTGTCTCAGGAACAGACTGGCTCTTTTACGAGTGTGTTGCTACAGTCTCTGTACATAAAGGCTCTATATAACATGACATTGAGGTCAGAAGTCCATCATGAACGCTAAAAGCCTCAACTTCCAGAGGGAGCGATTCTATGTCCCCACCAATGTGAAAATCCCTCCTAGGCCCTTGATTCAGAGCTCTGTATTCACTAGGTTTTGATCAAGTTTCACAGAGACATCGTGAACTAAGGAGCTCATCAGTCAGAACTTTACTGACCGTGACTTCTTTAGGGGCTAGAGATCCTATATTTAACAGCCCAGATTCAATACAGGAGCTGCTTGTACTCGGAAAGCTGAATGAATCTGGATCAATTCTAATAAAGTTGATAAAGAGGATTTTCTGATGTTACGATTATAAATCATGCGGGGACACAGACACAGTCTCCATACTGCAGGGTTTGTCTGAAACACTGAGTGACACTGATATATTACTTTAATACAAGCAGAGAAATCACAGAATTAATGCTGATAAAATGGAGGAAATCTTAAACTAACCTGACTGGTGGGACTGGGAAGGGCCAGTCAGTCCTGGAGTAGCAGCTTCTCGATGTTCCCGGAGAGAACGACGGACCCCAGGCCGCTCGGGTGAACCTCTCTGCGGAAGAGGACCTGCCGCTCCCCAAAGATCTCCTGTCCGGCAGCCAGCAGTGGAGCACGAAGAGCCGGTAAACGCTCTCTTACTCGTCGGTAGGTGAGCAGGGGGCCGAAGACGATGATCCAGGAGTCTGTCTTTTTCCAAACGGAGCCGAAGCCGCCACGCTGCCGCCGAGAGGAAGCCGCCACGCTGCCGCCGAGAGGGAGCCGCCACGCTGCCGCCGAGAGGGAGCCGCCACGCTGCCGCCGAGAGGAAGCCGCCACGCTGCCGCCGAGAGGAAGCCGCCACGCTGCCGCCGAGAGGGAGCAGCCACGGGAGTGGATGTGACGAACCTCGGGGTCTTCCGCTCCGGTAGCGCTGGAACTGAGACCGCCGCGTTGGAGACGTCGCGGGCTGCCTCTGGCCTCGTCTTCCGTCGGTGGAACTCGGACTGCCGGTCCAGCTGGACGAGCTCCAAGCTGAGCGTCTGGAGAGCTCGTTCCTCCGCGGTCTCCATGTTCCTCTCTGAGTCGACTCACGTCTCGAACAGCGGTTCAGAGTCTCGCTCAAAATACCGGAGATCACGTGTCACGAACCGAAGCTTCGTTACGTCACTTCCCGTCCCGCTGTAGACCCGAGCGCAACGAGCTGAATATAAACTGAAATATGAACTTAAATAAAATATAAATGTATAAAATGAGTGAATTTGGTTGACTTTCATTTTAAGAGAAAACTAAACATGAACATAGTTTTTATTTGAACATCAGGTTTTGTTTCCAAACCGACAAAAGAGATAAAAGTCCTTGACAAACCTCCGTATTCGAGGGTTTTTAACTGGAGACGACGTGAAATGACCTCTAATAAAACATTAAAAGGAACAATAAGGACTAAATGACAGCAATCGTTTAAAATGTCTCCCGCAGTCCAATTTCCAAACACTGGAGAGAGGGGTCTGCCCCGCCCCCTCAACCCCAGACCCGCAGCTCGAGCGGGTTGCCAGGTTGAGGACACTGAACCTGCAGGAACGAGCGCGAGACGAGATCAATAACTTTTACAATCACAAGCGACGACGAGTCATATTCTGTAAGATGATCAGTAAATATACTCGCTTGATCTGTTTTTATTGTCTGTTCATTATAAACCAGCTCATGAGGATTTTATACAACTCTGTCAACTGTTAGCGAGCTGGATGCAGCGCTGCCGGCTTTATCCAGAGCCAAGCTCGTTCTCCTGAACACAAAAGCCCACTGCTCCTAAAATCCACTCTGGAGCTGGAATTACTCATTTACACATCCTGACAACATACTGCTCAGTTTAACAGATCATATACACACTTTTCTCCGAGTAGTAGCTGCTGTAGACCTCAGTTATGAAGGACCCTCACTTGAGCTTCACCACACAAACCTTCTGGACGCAGGAACATCATCAGGGCTTCCAGCTCTTCAGCTTTCATTGATCACCAGCTCCCTCCATTTCATGTAGTTACTGTTACACATTACTTTATTTCACATTGTCTTTACCCTGATTTACCTTTATAACATTGCTGTTTGTTGTTCAAATAAAGTCAAATTATTAATGAACAAAGCTGCTGTAACAACAAAGTATGACTTATGAGTTGATGAAAAAGACCAGATGAAAATGAACCATTTTATTAAACAGTTGTGTGCATTTCCTATTTACAGAGTAATAAGGGTTTATAAGGGTAAGTAAGTAACAAAATGGTAATCAGATTGTTTAAAATGGTTATGATCAACATGATTTACAGTATTGATAAGTGAACATTTCATATTACATCATTAATAAAACCAGAAATGCTGAGATCAGTATACAAACTCCAATCAGTGCAACAACCTTATTATAAAAATAATGCAAAACAAGGTATAGCAACAGATATGAATAAATATAGTACAGAAAAATATATCAAATGGACTTTAAAGGGACGTGAGAGATGTGCAGCTCTTCCTCCAGTGGGAACTGCTGCTCATTAGTCTGTCTGGAACGCTGCACTGTGGAGAAGAACTGAAGTTATTACACTAAAAATGGAGTTATTGTTTTGTGGGCTAGTTCTTCAGCACAGTGTGATGTAGAAAAGAAAGGATGGTTTATAGCTGTGGAGCATACGGTCAAGCCTGGGTTTGCCTGAGTTCCTCTATGGTTGGTGCAGGAACAGGTAGAAGCAGGCCAAACCTTCTGGGGTCATCAGGGTGAAGCGACCTTAGTCTGGGTCTTCCCCTGCAGTCATGAAGCAGCAGCTGTAAGAATCAAATTATAACAAACTGTTTACAAAGACGAGGAGCATATTCCTCATCTGGGCTGTCATCACCTTTTCCTTTTCTTCCTGATCATCTGTTCCCCAATCAGAACTGTGAAATGTGAGATGAGTAAATACTAGGAATCACACTACAAGTACATTTACTTCTACATTACTACTCAAACAATAACCACAACTTCCTGAGCTCACTGATCTCATCTTCATTCATGTTCAGGTTTTGGTGGTCTTGGACTCTCCTATTCTGAAGACAATATGATAAAGAATTACACACTGTCAGCATAGGTGTGGACTGCAGCTACTATTTTCTCTGTGTCATGTTTAGTAATAAACTATAGTTACCTCTTCTCCAAAGCTTCAGAGACATCCATGCTGCTCTCCAGAGCTTCAGTCCCTTCTTCTAGAAGTGGTAGATCTTCTCTATAGAGATCAAATTCTTCTGTTTGTGAAAATGTAGACCACCAATAATACTGTACTTCTGTACTGATATTAGGATCTATAATTCACAATGTGGTCTGAAATCATATTAGTTCAGATCCTGAATACTGACCGGTCTGAAAGTGCTCCACTTGATGGACACCCAATACTGGACAGGGGCATCAAATGCTGCTTCTTCTACTGCCTCTTACTAGGGGTGGAGGTGCTTGAACATTCAAAGCTAAAAAGAAAATCCCATAATCAACTTATTTACACAGAAAAGTGAAGATCATTTCACCACAATATCAAACCTGAGTGATCTCTACTAAAAAGGGCTTTATGGCCTCTATTAGATACGACGGATAAACAGCTAACGTCTGATAGACACTGTGCACACGATTAAAACATTATTTTCAACCATTCTGAACAAACCAGCACAATTTAAACAATGGAATAAACAATAAGATGTAGATGTGATTATATAATACACTTCAATCAAGAACTAACATTAAAAACACAGTAAAACATTAGAAACACCAAGTTATCTGACTGCACTGATGAAATGCAGAAAGTCCAGGTAGGATGAAATTATGGGCGAACCGCCAATCACAGAAATGTTCCACAACCTAAAAAGCCTCGGCATTCGTCTAAAAAGCTCCATGAGCAGAGACGGAGTAAAAGCAGAGGAAATATTGGCGATGCGTTTGCATTAATATTGAGCTGGCAGCTCTAGTCTGGAGCACTTTAGCTACCTAGCTCTCTCAAACACGCGCTGCCTTCATAACCCAGCTGCACTCGGACCACTGGGTAGAAATGAAGCCCTCCAATGTTTAAAGCACTGAAAAAGCCCATCTCTACTAGTGGCTGTAAGAAATGATCTAGATGAGGTTAGCTAAACTTAGCTGAAGCTCAGTGCTCACCTGTTCAGGAGAAAATCAGCCAGTTCGGTCCGTTTTGAGTCCTTCTGGGCTCTAAGCTGTCTCCATCTATCAAACGCATCTCCAGTATTTCCTCTGCTTTTACTCCGTCTCTGGTCATGGAGCTTTTTAGACGAATGCCGAGGCTTTTTAGGTTGTGGAACATCTAATGATCCAGGTCCAGGTCGCTTCCTCGCCTCCATGGCTGCAGCACGCTGTGTTTCCTTGCTGTTGTTTTTCCAGATCTGGCAACCCGGGGTGTGGCAGTAGGACTGGGGGGTGGGGGAGTGTAAAACAGTATAGCCATCAAATGTGATGTGATGAACCAACTTCATATGAATAATTGTGTCTTTTATAGTCTATTATAAATATTTATGACTGTTCTGGGTTTTTTACTCTCCACTACTGCCTTCATCTCTACACTTTATTGCAACATCATAATGAAGCTTTTGTGTGTTTTCTGCTTTTGTGTTACAGTGTATGATGAGGTTGATGACATCCATCCTGTGATGGTGAACATTTGTCACCGCTTCAGCTGAAACAGTGCTGGGAGTTTTCCTCTAAAGGACTCCTAGGTGATCTTCAAGAGATGCTCAGCAAAAGTGTAAACACCCCACTTTCATCTCCACCAGCAGACCTACAGAAGACTCTTAAATTCAGTGATGCTCTCAGAGGTGTACAGGTTCAAGGGGAGGTGCTTCAGTGTGTGTCTAATATTACACTAAATTATGTAAGTACTCCCTTGATGATGTTGGTGTAACGGGCCGTCTGCACACTGAAGTGATTCCATTGTTTTGGTCAAGTACTTAGTAAACATGGACACTGTGTGGGTTCTGTGTGGTAAAATGTAGCTTCTGGTTTCTGGTGGGTGTTTGTCTTTTTACTAAGACTGATATTCTCTGATATAAGTGGAACCTACATTATGTACATTCAAGATGAAATCAAGATGAAATCAAGATGATTTTTAGCTGGTTTAATAAATGTCATATTGTAATGGTATGGAGTTTCTTTTAATTTAATCTTCATAAACATTGTTAATGTCTTTCTGTTTCTGTTGCTCTTTCAATTAATGCTAAAGTTCAATTTGTTTACTATTTACTTTCTATAAATAAACAGTATAGAAAGACATTTTGATCATGAGTCCAGAATGGCTCTATAGTATCTCAATAGGATACAGCAGCAGGGACAAGCATTTGTACTCTCTTAAGTCCAAAATGTTCTTAGTGTGTATGTGCACTATATAAGAGAGAAGCCCTCAACTGACTACACAATAGAAACACCTATATCTGTACGCTGTTCATCGACTTTTCCTCTGCCTTCAAAACAGTCATTGCCACCAGACCTGGAAATCAACACCTGCATTTGTAATTGGATCTTGGGACATCCTAATAAAAAGACCCCAGTGTGTGCGGTTGTGTAGTTCTGTGTCCTCTAGGCTCAGGCTCAGGCACCGTGGCAGACTGAGGCTCTGCCATATGCTTAGGACATCTTATCTGGCACAAGGTCCCCTTCCATTAGAGACGTTCCTCACCAGCACTGTGTGTGGAAGGAGATTGCAGCTTCATTAGGGACACCTTTCACTCCAGCCACACACTGTATAACCACCTACCATCCAGGAGGAGATGAAGAAACCAGTGAGATGAGACTGTCAGTGTTTGTGTTGTAATATTTCACATTAAAATCTAGGACAGTCAGTTCTCTCATTTCTTGGAAAAGTCCTCTTTATGAAAGTTGGCAGTAGTTTAGTGTTTTGATGGACTTTAGTTTAGTTCATGAAGTAATGTGAAGGAAAGGACCCTCTCCCTCTCTATGGAGTTCACTTTTATAAAGCAAAAACACACAACATCAGCTTCTGTACTCGAGAGTCTAATACAATGTCTTTAATGTTCAGCCTCCAATCACTCACTATTAAGGGCACAGAAGCCGTTCACTCGAATAGAAGAGTGCACTTCTATATAGTGAGAAGGAATCCCTTTGGAATTGACCTCATGGATGGAGCTTGGATGTCACCGTGTGGTCAAACCGATAAAGTGCATAGATGCACATATTGATGAATCGTATGATTTCATGCAGTTATTGATAGTCTATAAAAAAAGTCACATGATTTACTAAATCTATATAAATGGAATAAATAAAAAGTCAGTTTTAACAGCTTTTAGCTTTTGTGACTTTTTAACAAAACTAACTGCAAAATAAAGTAATTTTTGTCCAAAAAAAGCAATTTCTTTAATCTGTCTATCTCTGCCAAATATATCAAATACTGACAATAATGCATTTAGAAATGTAGAACTGCAAGAAAATATGAGAGCAAAGAAACATGTGTTTAGTAATTCTGCATTTCCTAACCATTCATTTACTCTTATAAACTGGAGAATCAGAGGGATTGGCTGCCCTATGAGACGGTATTAATGACATTTGAACAGATTTGAACTTTGACTTTATTGATGCATTTGTTCATTAAAAGATTGTTTAAATGAGTTTCCAGATCTGTTCCTGTGTGTGTTCCTGTTTCCAAAGACTTTCTAGTTCCAAAATGGCCCGTTTTAGTTCCTGTGGTTGTTGATCTGCCTGCTGTCTATTGCCTAACTAAACATGACGTGATGAGCCTGAATCAAACACTGAACCGAATCAAGACACTGAACCGAACATACATGAACGTATATGAACAAGAACCGAATCCATGAATCAAAACCAGAACGGAAACCCAACAAAAGTCATTCTGTGAGCCTGAGGGCGCGATACCGAGGGTCTGACACTAAATAATAATATTAATATTCTTTATTAAAAATAGTTCAGTTATTATACATATGTGTTTTTGTCTGCTAGAGTATGATCTAAATGAATAGCTGCTAGCTTGTCCTTTGCTGCAGCTATATTTGAGGTGTGTGCTGCTAATTACAGCTGCTTGTTTAGCTTGATGTTTTAGCCTCCTGTGTTCAGCTCTCCACTCATTTCCACCCTGACATGATCAGGAAAGCACAGATGCCTGTACATCACATGGCAGGAGAAGCTTTGTACAGGCACACTAGGTAAGGGCTGGGGGCCACAATTTAGTTAGGTGGTTATCTCTTTGCTAGGCAGGTAAGCTGTTCATTTTTTATTCATGCTCCACTCAGGTGTTCACAAAGGTTTTCCCCATAAAAAGTGCTAATGTGGTTAATGTCTGGTGATGGCTTTAAACGTGTTGAGGTAGATTAAGTAGACTGTACTAGTATGTGCCTCTATTTAGAACCATTGCAGTTTCTCGGTTTGGCCACATGAGGGCATCCAAGCTCCATCTTCAGAAAATCCCAACGTGCTCTCAACCTCTGTGTCGTTCTCAGCAGGTCAGTATGAAGAGGAAAGCTCCTCACTGTACAGAGGAGCCCTTTTCTATTGAACTGAAGGACTTCTGTGTCCTTAATAATGAGGGAAACTGAGGCTGACGTTTAAAGACATTGTGTGATGCTCTCGAGTACAGAAGTCATTGTTGTGTGTATTTACTTTATAAGAGTGAAATCCAAGGACTAAACATCCTTCACCCAAATACTTGCAAAAGCACTTTTCTAAGAAAAGCGTTTATATTGTCTAGTGATTACTTTAAATGTGCCGAGGCAGATTAAGTAGACTGGACTAGATATGACCATTTTAATGTGAAATTAAATTAAATTAAAACACAAACAAACAACACTGACAATGTTTTCTCATTGTTTTTTTTTTATGTTTATTTCCAATGACTTGAATTATTTTAGATAGATGGGTTACCCTTTTAAGTCATGGTTCCTTTTAAGGTTTCTTCCTCTTGATCTGAGGGAGTTTTTCCACTGTTCCCCGGGTCTCTATGAAGCTGCTTTGTGACAAAAGTGATATATGAATAAATTTAAATTTAATTTAATTAAATTAACACACACACACACACACACAAACACACACAACCTCCATATAAAACTGATAATATATTAATGTTTACAAAAACACTTCAAACACCAATCCCCCCACTGCAATGCTAAAACTACCATTTTCAAGAAACAGCTTCACAAATAAACATGGGTTTAACATTTAAACAGCAGATGTTTGTATAATGGCATTTTTAAAAAGCCAGCATGTCATTTATGAACAGGACAGAACTGATGAACATGTCCTTCAACCATGAAGATGAAGAAACTGCATTGCCATTTCTGCATTCCTCTGTCTTTAGACTAAATCCTTCATTTAAACAAACAGATTCTCATCAGCTGAAGGTGAGTCAAGAGCTTGATGCTCCAGTCTTTGTCACCTGTGAGACAACATGCATGGAAAATACCACCCAGACCCACAAAGTGTCTCTGTTTAGTTTGTACTTGACCTTCCAAAACAATAGAACCATGCTGAGAAGCTCGATCTCCAGCACTAGAACATTCAAAGACAAGCTGCTTTGATTTCTACTAGAGTTTAGAAGTCGTCAGCCCTTAAACTCAGGTCTCTAGATGAGTTTAATGAAGTGGACATTTGGAGTCAGATGAACTTCACACTGTGAGGTATGGCTGTGTCTAACAGTCCGACTGTGTGTCACTGTATTAATGCGTCACAGGAGGAGCGCTTTTTTAGGAGACAACAAATGAGTAATATATTGATCCTTTCAGGTAAAATACATCATCTTACAGATATTCCACAAACAATACTAATTAATAATATAGAGAACTCTGAGTGATTTTAGATGGTATAATAAATGACTTTTTAGCTAGATTATCTCTCTAGGTTAGCTGATGTGTTTTAGTGAATGTGTAGCTGCTGTTAACTGAAGTGAGCTAGATAACTAGTTACTGAACCTAACGCAGCTCACTAATATCACATGTGCTTATAAGCTCTGCTACTTTTGTGAGCTAAAAGTAAGATATGGGACTTTTTCTAGGACAGCCTGGAAACGTGAGCTACATATCTGGATAAATCTCCCTCAGATATCAGTTATGGAGAAACTGGAAGTAATATCAGTGGCTACTTTACAAGATAAATATTATTAAAGTTAAAATGTGCTGCTGCCCGTTACTGTAAATAGTGTGGTGGTAAATGACTGTGGTATTTTTTTAATATTCAAAGTTGTGCAGGTGTGTATATCATATTTTACTAAAATGAATATACATGCTAATGCTTACAGTAAACCTATTTTTGCATGATAATTGTTTTTCTGTCTTATGATTAATATGAATTAAATATTCTTCGCTGCCGATTAGTGAGGAACACCGTGACGAACATGGTGTTCATCATCAGAGCAAGTGATACTGAATTTATGTTTCCCTCGAAAAATGAGGTCCAGGCCATGGCAAAGCGGCTTGTGGAGTATTATCCAATGCTTCGTGATAACACAGTGAACTGCACACACACTTGGGTAAGTGTTTGTACCATTTGTAAACCAACTTTTCATTAATGTCACATAAGCCAGTTTTAAGTTCCAGTGATGGAAAACCCCATCCATGATCAATCATGAAAACTAAACAATAAGTTCATATTTATAGAACTATTGGATAAAGTGTAAATGTGTGCTTTCCAGCAGGTAAAGTATTTATTATTTTGATTTAGTGCTGAGCAGTAAAAAACGACTGAAAAACTTTTTGGTCATTCTTTTTCATTTTAAAAACAGATCAAAACTTAAAGATTGATGATTATTTCATTTTCATTTCATATTCTAACTTCCATAGAACATAAAAAACTAATTATATATATATAGCTCTATCTTTTAGCACACTACTGCACATTTCATCTGACCTATCCAAAATGCCTCACAACACTCCTGTCAATACTTCAGACAGAAGTTCTGCAGGATGCCATTCATGATCGGGATGCAGCTTCATCCTACAAAAAAGCTTTGTCAGCGTGGAGAAAGATCATTGGTGAGTAGTGAAAAGTGCCCAGTGGTCAAACAGCAGTGGCTATCATTGTCAGCAGGGTGTAACAAATTCTAACAGTTACAGAGCTGGTTGTTTACTAAGTTTGGTGTTTCAAAAATTCAGCTGTGTTAGCTATCTTATTTAATAAAAATACTCTTAGAGGTTTGATTGTTAAAAATAAAACAGTGTAACACATTCAGGAACATGGAGTTATTTAGTTTAACTAAGCTAAAAGTGAAATGTTACTTTTTGTTGAAGTTTAAAAACAGGTTGACTCACCAGCACCATGTATAATGCATACATGTCTTTCATTAAGTGCTATGTAGCAGCATTTCTACCTATTAAATGTCTCTGGAGTTTGTACCATACTGGATGTGGTTGTTTTTACTGTTCCTCATGTTGAGTACAACATTATGAAATATGAAATCATTATTATAAAATTACAGTCTTAAATTAGAATGACTTAGAAGTAATTTTTGTTTATTTAAACTCCATATTGAGTGTAAAACACATTAAATGATTCTAATTTATTTTTTTTAACAAATGAGCTTCTATAAAAAAGCTTAAAACAAGATTAGTTTTCTAGTTTTGTCACTTTATGGATGACGTTTATGATTTGCTAATTTGCTAAATTGACTTTTATGACTTTTATGGTCGCTAAACCTAGTCATAATGCCTTATAATGATTTATTTTGACTGTTTTTTGAGATTACAAGATAATTTACAGTGCAGTTTTCTCACTATATTGGCAGATAATTTTGCTTGATTCAATCATTTCTTTTCTTATTTTTTTCTTTTATTCATCTTAGTTTTTGACACTGATGTTTTGCAGTGCATTGGTGCTGTGGCGACAGTGGAAATGTAGTGTAGACTACAGACATATGAAACAGTAGTAAGATAAATATACTGTAAGATAAATATATTGTGAGGGGAACAGGCAGTTTTGTCAGTGTTCTTTAAAGCTTGTCCACCATAGCAACAGTTACTAATGACAGAACAAAGGGCATGGACAGGTGAATTATGACATCACAGGGTTGGAAGTGTATAAATGGCAGGAGCATCTTCACTCGGCTCATTCACAGCTTTCTGCTGTTGGAGATCAGCTGCTCCTTTAAACATGAGCTTTGAGTACATCCCCCCATCCTGGCAGACAGCCAGCCAGAAAAAGCGAGGATACAGCTTCGATGTGAAAGATCCAGGAAACTTCGAAGCTCGACTGAGGGCCATGATAGCGGCTCAGGCTAACGACAGTAATACAAGTGAGAGAGAGACAGACAGTGAGAAGAGCAAGAAGAGAAGGAGAGAGACAGACAGTGAGAAGAGCAAGGAGAGAAGGAGAGAGACAGACAGTGAGGTGAGCAAGAAGAGAAGGAGAGAGACAGACAGGGAGAAGAGTAGGAAGAGAAGGAGAGAGACAGACAGGGAGAGGAATACTAAGAGAAGGAGAGAGACAGACAGTGAGAGGAAGGTGAAAAAGAGGAGAGAAGGAGGAGAACAGAGCTCAGGGCGATCTGTCTGCAGAGACACTACTCCTGCTGAGGAGAGCCAGTCCAGTCTAAAGACCACACCCAAACAGAGACTGGTTCACAGACTGAATCAGGAAGTCCAGGTCCTCCACAAACTCGGCCCCAGAACTGCTGAAGTCTGTTCAGCAAATAAAAAAACTAAAGATCTGCTGAAGTTAGAACTACAGCCAAGTCAGGAGCACAAACTAACCAGACAGTCCAGTTCAGAGTCCGGCTGCATTCACTCCTGCACAGATAAGTGGTGCCTGATGAATTTCGTGAATCAGCTGGGCCTTAAGCTTCCAACCCGGAAGTGAACTAGAGGCCCTCAAACCACCTGCAGCTGTAGAGGAGACTAGAGGAAAGTCAACTGAAACAGAAACAGTCTGATGAAGCTCAGAGAAAATCAGAGGACAGTCAAAGGGAGTCAGAGAAGTGAGGGTGTCAGAGGAAGGCCAAAGGAAACTGTAGAATGTAATAGAGAGTCAGAGGACAGACCGAGGAACCTCATTGAAAGTTAGAGGAAGTCAGAGGCCAGTCAAAGGAACGTCTGAGGAAATGAGAGGAAAGTCAGAAAGAGTCAGAGGAAGTGAGAGGAAATACAGAAGAAGGTCAGAGGAAGTTAGACACAGCCTCCAGATCAGTGTGCACAGATCATTGTTGGTCTACCTGTAACTTAAACCTCCTCTGCCTCTGATCCAGACTCTGAGAGTTGCCTCCCATACCTCCTCTGCATAGCAAACCACACCTCAACAGAGCGCTCAGCTCTAAACTCAGGATGAGGCTTGAGACGTTGTGCTGGTTCAGCTTCCTGTGAGGCTATAGTTGCTGTCTGGCTAACAAGACTCAGGTGTGCTAAGTGGATCTGGAGCCAGTGACACAGAGCACTGTAGAGTGGGAGGGGCATAGCCAGAGGGGGCGGACCATTATTTCTCCTAATTGGATTTACTGTGTTCTTGTTTTGGATCCGGTGTCGACCAGAGGAGGATGGGTTCCCCTTTTGAGTCTTGGTTCCTCTCATGGTTTCTTCCTCCTGCTCTGAGGGAGTTTTCTCTTTCCACTGTTGCCCTCGGCTTTCTCAAAAGAGGCTCGGACACGGATTTCTGTAGAAGCTGCTTTTGAAAAAAAGCCTCAAACTTAATATATAATCAAACTTGACTTGATGAGCGGACAAGAAGCCGTTACTGGCTAGAGGAAATATCTTAATGGTTGTATTGACTGGAGAGTAAATCAGTAAAAGGTGATCTCTGACTTACACAGTACTGCACCGGCTCATTACTGTTCACTAACAGCTAATAAACAGCTCATGTTTATTCATGTGCTTCCAGTGTTGATGATTTCAGATGCTTCAATAATTGTTAATATTGTTAATCTGAAGTTTTTCTTAATTGATATTAACAATAATAGCAATGGTAATATTTACATATTTAATGTGATGAGACAATTAGCCTCGTTAAAGGTGCACGTATTTGTCACTGTACAGTGTACAGCGAAATGTGTCCTCCACATTTAACCCATCTGGTAGTGAACACACACTCACATGCACACATGTGTTAGGGGCAGTGAGTACACACACACACCCAGAGCGGTGGGCAGCCAACTCCAGCGCCCGGAGCAGAGAGGGTAAAGGGCCTTGCTCAAGGGCCCAACAGTGGCAGCTTGCCGAGCCCGGGAATCGAACCCACAACCCTGTTATCGATATCCTGGCGCTCTAACCGCTGAGCCACCACTGCCCATACTAAGTGAGGAAATGATCGTTGGCTTCTTCTCAGTCTATGACTGGAGCTGCTGCTGCAGGTATGATATCTGACCTGTAGGTGGCGCTGCTGTGTCGCTTTTCTTCATTAATCTGTGTAATCTCTGTGAAACTGTGAGCAGGCAGCATGTACCGTCAGCCACCAGCAGGGGGCTCGGCCAGCAAAGAATGAAAGCTGGTGGGGTTGGAGCAAAGAACTCCAAGCCCCAGAATCCCCAGCTGTAATCAACGCTGACCAGACCCACCTGTGTGGCACAGTATAAATACACCCAGCCAAACACAATTCCCCGTCGCACCTTTGTAGAGGGGTGAACAGTGAAGAGAAGCTGAAGTGAAAAGAGAAAAGTGTTTGAGTTGTTGTCTTTTGTTTGAGTAAACATTTCAACTGCTTTTTCCTTTGTTTGAATTCCTGACGTTTTCTATGTTGCTTATGATCAGTGTTTATACTGCCACCTCTCACAGCTGTGACGGCGCAGTGGAAGTACTGGAGTCCAAACCCCACAACACACCGTGACAGAAACTGGACTGAATCGTCTACTTGTGTCTCTTTACCCTGAACTGTCTCCGTTTTGTTGTGCTAATAACCACAGTATGAGGAGGCCTGGAGAAAATGACCTTAACGTGGTTTCAGACTGACCTAAAGTGACCTTCACCTTTACAAGTTCCATAATGAGTGGAAACAGTCCTCATTTCCCAACGAGAATCCAGATCCAGATCAAAGGATAAGGAGTTAAAACACACTGACTTCCTAAAACATTTTTAAACTTCATTAACATGAAGGAAAACACCAGAAAAAGACAGATGTGGAGAACATGTGGAAAAAGACAAAGATATAGAATTTAATCTGAAATATGATAAATGACAATTTCCTGAATTTCCTTTTAAAATCTAGATTTTAGAAACTATGAACTGAAACTCCATCACAGCATTTGAAGATCATTACTACGCAACATTATGGGCTGTTTAATTTAGACGTCTAATAGACTGTTGTGTCTAAATGATCAACTCCAGCATATATTAAATATAACAGCAGTTTTAAAATGCAGTTTATTAGTTCTTATCTCCTGATCTCCAGAACCCTCACCTCACTTGGCCTTGGAGAGACAATCTCCCTGCACCCTCCCATGAGCCTTTGCAAGGTCTAGGCCACAGAGAGCAGCTAGAGAGTTAGTTTCTTTAGTTCCAGTGCATTTAAACATACACTTCAAGTGAGGAGTCTACAGATTTATCAATTCTTCTGTTTACAGACCGTCATTCTCCCTTTTCATGACTGTCATGAACACAACTACATTTTTCACATATTTTTTGTTTAGAGATCTGGTTCTTCTCCTCCCACCTTCAACCTTGGAGTCGATTTCCAAGTATTTTAAAGCTTACTTTAGAGGTTTTCCAAAATCATCAGTTAATAGATGCTCTAAATTCAGTTCAGGATGAGATTAGAGAGAGGATATAACAAACACAGGATAAGGAGTAAAGATAAATTTGCCACAGCAGTGTAAGTAAATGTGTTCCCCTTTTACTCCCATACTGAATTATATATATATATATATATATATAAAACCTCTAATCAGAATTAGTGAACAGTTCAGGTTTAATTTTCTTCTACAAAATCTGGCATACAAGAGTAAAAAAGTAGTGCTGGTAAGAGTCTTGAATGTGAGAACAGCTCAGCCAGTTTGGATGCAGCACTGTTTTGAACACAGAAACTCACAAGAGACATCGGTATGATTGACCAACAAAACATTAGGTGCTGCATTGTCCTTGTGTGTGAAAAGGATAGGAACCAGATTCCTGGGGGTCTGAAAGGAGGTCAAGGGTGCACAATGTTCTGGGTCATTTTACTCAGAAAGCGTTCTAAATAGTCCAGAGTTCAATCCTGTTCTGGGTGCATTCCCAACCTCCAAATCCACTTCTGTTCCACCACAACTGAAACAAAGCGTCCTGGGTCAGATCTTGTAGGTGGTGGGAAGCGAGCAATACAATCAGTGCAATGCGGTTGGTTAAAGGGTGCTGAGTCAGGAATTCTCCCGTCACAGTCTTTGTCCTTCAGAGCTAAAAGTTTAAGTGTGGCTTGTCAGCGTCATCGCAGGCAGCCAAGGCGGCGCTAGGCTCACACCTTAGGCTGTGTTGTCAACGTAGGATGGAGTCAGGATGACTGATTGCCAGCCGTTGCCATTGACTCTTCAGATGGTCATATCTGATCACATGCACCTTAAAATCCCAACAATGAAAATGTCACTCAGGTCATTTGAAGTAAGAGAACTGTACAGAATACACTGATTATTGATCAAGTGCATACAGTAGAAGTTACATACAGTCAAGCTGGAAAGTCTGCACACCCCTTCTCCATGCTTTATGTTATAGACTTATTCTACACTAGACTGAATTCTACACAATTGTACACAATGACAACGTGAAAGCAGGGTTTTAGACATTTGTGGTAATAAAAATAAATAATAATAATGTTAAATCTACATTACATACACTTAAATAATGTACGCAAGTTAAAAAGAAAACCCTGAAAGGAACCTGAAAGGAAGACTCAAAAAGGTAACCCATCCTCCTAAAAATAGGGGGAGTTACAGTGGGACAAGGCTGACCCAGAGGGTAGGTACCAGCACTCAACCACGAATGGACTCACGTCAGCAGCGAGCAGCTCAGCACGAGGAGAAAGAAGAAAATTAAGAAAGGGATTTAGGAGTTTGAGTGGACTGGTGTACAACCTGTAAACGTAGACTAGAAAGACAATCAGAACCTGTAATCAGAGCAGTACAGAACAGTGTTAGTATGAAAACAGACTAGAACAGCATGATTAGAATACTAAAAGTGTGTCCAGAACAGAAACAGGACGTTTAGTTGGAGTTGGAGGCTTAAGAAGAGAAAGCTCTTCCCCCAGAGTTGTTTCTGCTGAAGTGGGGAAACTGATAGTAGTCCAGAATAATGCAAAATAAATGTACGTTACCGGTTGTAGGGTTTTAGAAGTTCTCCAAGATGCTGTGGGGACAAACAATCAAGAGACTCAAGTCAGAAGGAGTATTCTATAATCAACGAGGAATTTAACTGGAATCCAGAGCAGGGATGAGAGAATAAGACTGATGTGGTCACAGTTTTAAGCTCTAGTGAGCAGTCAAGCCGCTGCATTCTGAACTTATTTAATGACCCTGAGCTTATTTCATGATTTGCATAAACTTCCTACCAGAGTGGCATTACATTAATTCAATCTTGAGTTTATAAATCCTTATAAATGTAATACATATCCTTTAAATATTCTTTTCATTTAAAAAATACTTTATGACATTAACAATACTGTAATTGCGTGTGTCAGTGACACCAGCAGATGGACAGCTTTGTATATACATTTTCCTTTGACTTGTTGCATAAATTCAATATCACTACAACTTATCTGGAAGTATTTGGCTGTGTCCTTGTGGTGAAGCGTCCTTCGCATCTGCTTGAAGCCACACTACCACATCACAGCCAGAGCTACAGACTTGTGGACGGGTAAACTAGAACGAGTTGCAGATGGACAGACAGTCAGACAGCATTGCAGCCAGAGTGAGTCTAAACAGAATTAATTGCAGATTCATAGCCAGAAAGATACAGCATTGCACATGGATAGGAAGCCAGAGTCACACGGACAGCCAGTTCAGCCACAGAATTACACATGGAAAGAAAGCCAGCCAGCTACAAAGTTGCACAGGGACATGCAGACAGCGCCACACACAGTTGCAGACAGACACAATTTAAAATAGACAGCCTCCCAGTCAACCAGTTGCAGATGGTCAGTCAGTCAGACTTGAAGCCAGAGTCTAAACAGAACGATTTGCAGATTTACAAACAGCCAGTGTTGTAGATGGACAGACAGCCAGAGTTGCAGAGATTGACATACACACTGCCAAACAGTCAGAAACAGTCTCACAGTCAGAAAGACAGACAGCCATTGCACATGGTTAGACCACTAACACTGCACTGAACTGCACATGCTTGGATCGTCAGCCAGAGTTGCAGGTGGATTGAGAGAAAGAGACTAGGCAAAACCTAAACCTAAAGTCCTTTTCAGTATCTGAAGCAGGTATGCTTTGGAGCTGGTGCACCATTCATTAACACAAACAGCTGTGGTTTGGGAGTGTGGTGCAAGCTAGATCATCTGTTACATAAATCAAATCTTTAGGGTTAATTGATGGGGAGATTTTAGGTCTTCTTTGCAAAGAGAGCTACGTCTAAAAGTTGGACAGACGGACACACAAAGTTGCAGATGGACAAAGAAGAAGAAGGATAGACAGAAATGATAATAGATAAAATAAATAGATAAAAAGAATTAGCTTACAATAGATTGTGTCCTAATTTCCATATCTGGCAACCCGGGGTGTGGCAGTAGGACTGGGGGGTGGGGGAGTGGGGCAATGGGGCGGGATAGGAAGCTACAGCACAACCAGAGATCCGCTCCGTACCTGACCCCTCAAAGACCACCATACAGGTAGAAGCACTGCGGTCAAGAAACGCTGGAGCTGAAACCTGTATGTTTCTTTAATATCTGGAGACACATCCTGATCATTTTATCAGTTAGTACAGAAAATGTAACACTTAATGACCTTTAACTGATCAAATGGAGGTTTGTGATTTCTACTAGAGTTTAGAAGTCGTCAGCCCTTAAACTCAGGTCTCTAAATGAGTTTAATGAAGTGGACATTTGGAGTCAGATGAACTTCACACTGTGAGGTATGGCTGTGTCTAACAGTCCGACTGTGTGTGTAAGGGGTAGCTCTAGGGCAAGGCCTCCTCCTGCCACCAGGGGGAGGCCCCGAGTCACCCCAGCCAGTGATTGAGCCCAATTCCCTACACCTGGGCAGTAGGCTATATAGGCACACAGATCCAGTTGCCCCACTGCTGGATCTTTTGATTCTGGTGGTGTGTGTATCTGTGTGCCTGTGTAGTCTCGAGGTGAAGGCTGAGTGTGTGTCCCTCCCGAGTCTGTTTCCCGGTGTCTGTGAAGTGTGTGTGTCTGTGTGTGTGTGTGCGTGTTGCACTCATACACTCGTGTACCAGAGGAAGGCAGGAGTGTCTGTCTTCCCTGGTGTGTGTGTCTGTGTGTGTGTGCGCGTAGCACACATACACTAGTGTTACAGAGGAAGGCAGGTGTCTGTCTTCCCTGTAACTTCTCAGTTTTCTGGTTTCTTTTGGGAGATCCTTTTTGCCCTCAGTTGTATTTCCCTCTAGAGTTAAAGAGGTAGCCAGTTCTCCCCTGGCATCCTTCGTTTGTTTATTAAACCCATCTCTTTTTAAGTCTCATTTGTTGGCCGTTTTCATAACTGCCGCTTTGGTGAAGCGGCAGAGCGTCAGACTTGTGACGCGGCGGCCTGGGTTCGAGTCCCGAAAAACTTTACTTTTCATTTCCGGTTTACCTGCTCTAAGATTGAAAGACTCTGCACTTGGGCCCGTTGGTCACGTGATCGTGGTAGCTCACTCAGTAGCGTGTCGGCCCTCCAACACGGCGCCCTGGGTTCAAACCCTGTTGTAAGTGAGCACCACATTACAGAAAGACCCAGCAGAGATGTTCAATCTAGAGCAGGTAAAAGTCACTCTAGCTAGTCAGGGGGTGACTGTGGGGAGGCATGAGCAGGCCCTGCAGCAGATTCTTTCTCAGCTGCAGGGTCTGACAAATCTAGTAGCCCAGCACACTCCTGAACCTCCCCAGGAGGAGGCTGCCCCTGCCCGAGCAGCCGTGATTCCTTATGCTGAGCCCCCTCTACCAGCCCCAGAGCGCTATGCTGGTGAACCAGGAGGATGTAGAGGGTTCCTCCTTCAGTGTTCACTGGCTTTTGAGCTGCAACCATCCCACTTTTCTTCTGTTTACAGACCGTCATTCTCCCTTTTCATGACCGTCATGAACTGAACTACATCCAGTTATTTCACATATTTTTGTTATGAGATCTGGTTCTTCTCACTCAACCTTTGACCTTGGAGTCGATGTCCAAGTATTTATAAGCTTACTTTAGAGGTTTTCCAAAATCATCAGTTAATAGATGCTCTAAATTCAGTTGAGGATGAGATTAGAGAGAGGATATAACAAACACAAGATAAGGAGTAAAGATAAATTTACCATAGCAGCGTAAGTAAATGTGTTCCCCTTTTACTCCCATACTGAATTATATATATTTCGTCAACTGAAGTAATTCATAATTAATATACTGGCCTTTAGCCTGAATGAGATCTACCTGTTGTGAGTATTCAATCAGAAACCTCTAATCAGCATTAGTGAACAGTTCAGGTTTAATTTTCTTCTACAAAGTCTGGCATACAAGAGACTAACTCTATAACCACTAGACTACTATAATAAAACACACAGAATGATTTACAGTAAAGTATCAGCAAATGTTAAATGTATGTATTACATTATTAAATGTATTATTAATATTATTAGTGGAAAATAAGGGATTAAAGACCGCACACACTGCTTTCACAATATGGAAGAGTATATATGATATTCAAGCGGACAGCCCTAGTTTCTCTCAAGCAGGAAAGTACAAGCAGTTGGCGTCATCACTCAGCTATATGTTCAAAGTGTCAACAAGTAATAAATATTATGAAAAGGGAGTGATATTGAAACACTGGCAAAAAACTAAATTGATAAAAGGAAAAAAAACACTTTAAATTAATTAAAGTTTATTTATAAAACTTTTTACAACAAAGGTCATCACAAAGCCGCTTTACAGAGATCTGGGTATAAATACCTAGAATAAAACCCAGGAATAAAAACAGTAAAATCAATACTGAATTAAGAGATCATGGAAAAGCGCCGTCAAGCCATAAAAGATGAAAACGTGAGTGAAATGTTGAAGTCCAGGCAGGTGAGGATGAATCAACACGAGGCTCCAGATCAGGACAGTGGGCAGTAGGGTAGTACAGAGCCAGGTCTGGTGGTCCAAGGATGGAACAGCTGGAACTGGTCATCTTAATATATGGTAGAGATAGAGAGAGAGAGAAAACAGAAAGGAGCGGAAAAACAAGGGGTTAGGAGATCCAATAGGTAGAGTGGGCGTCAGATCACGGCAAGCTGAAGAAAGAAAGGGGAAAAAAAACAAAAAAAAAAAAAACAGCAAAGGTTTCAAACCAATTTAAAACACATCTTCGATAAAACAAGGCCTTGGTTAACAAGGAAAGTCCTGACTACACAAACATACTGTGGCTGTAAAAGCTACATAGGACAACCACATGCTGTCATTTCCTAAAGTAGTGCTGGTAAGAGTCTTGAACGTGAGAACAGCTCAGCCAGTTTGGATGCAACACTGTTTTGAACACAGAAACTCACAAGAGACATCGCTATGATTGACTAACAAAACATTAGGTGCTGCATTGTCCTTGTGTGTGAAAAGGATAAGAACCAGATTCCTGGGGGCCTGAAAGGAGGTCAAGGGTGCACAATGTTCTGGGTCATTTTACTCAGAAAGTGTTCTAAATAGTCCAGAGTTCAATCCTGTTCTGGGTGCATTCCCAACCTACAAATCCACTTCTGTTCCACCAAAACTGAAACAAAGCGTCCTGGGTCAGATCTTGTAGGTGGTGGGAAGCGAGCAATACAATCAGTGCAATGCGGTTGTTTAAAGGGTGCTGAGTCAGGAATTCTCCTGTCACAGTCTTTGTCCTTCAGAGCTAAAAGTTCAAGTGTGGCGTGTCAGCGTCATCGCAGGCAGCCAAGGCGGCGCTAGGCTCACACCTTAGACTGTGTTGTCAACGTAGGATGGAGTCAGGATGACTGTTTACCAGCCGTTGCCATTGACTCTTCAGATGGTCATATCATCTGATCACATGCACCTTAAAATCCCAACAATGAAAATGTCACTCAGGTCATTTGAAGTAAGAGAACTGTACAGAATACACTGATTATTGATCAAGTACATACAGTAGGAGTTACATACAGTCAAGCTGGAAAGTCTGCACACCCCTTCTTCATACTTTTTTTTTTATGTTAGACTTATTCTACAGTAGAATGAATTCTACACAATGACCATGTGAAAGCAGGGTTTTAGACATTTGTGGTAATTTAAAAAAATAATAATATAAAATTTCATATGTTCACAAGTTAAAGAGAAAACCCTGAAAGGAACCAAGATTCAAAAGTGGTCAACACCAGATAGCACAACAGAACAAGAATAAAAATTAACAAAAGAAACAGTAATGAATTTTAAGAGCCGCTGCAAATGTGACATCAAGCCATAAATGATGAAAACCTGAGTGCAATGTGAAAGTGTGTGCAGGTAAACAGTCATGTGCACAGCTATGCAGAGAGACGAGAATCACTCAATATGAAGATGCAGAGCGCGCGAGAGAGAGCGAGAATGAGAGCGAGCGAGTTCCGGAGTTGGAGGCTTAAGAAGAGAAAGCTTTTCCCCCCCAGAGTTGCTTCTTCTGAAGTGGGAAACTGATAGTAGTCCAGAATCCTGCAAAAGAAATGTACGTTACCGGTTGTAGGGTTTAAGAAGTTCTCCAAGATGCTGTGGGGACAAACAATCAAGAGACTCAAGTCAGAAGGAGTAATTCATAATCAACGAGGAATTTAACTGGAATCCAGAGCAGGGATGAGAGAATAAGACTGATGTGGTCACAATTTCAAGCTCTAGTAAACAGTCAAGCCGCTGCATTCTGAACTTATTTAATGACCCTGAGCTTATTTCATGATTTGTATAAACTTCCTACCAGAGCAGCATTACATTAATTCAATCTTGGTTATAAATCTGTATAAATTTAATAGAGTATGTGACTTTTGTGTTCTATTCTTTTTTTAATATAAATTTTCCTTTGACTTGTTGGATAAATTCAATATCACTGGAACTTAGCTGGAAGTCTTCGGCTGTGTGCTTGTGGTGAATCGTCCTTTGCATCTGCTTGAAGCCACACTACCACATCACAGCCAGCCAGAACTGCAGGTGGACAGATTGCGAGCTACACACTTGTAGATGGGTAAAACAGAACGAGTTGCAGATGGACAGAAAAAGAACTACAGAGCTGCAAATATAAAGACAGACACAGTTGCAGACAGTCAGAGATGCAGAAGGATAGAAAGGCAGCCAGCCACAAAGATGCACATGGATAAACAGCCAGAGCAGCACACATCCACAGAAATGCAGACGCATAGTCAGAAAGAAAGCCATCATTGCACCAAACAGTCAGCCAAACACAGATGCAGAGGAATTCTCATAAAGACGGATCGTCAGTTTCACATGGATAGAAAGCCAGTCAGAGTAGCTGCCAGAGTCCAAACAGAATAAACTGCAGATTTATAGACATCCAGGGTGTGTTGATGGACAAAGTTGCAGAGGAACATACAGACGGTTCAACATGTATGCAGATGCAGTCAGAAAGACTGCCCGAGTTGCACATGGCCAAGCAGACAGCCAGTTGCAGATGAAAAGACAAGCAGAGTTTTAAATGGAGAAACAGCCAGAGATGCAAAAGAACAGACAGCCAACTAGAGATACACATTGACAGCCAGGCAGCGAGCGCTGCACATGGACATGTATGCATGGACATACAGCCACATACAGTTGCAGATGGCCGGCCAGAATTGCACATGGACTGACAACCAGCCAGCCAGAGTTGCAGATGGACAGTGTAATGCAGTCCTGATAGCTGGTAGCTGACCCCTCACCATTTAGATCCTTAGAGTGGATCTTCTAGGAGCCAGCAGGATCCAGAGCTAACCTATAAAAGGGGGGGGGGAGGAAAAACACTCACACCAGTAACATTAGGATACGGCAACTAATTACATCTAGCTTAACTTACCAGTATACATCAACAAGCCCATGTAAACAAGACATGTAAATAAGGTTGCATTGTTATTGCAGGATGTGATGACCACCCCTATAGTGGACACTTGGTTCACTCCAGGCTAAGCAAAGGATGAGCACTTGGCTTAGAAGGACTGTGTAGAAAGAAATATGGGGACAGTTTGGGGATAATATGGGGAGCAGATTAAACTGAAATCATCGTAGATGTGAGGCTTTGCAGCCCTCAGAGGAAGGCTACTGAGGCCTTATTATGTAAAGAGTGTGTGACTTGGCTCTTTTGTGTTCCGTTTTCCCTTTGTCTTTACTTCCCTTTGACTTTTTTTGCACAAATTCTATAATTATCACTGGAAAGTTCCTGGAAGTATTCAGCCGTGTCCTTCTGGTGAAGCCACACTACCACATCACAGAGAAAGACAGCCAGAGCCGCAGATGGACAGACAGCAAGCTACAGTCTTGTAGACAGGTCAAACAGAACAAGTTGCAGATAGACTACAGAACAAATACAGAGCAGCAGATTTATAGACAGACAGTTGCAGTTGGAGAATCAAACAGGTCACATAGACAGACAGCCGGACAGCGTTGCATATGGACTGACAGCCAGTCAGAGAAGGATGTAGAGGAACATACACACAGCCAAACACAGTTGCAGACGCATAGTCGTGAAAACAGCCAGCCAGCCAGAACTGCACACTGAAAAGCAGCCAGTCACAGAGTTGCACACTGAAAGTTAACCACTGAATTGCACATGCATATGGACATGCAGACAGCCACACAGTTGCAGATAGACACAACCAGCCAGAGATGCATATGGACAGCCAGTCCAGCAAACAGCAGATGGACAGACGGCGAGCTACAGACTTGTAGATGGGTAAAATAAAACGAGTTGCAGATGAAGAGAAAAACAACCACAGAGCTGCAGATTTAAAGACAGACATAGTTGCAGACAGACATTTAGAGTTGCAGAAGGACAGGCCGACAGCGTTGCAGAGAGTATAAACAGAATGAATTACATATTTATAGCCAGAGACGCAGAAGTTCAGAAAGCCATCCAGCCACAGAGATGCACATGGATAAACGGCCACAGAGATGCAGACGCATAGTCCGAAAAACATCATTCGAAAAGATCATTCAGCAATCAACCAAAACACAGTTGCAGACAGATAGTCAGTTTCACATGTATAGACAGCCAGTCAGAGTTGCTGCCAGATTTAAAACAGAATGTTACAAATGTTACATACAGAATGACCGAGTTACAAAGGGACACACACACACACAGTCAAACATGGTTGCAGACGCATAGTCAGAAAAACAGCCAGCCAGCAAACCAGAACTGCACATGAAAAGACATCCAGCCACAGAGTTGCACACTGAAAGACAGTTATCCACTGAATTGCACACGCATATGGACATGCAGAAAATGCAGACAACAAATTGCAGAGTTTTAGATGGAGACATACAGTGATGCAGAATGGTCAGCTGCCAGTGAGCCAGCCAGAGTTGCACATGGACAGCCAGTCCAGCCACAGAATTACACATTGAAAGAAAGCCAGCCAGCCACAAAGTTGCATGTGGACATGCAGACAGCGCCACACACAGTTGCAGAAAGACACAGTTTAAAATGGACAACCACCCAGTCAACCAGTTGCAGATGAAAAGATAGACAGCCAGTCAGAGTTGAAGCCAGAATCTAAACCAAATGAATTGCAGATAAACAGCCAGTGTTGTAAATGGACAGACAGCCAGTCGCAGATCAACAAACACTGCCAAACCTAGTCAGAAACACACAGTCAGAAAGACAGCCAGTCATAGAGTTGCACATGCATGGACAAGCAGACAGTCACACAGTGGCAGACGGATTGTCAGACACAGTTGCACATGGATTGATAGCCAGGGTTGCTGCCAGAGCCTTAGCAGAACGAATTGCAGAGTTTCAGATGGAGACAGACAGTGATGCAGAACGTTAAGCAGTCAGTGAGTCAGCCAGAGTAGCACTCAGACAGCCAGTCCAGCCACAGAATTACACATTGAAAGAAAGAAAGCCAGCCAGCCACAAAGTTGCACCGTCACACAGTATTTAAAGACACTGTTTAAAAAGGACAGCCACCCACTCAACCAGTTGCAGATGGAGAGAGACAGTCATTTGTTTCCAGAGTCTAAACAAAACAAACTGCAGATTTATAAACAACCAGAGTGTTGTAGATGAACAGACAGCCAGAGTTGCAGATGGACATGCACATAGTGGCAGACTGATTATCACACAGTTTCATATGGATATATAGCCAGCCATCAGAGTTCAAACAGACCTAATTGTAGATTTATAGACAGACAAAGAGTGTTGATGGACAGACAAGCCAGAGAGTGTTAAAGGACGTACACACAGCCAAATATAGTTGCAGTCGCACAGTCAGAAAGACAGCCCCACATAGCCAGATGAAGCCTTTCTTTGCAGAAGGGGATCGGACGTCAAACCTGCATCCAGCAGCGGACTGTGAGGAGTCGGCTGAACGGCTTGCTCCCTCTTCAGTAGGTGGACATGGGGCTAGAGATGACTGTCCTGGCAGCTGTCTTCTTCCACATGGTGTCCACCACATTCCATGAGTAAACAAAGGGGTTAGTAAGTTATTAACATAAAATAATGTAAAGTAACACACAGCAGATAACAAAAGGATTAAAACTGGCTAAGAAACAAGCCAATGCTAATATTAAAGAAAAAGAAATAACTAGGAGCAACATGATAGCTAGCAAACAGCAGGTGGGCAAGTGAAGACCACCTGCATATCACCTGGGATAGATAGACAAGAAAAACACACTAAACTGCCTAATATCACCCCCTGTACTTATTCCTCCACTTTATAGACAGACAGTTCCAGAATTAGACAGTTTCACACAGACAGCCAAACAGCGTTGCATATGGACTGACAGCAAGTCAGAGCTGCAGCAAGCCTAAACAGAATGAATTGCAGATGAACAGGCAGCCAGAGAAAGTTGTTGACAGCTAGCCAGAGTTGCACATTGAAAGAAAGTTAGCCACTGAATTGCACACGCATATGGACATGCAGACACACACACAGTTGCAGCCAGATTGTCAGACACTATTGCAGGTGAATACAACCAGTCAAAGTAGCAGATGGATAGTCACAGTTTCACATGGATAGACAGCGTTGCACATGGACAGGAAGCCAAAGTTGGTGCCAGAGCCTTAGCAGAACAAACTGCAGAGTTTTAGATGGAGAGAGACAATGATGCAGAACGGTAAGAAGCCAGTGAGCCAGCCAGAGAATTACACATGGAAAGAAAGCCAGCCAGCCACAAAGTTGCACATGGACATGCAGACCGCACCACACATAGTTGCAGACAAACACAGTTAAAATGGACAGCCACCCAGTCAACCAGTTGCAGATGGTCAGTCAGTCAGAGTTGAAGCCAGAGTCTAAACAGAACGACAGACAGCCAGAGTTGCAGATTGACATACACACTGCCAAACAGTCAGAAACAGTCACACAGTCAGAAAGACAGACAGCCATTGCACATGACAGACCATGGTTAGCCCGATCCCTCTTCAGGGATAGGAGTCAGGGAGTCATGAAGCCCTGTGTGGCAAAGAATAAAGTTAATACTTGAATAGAAACTGAATGACCACCTACCTGCTACACAGTTGCAAACAAATTGTCAGCCGCACACAGATGCAGATGGACACACAGACAGAGAAGCAGATAGATAGTTAGCCAGTCTGTTAGCCTATCGGCAAGAGTCAGGGATTTATGAGGACCTGTGTGGCAATAAAAGAAAGTTAATACATGTATAGAAACTGAATGATCACCTACCTGCTACACATTTGCCTATGCATAGTCAACAACATAGTTGCAGATGTTCACACAGACAGAGAAGCAGATGGATAGTTAGCCAGTCAGCCAGAGCCAGGAATTCATGAGGACCTGTGTGGCAATAAAAGAATGTCAATACATGTATAGAAACGGAATGATTACCTACCTGTTATACAGTAGAAAACAGATAGACAGCGAGCCATACACAGTGACAGATGGATGGACCCTTGATGGACAGATGCACCATCAGGGAGGGAAGGGGTATTGGCATCCTCAGAACCTGAAAGATACCAAAGACAGTCAATACAGGTATTGAAACTGAATGATCACTTACCTTTTACACAGTTGCAGAACAATAGACAATGAGCCAGACACAGCTGCAGATGGACAGATTGATGGTGGCTGGATCTACAGTCAGTGAGGGAGGGACTCTGAAGGTCCTAAACGTGTAAGACAAAAAAAAGTCAATACGTGTATGGAAATTGATTGATGACCAAACTCTTACACACTTGCAGTCAGATAGTTAGCGAGTCACACACACCATTGCAATGGACAGACACTTGTTTGATGGATCCACCATTAGGATGGAGGAGGGGGGGGGGGGGGGTCCTGGAGTCCTGAAAGCCTGTAAGACAACAAAGAAAATCAATACATGTATAGAAACTGAATGATCATCTACCTGTTAGACAGTAGCAAACAGATAAACAGCGAGCCGTACACAGTTGCAGATGGAGGACCCTTGATGGACAGATGCACCATCAGGGAGGGAAGGGGTAATGGCATCCTCTAAACCTGTAAGACAACAAAGAAAGTCAATACATGTATAGAAACTGAATGATCACCTACCTGTTAGAAAGTAGCAAACAGATAGACAGTGAGCCGTACATACTGTCAGATGTGTGGACCCTTGATGGACAGATGCACCATCAGGGAGGGAAGGGGTAATGGCATCCTCTAAACCTGTAAGACAATGAAGAAAATCAATACATGAATAGAAACTGAATGATCACCTACCTGTTAGACAGTAGCAAACACAGACAGCGAGCCGTACACAGTTGCAGATGGATGGACCCTTGATGGATAGATGCACCATCAGGGAGGGAAGGGATAATGGCATCCTCTAAACCTGTAAGACCTGTAAAACCTGTGTTCTATTCTTTTTTTATTATTATTTTTTTTATATACATTTTACATTTTCCTTTGACTTGTTGCATAAATTCAATATCATTGGAACTTACCTGGAAGTCTTCGGCTGTGTGCTTGTGGTGAATCGTCCTTTGCATCTGCTTGAAGCCAAACTACCACAGCCAGCCAGCCAGAACTGCAGGTGGACAGACTGAGAGCTACAGACTTGTAGATGGGTAAAATAGAACGTGTTGCAGATGGACAGAAAAATAACTACATCCAGGGTGTGTTGATGGACAGATTTGCAGAGGAACATACACACAGTTCAACATGGTTGCAGATGCAGTCAGAAAGGCTGCCAGAGTTGCACATGACCAAGCAGACAGCCAGTTGCAGATGAAGACAGCCAGAGTTTTAAATGGAGAAACAAAAGAACAGGCAGCCAACCAGAGATACACATTGACAGCCAGGCAGCGAGCGCTGCACATGGACATGTATGCATGGACATATAGCCACATAGAGTTGCAGATGGCCGGCCAGAATTGCACATGGACTGACAACCAGCCAGCCAGAGTTAGAGATGGACAGTGTGATGCAGTCCTGATAGCGGACCCCTCACCCCTTAGATCCCTAGAGTGGGTCTTCTGATCCACATGATCCACAGTTAACCTATAAAGTGTGTGTGTGTGTGGGGGGGGGGGGGGGCAGCCTGGGCTTACTCCAGGCTAAGCAAAGGATGAGCACCTGGCTTAGAAGGATTGTGCAGAAAGAAATATGGGGTCAGTTGGTTCAGATTAAGCTGAAATCATGGTAGATGTGAGGCTTCGCAGCCCTCAGAGGAAGGCCACTGAGGCTTTATGTAAAGAATGTGTGACTTGGCTCTTTTGTGTTCCGTTTTCACTTTGTCTTTACTTTACTTTGACTTTTGGTGAAGGTCCTTCTGGTGAGGCCACACAACCACATCACAGAGACAGTCAGCCAGAGTTGCAGATGGACAGACAACGAGCTACAGTCTTGTAGACAGGTAAAACAGAACAGTTGCAGATGGACTGAAGAACAACTACAGAGCAGCAGATTTATAGATAGACAGTTGCAGACAAAGAAACACAGTTTCACACAGACAGACAGCGTTGTATATGGACTGACAGTCAATCTGAGTTGCAGCCAGTCTAAACAGTATGAATTGCAGATGAACAGGCAGCCCGAAAAAGGTGTACATGGACAGCCAGAGTTGCAGAGGGACATACACACAGCCAAACATAGTTGAAGATGCATAGTCAGAAAAACAGCCAGCCAGCCAGCCAGCCAGCCAATCAGAACTGCACATGAAGACAGCCAGCCACAGTTGCACACTGAAAGTTAGCCACTGAATTGCACATGCAGACAGCCACAGTTGCAGATGAACAGAAAAACTACTACAGAGCTGCAGATTTAAAGACAGACACAGTTGCAGACAGACATTTAGAATTGCAGAAGGACAGACCGACAGCATTGCAGAGTCTAAACAGAATAAATTACAGATTTATAGCCAGAGAGGCATCGATTGACAGACAGCCAAAGATGCAGAAGTTCAGAAAGCCATCCAACCACAGAGATGCAGACGCATAGTCATTGCACCTGACAGCCAGTCAAAACACAGTTGCAGACGGATTATCATAAAGTTGCAGACAGTCAGTTTTACATTGATAGAGAGCCAGTCAGAGTTGCTGCCAGATTCAAAACACTGCAATTCATTCTGATGCCAGACAGAGTTGCAAAGGGACACACAGTCAAACCTGGTTCCAGACGCATAGTCAGAAAGACTGCCAGAGCTGCACATGGACTGACAGCCAGCTACAGAATTGCACACACATGGCCAAGCAGAGTCACACAGTTTTAAATGAAAAGTCAACCAGAGTTTTAAATGGAGAGACAACCAGAGAGCGTTGCACATGGACATGCAGATAGCCACGCACAGCTGCACATGGACTGACAGCCAGCCAACCAGCCAGGCAGGCAGAGTTGCAGATGGACAGTGTGAGTTGCAGAACAAATACAGAGCAATCGACATAGACAGACAGTTGCAGACAGAGAATCAGACAGTTTCACATAGACAGACAGACAGAGTTGCAGCCAGTCTAAACAGAATGAATTGCAGATGAACAGGCAGCCAGAAAAAGGGGTACATGGACAGCCAGAGATGCAGAGGGACATACACACAGCCAAACACAGTTGCAGATACGGTTGTGAAAACAGCCAGGGAGAACTGCACATGAAAAGACAGCCAGCCAGAGTTGCACACTGAAAGACAGTTATCCACTGAATTGCACACGCATATGGACATGCAGACAATGCAGAAAACGAATTGCAGAGTTTTAGATGGAGACAGACAGAGATGCAGAATGGTAAGCAGCCAGTGAGCCAGCCAGAGTTGCACACGGACAGCCAGACCAGCCACAGAATTACACACGGAAAGAAAGCCAGCCACAAAGTTGCATGTGGATATGCAGACAGCGCCACACAGTTGTAGACAGACACAGTTTAAAATAGACAACCACCCAGTCAACCAGTTGCAGATGAATGGATAGACAACCAGTCACAGTTGAAGCCAGAATCTAAACCAAACGAACTGCAGATTTATAAACAGCTAGAGAGTCTAGACAGTCACACAGTGGCAGACGGATTGTCACACAGTTGCACATGGATTGATAGCCAGGGTTGCTGAAAGAGCCTTAGCAGAACAAATTGCAGAGTTTCAGAAGGAGACAGACAGTGATGCAGCCAGTGCGCCAGCCAGAGTCGCACACGGACAGCCAGTCCAGTCACAGAATTACACATTGAAAGAAAGCAAGCCAGCCAGCCACAAAGTTGCACAGTCACAGTGTTTAAAGACACTGTTTAAAACGGACAGCCACCCACTCAACCAGTTGCAGATGGAGAAATAGCCAGTCAGTTGTTTCCAGAGTCTAAACAAACTGCAGATTTATAAACAACCAGAGTGTTGTAGATGAACAGACAGCCAGAGTTGCAGATCGACATACACACTGCAGTCAGAAACAGTCACACAGTCAGAAGGATAGCCAGCCATCAGTTGCACATGGTTAGACAGCAAGCCACTGAATTGCACATGCATGGACATGCACATAGTGGCAGACGGATTATCATACAGTTTCACATGGATATACAGCCAGCCATCAGAGTTCAAACAGAACTAATTGTAGATTTATAGACAGACAGTGTTGGACAGACAAGCCAGAGTGTGTTAATGGACATACACACAGCCAAATATAGTTGCAGACGCACAGTCAGAAAGACAGCCCCACATAGCACAGATGAAGCCTTTCTTTGCAGAAGGGGATCGGACGTCAAACTTGCAGCCAGCAGTGGAGCGTGAAGAGTCGGCTGAACGGCTTGCTCCCTCTTCAGTAGGTGGACATGGGGCTAGAGATGACAGTCCTGGCAGCTGTCTTCTTCCACAAGGTGTCTGGAAGCATCCACCATATTCCTTTAGTAAACAAAGGGGTTAGTAAGTTATTAATGCAAAATAATGTAAAATAACACAGCAGATAAAAGGAACAAAACTGGTTAAGAAACAAGCCAATGCAAATATCAAAGAAAAAGAAATAATAAGGAGTAACAAGCAACATGATAGCTAGCAAACAGCAGGGGGGCAAGTGAAGACCACCTGCATATCACCTGGGAAAGATGGACAATAAAAACACACTAAACTCAGTTAACATGGCTGTGCCTAATATCCCCCCTGTACTTATTTCACCACTTTCCCCGGCGGTATTTCCTCATATTTCCAAGACTAGGAGAAGCTGCATTTGAAGGAACAAATCATACAACAGAACTAGCATTACAGTATTACATCTGTACATATTAATAACCAGCTTTCAGAGTCTACTCAGAAAACGTTAGTAAACTAAACATTAGCGGAGTTAATCCAAGCACGATTTCACTCGAATTTGGGAAGCTTATATTAGAAAAATATTAGAACAATTGTGTACTGCTCACTAGCGCTTGAACAGGGCTTTAATTGTCTGTGGTCACTCCCTTATTTACATGTAGACCAATTAACCCATTCCCAATCACACTGTAACAATCACGGCTTTGTAGCTCATCCTGAGAAGAGAACCATCCACTAAGAGTTATTTGGTTTACTACACTACAAACCCCCCCCAAACCCAATCAAAAAACTAACATTCAAACAAACAGCCACCAGTTCTTTTAAATGGCACATACCTGAAGTCCATAGGAAGAGTCCAAAACAGTCTGGAGTCAGACAGCAAACAAACAAAAACAAACAAGAAATCCTCTGAAAAAGAACAGCACAAAACGTATTATGAATCTGAACACACACACACACACACACACACACACACACACACACACACACACACACACACGTTAAATGACTTACCTGCCAACTATCCAATTTACTAAGCATGAACGACAGACCCAAGGCGGTCTTTTTCCAAAAGGTGTCCAGATGTGTGCGGCAGTGCTCCTTCAGGGCCTCGCTGCGTCAGGTGGAGAACGATGATGCTGAAGGAGTCACGCTGCTGAAGCACCAATGGAAGCCTGGCGACGTTCAGGACACGGGCACCTAGAAAACAGGAGACCGTGGCATTACTCTTTGGGCCCAAAATTGAAGTGTTTTACAGTAGAAACTCCAACAATGAGAACAAAATGGAGACGACGACTCTCTCTGGTATTTTGAAGACCATGTTGGAGGCGTCCCGGACTGCCTCTGGCCTCGTCTTCCATCTGTGGAGTTTGTCTCTATAATAGCAACTAGATCTGCCGTTCAAGCAGGACGAGCTCCATGCAGAGCGTCTGGAGATCTTATTCCTCCGCGGTCGCCATGTTCCTCGAGAGTGTAAACACAGAGACAGAAATGCAAACGTCAGTTAGTGAGAAAAAGTACTGTACAGTAACACAGGTAGCAGATGGCACAGGGATTACAAGATAAATAAGACAAAGCTAATATTAAGACTATGAAGTAGGGACAGTTGCTCGACTCTCTGGGTTCAATTACATCACAAGCTTTCAAAGCAGAACTGCATCAAAACAGCAATTTGAAGTCTCGCTCAAAATACCACCTGATCCTATAGATCCAGTGTGCAAAAGAGGGTTGTAGATACACATTCTGGTGAGAGCTATCCAACTCCTGTTTTTGGATTGTTTCAATAGACAAAGTATGAAAGAACCGTTAAAAGAACTGGTGGATGTTTATGTTCTGTTGTGTTTTCAGAGGGTTTGTGGTGCAGTAAACAAAATAACACTTAGTGGATGGTTCTCTCTGCATTCCTTTCTTTTTAGTTTCAAGATGACTTACAAAGCTGTAACTGTTACAACGTGTACAAGACCTGATCCAAGTTGTACAGTCAGTAAATTGTCACTGTTCATTTGGCTCAGACAAGTACAATACTGGACTGCAGTCAAGCATGTAATGAGATACTTAAAGGCTTCAACTGATCATGGACTGTGTTACCAGAAGAGTGGAGAGAAACTGAAACTTGAACACAGTGATGCAGATTCAGCATCAAATACAGAAGACAGACGAAGCACAACAGACTCCAGTTTTAATCCGACTAAAGACAGTTCTCTTACTCTCTGCTCGGTCTACATGTAAAGGAGAATATATGGCACTGTCTGCAATTATATAGGAAAGCTTGCACCTCACACACCTCACAAATGCCATGAACAGTGATCACCAATATGCACCTGCAAAAAATACTGGAAGACAGCCAAGAAGCAATTGCACATTCACATTGGACACCACTCCATTCGACCAGCGATCCATGAGTGTAAAATAACTGAACACTGACCCACAGCAGATATGGTTATGAGAAAGGGAATCTTTGTAGGGTACGACAAGAACAGTCCATCATACCTAGTCTACTATCCAGACACAGAGAAAGTCCTTAAGCACAGGCTTGGGGGAATTTTTTACGGAGTGTGTTACAGAACACCAAACCCAGACTGACCAGTCAATGGCAGCTGATTATTTCCATAAGGAGAGATGTGTACAAGGTTCAAGAATTCAACCTGATGTTTAAGATGGCGTTCGAACAGTGGGAGACAGACGTAGCACACACCATCCAAAGAGAAATAGGACAGCACCTCAGTATTTAGCTGACTGTGTCAGATATTAAAGACCAGATAATCACAGATACTGACTTTTGTTTTGGGTTGATGCAGCACAGAATGACCTTCAGCTCCAGATAGACGTTACAACAGCCACTCGCACAGATTGATTGTGAGATGTATATGGGGCAACCAGAGGGATTTGAAGGGAGATCAAAACCACAGATGAAAAGGTTGTCTGTAAACTGAATAAATCATTGTATGCTCTTGACAGTGACTTAAGATTATATAGAGGCCTATAGATTATATATTTAACAGCCCAAATTCAATGTGAGACTTAAAAGATGTGAGCATTTGGATCAGTATACTACACTTAAATTGTTAAAGGGAATCTTTGTAGGGTATGACCAGAACAGTCCATCATACCTAGTCTACTATCCAGACACAGGGAATGTCCATAAACATAGACTGGTGAAATTTCTTAGTGTTTGTTACAAAACACCAAACTCAGACTGACTAGGTAATGGCAGCTGATTTCCATGGGGACATGTGTTCCCCTGATGCTCAAACTGATCATGATCATGGATCACTGCTCATGGTGCTTAACAGAGGGAGACAGACATGGTACACACTATCCAAAGAAAGACAGAAAAGCATCTCATTTAGCGGACTGTGTGTCAGAGGCAAGGAGTTCAACAAAATCACAGTTTTGAGTTGATGCAAATGACAGCACAGTATGACCTTCAGCTCCCCCAGATGGACGTTACACTACTACTTGCATGCACCAATTGATGGAGAGATGTGTATAGAGCAAACAGAGGGATTTAAAGGAAAGACAAATACAGGTGAAAAGGTTGTCTGTAAACTGAATAAGTCACTGTATACTCTCAAACAGTCTGGAAGAACCTGTAACATGATTATCCAGACGAAAATGGCTTTACACAGAACCCAGCTGACCATTGTGTCTACAAACACCCTGAAAACAGGAGGATGATACTGATAATCTGGGTTGATCATCATTGCCGCCAAAGACAATGACTTACTCATGGAGGTGAAAAAGAGGTCAACAACATTCAAGATGCAGAATCTAGGAACACAGATCCATTTTCTAGGTACTGATTTTGATCAAAGTCAAGGAGCAGTAAAGAGGTTATGGTTCGAATACTCATAGCAAGTTTTTCATGGATCCATTTTTTTTAGATATTCAGCCAAGTTGTGTGTAGGTTTTATTCCTAACAATTAACTTGCTCCCCATATGGATATTGGGATAAACTTTACACACAGAGGACTCAGTGGGACAAAGGCAGCATTCCTGAATAGAACTAAAACCAAGGACTTCCCTGGTTTAGACTTTTTCACATAGAAAAAAAACAAACAGGATTCAGAAACTGTCTTCAGAAAGAAGGACATCTGAAGTACAAACACCTCAGTGAGAGCTATCCAACGCCTCTGTTTCAGTTGTTCCAATGGACACCAAGTACAAAAGAACCATTGAAAGAACTGGTGGATGTTTGTATTCTTTGTGTTGTCAGCTTGAAGCACACAGCGATGCAGATTTGGCATCAAATGCAGAAGACAAGCAAAACACAACAGTCTCCAGTTTAAGTCTAACTAAAGACGGCCCTCTCACTCTCTGCTTGGTCTACATGTGAAGCAGAATATATGGAACTGGCTGCAACTTCTTAGGAAAGCTTACACCTCATACAGCTACTAAATGCCATGGACAGTGATCACCAATAAGCATCTGTAAAAATATCGGAAGACAACAATCAAGCAATTGCTCTTTCAAAGAACCCTGTATGTCGATAAAGATGGGAAGGTGTATGTCCCAGCATATGACCCTGTCTTGAGAAATTTTGAACCAAAGGGAGGTCCCATATAAAAAGGTCCCTTTATTTCACAATCAACAAAAAACAAACCGAAAGCAAACTTGGCAGAACGCTTTCAGTTTCGCATGAGACTTGCCGTTACTCCACCACTCACTGGATCAGGAGAGCCCATTCGCTCCTGGTAAGAGACAGCCGTCTCAGCAAACCGCCGAGCTGGACCTGCAGTTCCACTCAGCCGACTCTCACCAGAAAAAAGGGGGTCCCGTCTCTTACATCTTTTAACAAAATGAGGAACTATGCGTGGGCGAGAGTGGGGGCCAACCGCTCCCACCAGGCACAGCCTTCCACTATCACTTGTACATTCCAGTGGTTTCGCAACTGCATCCTCATGAAAAACAAGTTATATAATTGATTATATAAACGGGAGTTTGCAGTAAAACATAACCTGTAACTTAATGTAATAATATAAAAGACCTGTATTAACATATTACCAATACATTATGACCAGCAAGCATACCTTTAATATAAAGTGAACATGGACGCATTATATCCTTATATTCCGATATGAAGACCAAATTAGCATGGCTCCGCAGTGCACTTGCACCACTTCATAACGCCTTTCATAGTACAAACACCCTTGCAGCCTAGCCAAAGGAGTAGGCCTTTCCTTAGTGGTTACATCCCATAACCAAACAGTAAGTTGTTCATATGATACAGTGTGTACTAATTGGATGGAGTGCACCCTAGGCCGGCGCCTAGGTATCAGCAGGGCAGAATTCATTCTTATTACAGACCCTTACAAACATGACAGATAGAAGCTAGACTCAAAATGAGAAAGGGAATCTTTGTAGGATATGAAAAGAACAGTCCATCATACCTAGTCTACCATCAAGACACAGAGAAAGTCCTTAAACACAGACTGGTGAAATTTCATAGTGTTACAAAACACCAAACCCAGACTGAACAGGTAATGGCAGCCAATTATTTCCATGGGGAGAGATGTGTACCCCCCTTGCAAACAGCTAACAGTGTTGATCAGATTCCAGATTCAGATTACACACTATTCAAAGAGATAAAGCACCTCAGTATTTAGCTGACGGTGTCAGATATAAAAGACCAGACACTGACCAACACTGACTACTGTTACAGGGTCTGTAATGTACCACAGAGCTTCAAAGAGGAGTTCAACAAAATCACAGTTTTGAGTTGATGCAGATGACAGCACACCATGACCTTCAGCTCCACCAGATGGACGCTACAACAGCCTACTTGAATGCTTTAATTAATGGTGAGATGTATATGGAGCAACCAGAGGGATTTGAAGGGAAATCAAATACAGGTGAAAAGGTTTTCTGTAAACTGAATAAGTCACTGTATGCTCTCAAACAGTCTGGAAGAACCTGGAACAACATGTTGCCTGATTATCCAGATGAAAATGGCTTTACACAGAAGCTAGATGACCATTGGGTCTACAACAAACCCCCTGAACACAGGGTTAGATGTTCCTTCATGAAGTACAGTAAGCTAGCTGTGATGCTGTTGGTTATCATGATCACAGGTGTGTATTTATTGTCTCAGGAACAGACTGGCTCTTTTACGAGTGTGTTGCTACAGTCTCTGTACATAAAGGCTCTATATAACATGACATTGAGGTCAGAAGTCCATCATGAACGCTAAAAGCCTCAACTTCCAGAGGGAGCGATTCTATGTCCCCACCAATGTGAAAATCCCTCCTAGGCCCTTGATTCAGAGCTCTGTATTCACTAGGTTTTGATCAAGTTTCACAGAGACATCGTGAACTAAGGAGCTCATCAGTCAGAACTTCACTGACCGTGACTTCTTTAGGGGCTAGAGATCCTATATTTAACAGCCCAGATTCAATACAGGAGCTGCTTGTACTCGGAAAGCTGAATGAATCTGGATCAATTCTAATAAAGTTGATAAAGAGGATTTTCTGATGTTACGATTATAAATCATGCGGGGACACAGACACAGTCTCCATACTGCAGGGTTTGTCTGAAACACTGAGTGACACTGATATATTACTTTAATACAAGCAGAGAAATCACAGAATTAATGCTGATAAAATGGAGGAAATCTTAAACTAACCTGACTGGTGGGACTGGGAAGGGTCAGTCAGTCCTGGAGTAGCAGCTTCTCGATGTTCCCGGAGAGAACGACGGACCCCAGGCCGCTCGGGTGAACCTCTCTGCGGAAGAGGACCTGCCGCTCCCCAAAGATCTCCTGTCCGGCAGCCAGCAGTGGAGCACGAAGAGCCGGTAAACGCTCTCTTACTCGTCGGTAGGTGAGCAGGGGGCCGAAGACGATGATCCAGGAGTCTGTCTTTTTCCAAACGGAGCCGAAGCCGCCACGCTGCCGCCGAGAGGAAGCCGCCACGCTGCCGCCGAGAGGGAGCCGCCACGCTGCCGCCGAGAGGGAGCCGCCACGCTGCCGCCGAGAGGAAGCCGCCACGCTGCCGCCGAGAGGGAGCCGCCACGGGAGTGGATGTGACGAACCTCGGGGTCTTCCGCTCCGGTAGCGCTGGAACTGAGACCGCCGCGTTGGAGACGTCGCGGGCTGCCTCTGGCCTCGTCTTCCGTCGGTGGAACTCGGACTGCCGGTCCAGCTGGACGAGCTCCAAGCTGAGCGTCTGGAGAGCTCGTTCCTCCGCGGTCTCCATGTTCCTCTCTGAGTCGACTCACGTCTCGAACAGCGGTTCAGAGTCTCGCTCAAAATACCGGAGATCACGTGTCACGAACCGAAGCTTCGTTACGTCACTTCCCGTCCCGCTGTAGACCCGAGCGCAACGAGCTGAATATAAACTGAAATATGAACTTAAATAAAATATAAATGTATAAAATGAGTGAATTTGGTTGACTTTCATTTTAAGAGAAAACTAAACATGAACATAGTTTTTATTTGAACATCAGGTTTTGTTTCCAAACCGACAAAAGAGATAAAAGTCCTTGACAAACCTCCGTATTCGAGGGTTTTTAACTGGAGACGACGTGAAATGACCTCTAATAAAACATTAAAAGGAACAATAAGGACTAAATGACAGCAATCGTTTAAAATGTCTCCCGCAGTCCAATTTCCAAACACTGGAGAGAGGGGTCTGCCCCGCCCCCTCAACCCCAGACCCGCAGCTCGAGCGGGTTGCCAGGTTGAGGACACTGAACCTGCAGGAACGAGCGCGAGACGAGATCAATAACTTTTACAATCACAAGCGACGACGAGTCATATTCTGTAAGATGATCAGTAAATATACTCGCTTGATCTGTTTTTATTGTCTGTTCATTATAAACCAGCTCATGAGGATTTTATACAACTCTGTCAACTGTTAGCGAGCTGGATGCAGCGCTGCCGGCTTTATCCAGAGCCAAGCTCGTTCTCCTGAACACAAAAGCCCACTGCTCCTAAAATCCACTCTGGAGCTGGAATTACTCATTTACACATCCTGACAACATACTGCTCAGTTTAACAGATCATATACACACTTTTCTCCGAGTAGTAGCTGCTGTAGACCTCAGTTATGAAGGACCCTCACTTGAGCTTCACCACACAAACCTTCTGGACGCAGGAACATCATCAGGGCTTCCAGCTCTTCAGCTTTCATTGATCACCAGCTCCCTCCATTTCATGTAGTTACTGTTACACATTACTTTATTTCACATTGTCTTTACCCTGATTTACCTTTATAACATTGCTGTTTGTTGTTCAAATAAAGTCAAATTATTAATGAACAAAGCTGCTGTAACAACAAAGTATGACTTATGAGTTGATGAAAAAGACCAGATGAAAATGAACCATTTTATTAAACAGTTGTGTGCATTTCCTATTTACAGAGTAATAAGGGTTTATAAGGGTAAGTAAGTAACAAAATGGTAATCAGATTGTTTAAAATGGTTATGATCAACATGATTTACAGTATTGATAAGTGAACATTTCATATTACATCATTAATAAAACCAGAAATGCTGAGATCAGTATACAAACTCCAATCAGTGCAACAACCTTATTATAAAAATAATGCAAAACAAGGTATAGCAACAGATATGAATAAATATAGTACAGAAAAATATATCAAATGGACTTTAAAGGGACGTGAGAGATGTGCAGCTCTTCCTCCAGTGGGAACTGCTGCTCATTAGTCTGTCTGGAACGCTGCACTGTGGAGAAGAACTGAAGTTATTACACTAAAAATGGAGTTATTGTTTTGTGGGCTAGTTCTTCAGCACAGTGTGATGTAGAAAAGAAAGGATGGTTTATAGCTGTGGAGCATACGGTCAAGCCTGGGTTTGCCTGAGTTCCTCTATGGTTGGTGCAGGAACAGGTAGAAGCAGGCCAAACCTTCTGGGGTCATCAGGGTGAAGCGACCTTAGTCTGGGTCTTCCCCTGCAGTCATGAAGCAGCAGCTGTAAGAATCAAATTATAACAAACTGTTTACAAAGACGAGGAGCATATTCCTCATCTGGGCTGTCATCACCTTTTCCTTTTCTTCCTGATCATCTGTTCCCCAATCAGAACTGTGAAATGTGAGATGAGTAAATACTAGGAATCACACTACAAGTACATTTACTTCTACATTACTACTCAAACAATAACCACAACTTCCTGAGCTCACTGATCTCATCTTCATTCATGTTCAGGTTTTGGTGGTCTTGGACTCTCCTATTCTGAAGACAATATGATAAAGAATTACACACTGTCAGCATAGGTGTGGACTGCAGCTACTATTTTCTCTGTGTCATGTTTAGTAATAAACTATAGTTACCTCTTCTCCAAAGCTTCAGAGACATCCATGCTGCTCTCCAGAGCTTCAGTCCCTTCTTCTAGAAGTGGTAGATCTTCTCTATAGAGATCAAATTGTTCTGTTTGTGAAAATGTAGACCACCAATAATACTGTACTTCTGTACTGATATTAGGATCTATAATTCACAATGTGGTCTGAAATCATATTAGTTCAGATCCTGAATACTGACCGGTCTGAAAGTGCTCCACTTGATGGACACCCAATACTGGACAGGGGCATCAAATGCTGCTTCTTCTACTGCCTCTTACTAGGGGTGGAGGTGCTTGAACATTCAAAGCTAAAAAGAAAATCCCATAATCAACTTATTTACACAGAAAAGTGAAGATCATTTCACCACAATATCAAACCTGAGTGATCTCTACTAAAAAGGGCTTTATGGACTCTATTAGATACGACGGATAAACAGCTAACGTCTGATAGACACTGTGCACACGATTAAAACATTATTTTCAACCATTCTGAACAAACGAGCACAATTTAAACGATGGAATAAACAATAAGATGTAGATGTGATTATATAATACACTTCAATCAAGAACTAACATTAAAAACACAGTAAAACATTAGAAACACCAAGTTATCTGACTGCACTGATGAAATTATGGGCGAACCGCCAATCACAGAAATGTTCCTCAAGCTAAAAAGCCTCGGCATTCGTCTAAAAAGCTCCATGAGCAGAGACGGAGTAAAAGCAGAGGAAATATTGGCGATGCGTTTGCATTAATATTGAGCTGGCAGCTCTAGTCTGGAGCACTTTAGCTACCTAGCTCTCTCAAACACGCGCTGCCTTCATAACCCAGCTGCACTCGGACCACTGGCTAGAAATGAAGCCCTCCAATGTTTAAAGCACTGAAAAAGCCCATCTCTACTAGTGGCTGTAAGAAATGATCTAGATGAGGTTAGCTAAACTTAGCTGAAGCTCAGTGCTCACCTGTTCAGGAGAAAATCAGCCAGTTCGGTCCGTTTTGAGTCCTTCTGGGCTCTAAGCTGTCTCCATCTATCAAACGCATCTCCAGTATTTCCTCTGCTTTTACTCCGTCTCTGGTCATGGAGCTTTTTAGACGAATGCCGAGGCTTTTTAGGTTGTGGAACATCTAATGATCCAGGTCCAGGTCGCTTCCTCGCCTCCATGGCTGCAGCACGCTGTGTTTCCTTGCTGTTGTTTTCCAGATCTGGCAACCCGGGGTGTGGCAGTAGGACTGGGGGGTGGGGGAGTGTAAAACAGTATAGCCATCAAATGTGATGTGATGAACCAACTTCATATGAATAATTGTGTCTTTTATAGTCTATTATAAATATTAATGACTGTTCTGGGTTTTTTACTCTTCACTACTGCCTTCATCTCTACACTTTATTGCAACATCATAATGAAGCTTTTGTGTGTTTTCTGCTTTTGTCTTACAGTGTATGATGAGGTTGATGACATCCATCCTGTGATGGTGAACATTTGTCACCGCTTCAGCTGAAACAGTGCTGGGAGTTTTCCTCTAAAGGACTCCTAGGTGATCTTCAAGAGATGCTCAGCAAAAGTGTAAACACCCCACTTTCATCTCCACCAGCAGACCTACAGAAGACTCTTAAATTCAGTGATGCTCTCAGAGGTGTACAGGTTCAAGGGGAGGTGCTTCAGTGTGTGTCTAATATTACACTAAATTATGTAAGTACTCCCTTGATGATGTTGGTGTAACGAGCCGTCTGCATACTGAAGTGATTCCATTGTTTTGGTCAAGTACTTAGTAAACATGGACGCTGTGTGGGTTCTGTGTGGTAAAATGTAGCTTCTGGTTTCTGGTGGGTGTTTGTCTTTTTACTAAGACTGATATTCTCTGATATAAGTGGAACCTACATTATGTACATTCAAGATGAAATCAAGATGATTTTTAGCTGGTTTAATAAATGTCATATTGTAATGGTATGGAGTGCAGTTTCTTTTAATTTAATCTTCATAAACATTGTTAATGTCTTTCTGTTTCTGTTGCTCTTTCAATTAATGCTAAAGTTCAATTTGTTTACTATTTACTTTCTATAAATAAACAATATAGAAAGACATTTTGATCATGAGTCCAGAATGGCTCTATAGTATCTCAATAGGATACAGCAGCAGGGACAAGCATTTGTACTCTCTTAAGTCCAAAATGTTCTTAGTGTGTATGTGCACTATATAAGAGAGAAGCCCTCAACTGACTACACAATAGAAACACCTATATCTGTACGCTGTTCATCGACTTTTCCTCTGCCTTCACCAGACCTGGAAATCAACACCTGCATTTGTAATTGGATCTTGGGACATCCTAATAAAAAGACCCCAGTGTGTGCGGTTGTGTAGTTCTGTGTCCTCTAGGCTCAGGCTCAGGCACCATGGCAGACTGAGGCTCTGCCATATGCTTAGGACATCTTATCTGGCACAAGGTCCCCTTCCATTAGAGACGTTCCTCACCAGCACTGTGTGTGGAAGGAGATTGCAGCTTCATTAGGGACACCTTTCACTCCAGCCACACACTGTATAACCACCTACCATCCAGGAGGAGATGAAGAAACCAGTGAGATGAGACTGTCAGTGTTTGTGTTGTAATATTTCACATTACAATCTAGGACAGTCAGTTCTCTCATTTCTTGGAAAAGTCCTCTTTATGAAAGTTGGCAGTAGTTTAGTGTTTTGATGGACTTTAGTTTAGTTCATGAAGTAATGTGAAGGAAAGGACCCTCTCCCTCTCTATGGAGTTCACTTTTATAAAGCAAAAACACACAACATCAGCTTCTGTACTCGAGAGTCTAATACAATGTCTTTAATGTTCAGCCTCCAATCACTCACTATTAAGGGCACAGAAGCCGTTCACTCGAATAGAAGAGTGCACTTCTATATAGTGAGAAGGAATCCCTTTGGAATTGACCTCATGGATGGAGCTTGGATGTCACCGTGTGGTCAAACCGATAAAGTGCATAGATGCACATATTGATGAATCGTATGATTTCATGCAGTTATTGATAGTCTATAAAAAAAGTCACATGATTTACTAAATCTATATAAATGGAATAAATAAAAAGTCAGTTTTAACAGCTTTTAGCTTTTGTGACTTTTTAACAAAACTAACTGCAAAATAAAGTAATTTTTGTCCAAAAAAAGCAATTTCTTTAATCTGTCTATCTCTGCCAAATATATCAAATACTGACAATAATGCATTTAGAAATGTAGAACTGCAAGAAAATATGAGAGCAAAGAAACATGTGTTTAGTAATTCTGCATTTCCTAACCATTCATTTACTCTTATAAACTGGAGAATCAGAGGGATTGGCTGCCCTATGAGACGGTATTAATGACATTTGAACAGATTTGAACTTTGACTTTATTGATGCATTTGTTCATTAAAAGATTGTTTAAATGAGTTTCCAGATCTGTTCCTGTGTGTGTTCCTGTTTCCAAAGACTTTCTAGTTCCAAAATGGCCCGTTTTAGTTCCTGTGGTTGTTGATCTGCCTGCTGTCTATTGTCTAACTAAACATGACGTGATGAGCCTGAATCAAACACTGAACCGAATCAAGACACTGAACCGAACATAAATGAACGTATATGAACAAGAACCGAATCCATGAATCAAAACCAGAACGGAAACCCAACAAAAGTTATTCTGTGAGCCTGAGGGCGCGATACCGAGGGTCTGACACTAAATAATAATATTAATATTCTTTATTAAAAATAGTTCAGTTATTATACATATGTGTTTTTGTCTGCTAGAGTATGATCTAAATGAATAGCTGCTAGCTTGTGCTTTGCTGCAGCTATATTTGAGGTGTGTGCTGCTAATTACAGCTGCTTGTTTAGCTTGATGTTTTAGCCTCCTGTGTTCAGCTCTCCACTCATTTCCACCCTGACATGATCAGGAAAGCACAGATGCCTGTACATCACATGGCAGGAGAAGCTTTGTACAGGCACACTAGGTAAGGGCTGGGTGCCACAATTTAGTTAGGTGGTTATCTCTTTGCTAGGCAGGTAAGCTGTTCATTTTTTATTTATGCTCCACTTAGGTGTTCACAAAGGCCACTTTTCCCCATAAAAAGTGCTAATGTGGTTAATGTCTGGTGATGGCTTTAAACGTGTTGAGGTAGATTAAGTAGACTGTACTAGTATGTGCCTCTATTTATAACCATTGCAGTTTCTCGGTTTGGCCACATGAGGACATCCAAGCTCCATCTTCAGAAAATCCCAACGTGCTCTCAACCTCTGTGTCGTTCTCAGCAGGTCAGTATGAAGAGGAAAGCTCCTCACTGTACAGAGGAGCCCTTTTCTATTCAACTGAAGGACTTCTGTGTCCTTAATAATGAGGGAAACTGAGGCTGACGTTTAAAGACACTGTGTGATGCTCTCGAGTACAGAAGTCATTGTTGTGTGTATTTACTTTATAAGAGTGAAATCCAAGGACTAAACATCCTTCACCCAAATACTTGCAAAAGCACTTTTCTAAAAAAAGCGTTTATATTGTCTAGTGATGACTTTAAATGTGCCGAGGCAGATTAAGTAGACTGTACTAGATATGACCATTTTAATGTGAAATTAAATTTAATTAAAACACAAACAAACAACACTGACAATGTTTTCTCAATGTTTTTATTATGTTCAATTTCCAATGACTTGAATTATTTTAGATAGATGGTTCCCCTTTTAAGTCATGGTTCCTTTTAAGGTTTCTTCCTCTTGATCTGAGGGAGTTTTTCCACTGTTCCCCGGGTCTCTATAAAGCTGCTTTGTGACAAAAGTGATATATGAATAAATTTAAATTTAATTTAATTAAATTAACACACACACACACACACACAACCTCCATATAAAACTGATAATATATTAATGTTAACAAAAACACTTCAAACACCAATCCCCCCACGGCAATGCTAAAACTACCATTTTCAAGAAACAGCTTCACAAATAAACATGGGATCAACATTTAAACAGCAGATGTTTGTATCATGGCAATTTTAAAAAGCCAGCATGTCATTTATGAACAGGACAGAACTGATGAACATGTCCTTCAACCATGAAGATGAAGAAACTGCATTGCCATTTCTGCATTCCTCTGTCTTTAGACTAAATCCTTCATTTAAACAAACAGATTCTCATCAGCTGAAGGTGAGTCAAGAGCTTGATGCTCCAGTCTTTGTCACCTGTGAGACAACATGCATGGAAAATACCACCCAGACCCACAAAGTGTCTCTGTTTAGTTTGTACTTGACCTTCCAAAACAATAGAACCATGCTGAGAAGCTCGATCTCCAGCACTAGAACATTCAAAGACAAGCTGCTTTGATTTCTACTAGAGTTTAGAAGTCGTCAGCCCTTAAACTCAGGTCTCTAGATGAGTTTAATGAAGTGGACATTTGGAGTCAGATGAACTTCACACTGTGAGGTATGGCTGTGTCTAACAGTCCGACTGTGTGTCACTGTATTAATGCGTCACAGGAGGAGCGCTTTTTTAGGAGACAACAAATGAGTAATATATTGATCCTTTCAGGTAAAATACATCATCTTACAGATATTCCACAAACAATACTAATTAATAATATAGAGAACTCTGAGTGATTTTAGATGGTATAATAAATGACTTTTTAGCTAGATTATCTCTCTAGGTTAGCTGATGTGTTTTAGTGAATGTGTAGCTGCTGTTAACTGAAGTGAGCTAGATAACTAGTTACTGAACCTAACGCAGCTCACTAATATCACATGTGCTTATAAGCTCTGCTACTTTTGTGAGCTAAAAGTAAGATATGGGACTTTTTCTAGGACAGCCTGGAAACGTGAGCTACATATCTGGATAAATCTCCCTCAGATATCAGTTATGGAGAAACTGGAAGTAATATCAGTGGCTACTTTACAAGATAAATATTATTAAAGTTAAAATGTGCTGCTGCCCGTTACTGTAAATAGTGTGGTGGTAAATGACTGTGGTATTTTTTTAATATTCAAAGTTGTGCAGGTGTGTATATCATATTTTACTAAAATGAATATACATGCTAATGCTTACAGTAAACCTATTTTTGCATGATAATTGTTTTTCTGTCTTATGATTAATATGAATTAAATATTCTTCGCTGCCGATTAGTGAGGAACACCGTGACGAACATGGTGTTCATCATCAGAGCAAGTGATACTGAATTTATGTTTCCCTCGAAAAATGAGGTCCAGGCCATGGCAAAGCGGCTTGTGGAGTATTATCCAATGCTTCGTGATAACACAGTGAACTGCACACACACTTGGGTAAGTGTTTGTACCATTTGTAAACCAACTTTTCATTAATGTCACATAAGCCAGTTTTAAGTTCCAGTGATGGAAAACCCCATCCATGATCAATCATGAAAACTAAACAATAAGTTCATATTTATAGAACTATTGGATAAAGTGTAAATGTGTGCTTTCCAGCAGGTAAAGTATTTATTATTTTGATTTAGTGCTGAGCAGTAAAAAACGACTGAAAAACTTTTTGGTCATTCTTTTTCATTTTAAAAACAGATCAAAACTTAAAGATTGATGATTATTTCATTTTCATTTCATATTCTAACTTCCATAGAACATAAAAAACTAATTATATATATATAGCTCTATCTTTTAGCACACTACTGCACATTTCATCTGACCTATCCAAAATGCCTCACAACACTCCTGTCAATACTTCAGACAGAAGTTCTGCAGGATGCCATTCATGATCGGGATGCAGCTTCATCCTACAAAAAAGCTTTGTCAGCGTGGAGAAAGATCATTGGTGAGTAGTGAAAAGTGCCCAGTGGTCAAACAGCAGTGGCTATCATTGTCAGCAGGGTGTAACAAATTCTAACAGTTACAGAGCTGGTTGTTTACTAAGTTTGGTGTTTCAAAAATTCAGCTGTGTTAGCTATCTTATTTAATAAAAATACTCTTAGAGGTTTGATTGTTAAAAATAAAACAGTGTAACACATTCAGGAACATGGAGTTATTTAGTTTAACTAAGCTAAAAGTGAAATGTTACTTTTTGTTGAAGTTTAAAAACAGGTTGACTCACCAGCGCCATGTATAATGCATACATGTCTTTCATTAAGTGCTATGTAGCAGCATTTCTACCTATTAAATGTCTCTGGAGTTTGTACCATACTGGATGTGGTTGTTTTTACTGTTCCTCATGTTGAGTACAACATTATGAAATATGAAATCATTATTATAAAATTACAGTCTTAAATTAGAATGACTTAGAAGTAATTTTTGTTTATTTAAACTCCATATTGAGTGTAAAACACATTAAATGATTCTAATTTATTTTTTTTAACAAATGAGCTTCTATAAAAAAGCTTAAAACAAGATTAGTTTTCTAGTTTTGTCACTTTATGGATGACGTTTATGATTTGCTAATTTGCTAAATTGACTTTTATGACTTTTATGGTCGCTAAACCTAGTCATAATGCCTTATAATGATTTATTTTGACTGTTTTTTGAGATTACAAGATAATTTACAGTGCAGTTTTCTCACTATATTGGCAGATAATTTTGCTTGATTCAATCATTTCTTTTCTTATTTTTTTCTTTTATTCATCTTAGTTTTTGACACTGATGTTTTGCAGTGCATTGGTGCTGTGGCGACAGTGGAAATGTAGTGTAGACTACAGACATATGAAACAGTAGTAAGATAAATATACTGTAAGATAAATATATTGTGAGGGGAACAGGCAGTTTTGTCAGTGTTCTTTAAAGCTTGTCCACCATAGCAACAGTTACTAATGACAGAACAAAGGGCATGGACAGGTGAATTATGACATCACAGGGTTGGAAGTGTATAAATGGCAGGAGCATCTTCACTCGGCTCATTCACAGCTTTCTGCTGTTGGAGATCAGCTGCTCCTTTAAACATGAGCTTTGAGTACATCCCCCCATCCTGGCAGACAGCCAGCCAGAAAAAGCGAGGATACAGCTTCGATGTGAAAGATCCAGGAAACTTCGAAGCTCGACTGAGGGCCATGATAGCGGCTCAGGCTAACGACAGTAATACAAGTGAGAGAGAGACAGACAGTGAGAAGAGCAAGAAGAGAAGGAGAGAGACAGACAGTGAGAAGAGCAAGGAGAGAAGGAGAGAGACAGACAGTGAGGTGAGCAAGAAGAGAAGGAGAGAGACAGACAGGGAGAAGAGTAGGAAGAGAAGGAGAGAGACAGACAGGGAGAGGAATACTAAGAGAAGGAGAGAGACAGACAGTGAGAGGAAGGTGAAAAAGAGGAGAGAAGGAGGAGAACAGAGCTCAGGGCGATCTGTCTGCAGAGACACTACTCCTGCTGAGGAGAGCCAGTCCAGTCTAAAGACCACACCCAAACAGAGACTGGTTCACAGACTGAATCAGGAAGTCCAGGTCCTCCACAAACTCGGCCCCAGAACTGCTGAAGTCTGTTCAGCAAATAAAAAAACTAAAGATCTGCTGAAGTTAGAACTACAGCCAAGTCAGGAGCACAAACTAACCAGACAGTCCAGTTCAGAGTCCGGCTGCATTCACTCCTGCACAGATAAGTGGTGCCTGATGAATTTCGTGAATCAGCTGGGCCTTAAGCTTCCAACCCGGAAGTGAACTAGAGGCCCTCAAACCACCTGCAGCTGTAGAGGAGACTAGAGGAAAGTCAACTGAAACAGAAACAGTCTGATGAAGCTCAGAGAAAATCAGAGGACAGTCAAAGGGAGTCAGAGAAGTGAGGGTGTCAGAGGAAGGCCAAAGGAAACTGTAGAATGTAATAGAGAGTCAGAGGACAGACCAAGGAACCTCATTGAAAGTTAGAGGAAGTCAGAGGCCAGTCAAAGGAACGTCTGAGGAAATGAGAGGAAAGTCAGAAAGAGTCAGAGGAAGTGAGAGGAAATACAGAAGAAGGTCAGAGGAAGTTAGACACAGCCTCCAGATCAGTGTGCACAGATCATTGTTGGTCTACCTGTAACTTAAACCTCCTCTGCCTCTGATCCAGACTCTGAGAGTTGCCTCCCATACCTCCTCTGCATAGCAAACCACACCTCAACAGAGCGCTCAGCTCTAAACTCAGGATGAGGCTTGAGACGTTGTGCTGGTTCAGCTTCCTGTGAGGCTATAGTTGCTGTCTGGCTAACAAGACTCAGGTGTGCTAAGTGGATCTGGAGCCAGTGACACAGAGCACTGTAGAGTGGGAGGGGCATAGCCAGAGGGGGCGGACCATTATTTCTCCTAATTGGATTTACTGTGTTCTTGTTTTGGATCCGGTGTCGACCAGAGGAGGATGGGTTCCCCTTTTGAGTCTTGGTTCCTCTCATGGTTTCTTCCTCCTGCTCTGAGGGAGTTTTCTCTTTCCACTGTTGCCCTCGGCTTTCTCAAAAGAGGCTCGGACACGGATTTCTGTAGAAGCTGCTTTTGAAAAAAAGCCTCAAACTTAATATATAATCAAACTTGACTTGATGAGCGGACAAGAAGCCGTTACTGGCTAGAGGAAATATCTTAATGGTTGTATTGACTGGAGAGTAAATCAGTAAAAGGTGATCTCTGACTTACACAGTACTGCACCGGCTCATTACTGTTCACTAACAGCTAATAAACAGCTCATGTTTATTCATGTGCTTCCAGTGTTGATGATTTCAGATGCTTCAATAATTGTTAATATTGTTAATCTGAAGTTTTTCTTAATTGATATTAACAATAATAGCAATGGTAATATTTACATATTTAATGTGATGAGACAATTAGCCTCGTTAAAGGTGCACGTATTTGTCACTGTACAGTGTACAGCGAAATGTGTCCTCCACATTTAACCCATCTGGTAGTGAACACACACTCACATGCACACATGTGTTAGGGGCAGTGAGTACACACACACACCCAGAGCGGTGGGCAGCCAACTCCAGCGCCCGGAGCAGAGAGGGTAAAGGGCCTTGCTCAAGGGCCCAACAGTGGCAGCTTGCCGAGCCCGGGAATCGAACCCACAACCCTGTTATCGATATCCTGGCGCTCTAACCGCTGAGCCACCACTGCCCATACTAAGTGAGGAAATGATCGTTGGCTTCTTCTCAGTCTATGACTGGAGCTGCTGCTGCAGGTATGATATCTGACCTGTAGGTGGCGCTGCTGTGTCGCTTTTCTTCATTAATCTGTGTAATCTCTGTGAAACTGTGAGCAGGCAGCATGTACCGTCAGCCACCAGCAGGGGGCTCGGCCAGCAAAGAATGAAAGCTGGTGGGGTTGGAGCAAAGAACTCCAAGCCCCAGAATCCCCAGCTGTAATCAACGCTGACCAGACCCACCTGTGTGGCACAGTATAAATACACCCAGCCAAACACAATTCCCCGTCGCACCTTTGTAGAGGGGTGAACAGTGAAGAGAAGCTGAAGTGAAAAGAGAAAAGTGTTTGAGTTGTTGTCTTTTGTTTGAGTAAACATTTCAACTGCTTTTTCCTTTGTTTGAATTCCTGACGTTTTCTATGTTGCTTATGATCAGTGTTTATACTGCCACCTCTCACAGCTGTGACGGCGCAGTGGAAGTACTGGAGTCCAAACCCCACAACACACCGTGACAGAAACTGGACTGAATCGTCTACTTGTGTCTCTTTACCCTGAACTGTCTCCGTTTTGTTGTGCTAATAACCACAGTATGAGGAGGCCTGGAGAAAATGACCTTAACGTGGTTTCAGACTGACCTAAAGTGACCTTCACCTTTACAAGTTCCATAATGAGTGGAAACAGTCCTCATTTCCCAACGAGAATCCAGATCCAGATCAAAGGATAAGGAGTTAAAACACACTGACTTCCTAAAACATTTTTAAACTTCATTAACATGAAGGAAAACACCAGAAAAAGACAGATGTGGAGAACATGTGGAAAAAGACAAAGATATAGAATTTAATCTGAAATATGATAAATGACAATTTCCTGAATTTCCTTTTAAAATCTAGATTTTAGAAACTATGAACTGAAACTCCATCACAGCATTTGAAGATCATTAATACGCAACATTATGGGCTGTTTAATTTAGACGTCTAATAGACTGTTGTGTCTAAATGATCAACTCCAGCATATATTAAATATAACAGCAGTTTTAAAATGCAGTTTATTAGTTCTTATCTCCTGATCTCCAGAACCCTCACCTCACTTGGCCTTGGAGAGACAATCTCCCTGCACCCTCCCATGAGCCTTTGCAAGGTCTAGGCCACAGAGAGCAGCTAGAGAGTTAGTTTCTTTAGTTCCAGTGCATTTAAACATACACTTCAAGTGAGGAGTCTACAGATTTATCAATTCTTCTGTTTACAGACCGTCATTCTCCCTTTTCATGACTGTCATGAACACAACTACATTTTTCACATATTTTTTGTTTAGAGATCTGGTTCTTCTCCTCCCACCTTTAACCTTGGAGTCGATTTCCAAGTATTTTAAAGCTTACTTTAGAGGTTTTCCAAAATCATCAGTTAATAGATGCTCTAAATTCAGTTCAGGATGAGATTAGAGAGAGGATATAACAAACACAGGATAAGGAGTAAAGATAAATTTGCCACAGCAGTGTAAGTAAATGTGTTCCCCTTTTACTCCCATACTGAATTATATATATATATATATATATATATAAAACCTCTAATCAGAATTAGTGAACAGTTCAGGTTTAATTTTCTTCTACAAAATCTGGCATACAAGAGTAAAAAAGTAGTGCTGGTAAGAGTCTTGAATGTGAGAACAGCTCAGCCAGTTTGGATGCAGCACTGTTTTGAACACAGAAACTCACAAGAGACATCGGTATGATTGACCAACAAAACATTAGGTGCTGCATTGTCCTTGTGTGTGAAAAGGATAGGAACCAGATTCCTGGGGGTCTGAAAGGAGGTCAAGGGTGCACAATGTTCTGGGTCATTTTACTCAGAAAGCGTTCTAAATAGTCCAGAGTTCAATCCTGTTCTGGGTGCATTCCCAACCTCCAAATCCACTTCTGTTCCACCACAACTGAAACAAAGCGTCCTGGGTCAGATCTTGTAGGTGGTGGGAAGCGAGCAATACAATCAGTGCAATGCGGTTGGTTAAAGGGTGCTGAGTCAGGAATTCTCCCGTCACAGTCTTTGTCCTTCAGAGCTAAAAGTTTAAGTGTGGCTTGTCAGCGTCATCGCAGGCAGCCAAGGCGGCGCTAGGCTCACACCTTAGGCTGTGTTGTCAACGTAGGATGGAGTCAGGATGACTGATTGCCAGCCGTTGCCATTGACTCTTCAGATGGTCATATCTGATCACATGCACCTTAAAATCCCAACAATGAAAATGTCACTCAGGTCATTTGAAGTAAGAGAACTGTACAGAATACACTGATTATTGATCAAGTGCATACAGTAGAAGTTACATACAGTCAAGCTGGAAAGTCTGCACACCCCTTCTCCATGCTTTATGTTATAGACTTATTCTACACTAGACTGAATTCTACACAATTGTACACAATGACAACGTGAAAGCAGGGTTTTAGACATTTGTGGTAATAAAAATAAATAATAATAATGTTAAATCTACATTACATACACTTAAATAATGTACGCAAGTTAAAAAGAAAACCCTGAAAGGAACCTGAAAGGAAGACTCAAAAAGGTAACCCATCCTCCTAAAAATAGGGGGAGTTACAGTGGGACAAGGCTGACCCAGAGGGTAGGTACCAGCACTCAACCACGAATGGACTCACGTCAGCAGCGAGCAGCTCAGCACGAGGAGAAAGAAGAAAATTAAGAAAGGGATTTAGGAGTTTGAGTGGACTGGTGTACAACCTGTAAACGTAGACTAGAAAGACAATCAGAACCTGTAATCAGAGCAGTACAGAACAGTGTTAGTATGAAAACAGACTAGAACAGCATGATTAGAATACTAAAAGTGTGTCCAGAACAGAAACAGGACGTTTAGTTGGAGTTGGAGGCTTAAGAAGAGAAAGCTCTTCCCCCAGAGTTGTTTCTGCTGAAGTGGGGAAACTGATAGTAGTCCAGAATAATGCAAAATAAATGTACGTTACCGGTTGTAGGGTTTTAGAAGTTCTCCAAGATGCTGTGGGGACAAACAATCAAGAGACTCAAGTCAGAAGGAGTATTCTATAATCAACGAGGAATTTAACTGGAATCCAGAGCAGGGATGAGAGAATAAGACTGATGTGGTCACAGTTTTAAGCTCTAGTGAGCAGTCAAGCCGCTGCATTCTGAACTTATTTAATGACCCTGAGCTTATTTCATGATTTGCATAAACTTCCTACCAGAGTGGCATTACATTAATTCAATCTTGAGTTTATAAATCCTTATAAATGTAATACATATCCTTTAAATATTCTTTTCATTTAAAAAATACTTTATGACATTAACAATACTGTAATTGCGTGTGTCAGTGACACCAGCAGATGGACAGCTTTGTATATACATTTTCCTTTGACTTGTTGCATAAATTCAATATCACTACAACTTATCTGGAAGTATTTGGCTGTGTCCTTGTGGTGAAGCGTCCTTCGCATCTGCTTGAAGCCACACTACCACATCACAGCCAGAGCTACAGACTTGTGGACGGGTAAACTAGAACGAGTTGCAGATGGACAGACAGTCAGACAGCATTGCAGCCAGAGTGAGTCTAAACAGAATTAATTGCAGATTCATAGCCAGAAAGATACAGCATTGCACATGGATAGGAAGCCAGAGTCACACGGACAGCCAGTTCAGCCACAGAATTACACATGGAAAGAAAGCCAGCCAGCTACAAAGTTGCACAGGGACATGCAGACAGCGCCACACACAGTTGCAGACAGACACAATTTAAAATAGACAGCCTCCCAGTCAACCAGTTGCAGATGGTCAGTCAGTCAGACTTGAAGCCAGAGTCTAAACAGAACGATTTGCAGATTTACAAACAGCCAGTGTTGTAGATGGACAGACAGCCAGAGTTGCAGAGATTGACATACACACTGCCAAACAGTCAGAAACAGTCTCACAGTCAGAAAGACAGACAGCCATTGCACATGGTTAGACCACTAACACTGCACTGAACTGCACATGCTTGGATCGTCAGCCAGAGTTGCAGGTGGATTGAGAGAAAGAGACTAGGCAAAACCTAAACCTAAAGTCCTTTTCAGTATCTGAAGCAGGTATGCTTTGGAGCTGGTGCACCATTCATTAACACAAACAGCTGTGGTTTGGGAGTGTGGTGCAAGCTAGATCATCTGTTACATAAATCAAATCTTTAGGGTTAATTGATGGGGAGATTTTAGGTCTTCTTTGCAAAGAGAGCTACGTCTAAAAGTTGGACAGACGGACACACAAAGTTGCAGATGGACAAAGAAGAAGAAGGATAGACAGAAATGATAATAGATAAAATAAATAGATAAAAAGAATTAGCTTACAATAGATTGTGTCCTAATTTCCATATCTGGCAACCCGGGGTGTGGCAGTAGGACTGGGGGGTGGGGGAGTGGGGCAATGGGGCGGGATAGGAAGCTACAGCACAACCAGAGATCCGCTCCGTACCTGACCCCTCAAAGACCACCATACAGGTAGAAGCACTGCGGTCAAGAAACGCTGGAGCTGAAACCTGTATGTTTCTTTAATATCTGGAGACACATCCTGATCATTTTATCAGTTAGTACAGAAAATGTAACACTTAATGACCTTTAACTGATCAAATGGAGGTTTGTGATTTCTACTAGAGTTTAGAAGTCGTCAGCCCTTAAACTCAGGTCTCTAAATGAGTTTAATGAAGTGGACATTTGGAGTCAGATGAACTTCACACTGTGAGGTATGGCTGTGTCTAACAGTCCGACTGTGTGTGTAAGGGGTAGCTCTAGGGCAAGGCCTCCTCCTGCCACCAGGGGGAGGCCCCGAGTCACCCCAGCCAGTGATTGAGCCCAATTCCCTACACCTGGGCAGTAGGCTATATAGGCACACAGATCCAGTTGCCCCACTGCTGGATCTTTTGATTCTGGTGGTGTGTGTATCTGTGTGCCTGTGTAGTCTCGAGGTGAAGGCTGAGTGTGTGTCCCTCCCGAGTCTGTTTCCCGGTGTCTGTGAAGTGTGTGTGTCTGTGTGTGTGTGTGCGTGTTGCACTCATACACTCGTGTACCAGAGGAAGGCAGGAGTGTCTGTCTTCCCTGGTGTGTGTGTCTGTGTGTGTGTGCGCGTAGCACACATACACTAGTGTTACAGAGGAAGGCAGGTGTCTGTCTTCCCTGTAACTTCTCAGTTTTCTGGTTTCTTTTGGGAGATCCTTTTTGCCCTCAGTTGTATTTCCCTCTAGAGTTAAAGAGGTAGCCAGTTCTCCCCTGGCATCCTTCGTTTGTTTATTAAACCCATCTCTTTTTAAGTCTCATTTGTTGGCCGTTTTCATAACTGCCGCTTTGGTGAAGCGGCAGAGCGTCAGACTTGTGACGCGGCGGCCTGGGTTCGAGTCCCGAAAAACTTTACTTTTCATTTCCGGTTTACCTGCTCTAAGATTGAAAGACTCTGCACTTGGGCCCGTTGGTCACGTGATCGTGGTAGCTCACTCAGTAGCGTGTCGGCCCTCCAACACGGCGCCCTGGGTTCAAACCCTGTTGTAAGTGAGCACCACATTACAGAAAGACCCAGCAGAGATGTTCAATCTAGAGCAGGTAAAAGTCACTCTAGCTAGTCAGGGGGTGACTGTGGGGAGGCATGAGCAGGCCCTGCAGCAGATTCTTTCTCAGCTGCAGGGTCTGACAAATCTAGTAGCCCAGCACACTCCTGAACCTCCCCAGGAGGAGGCTGCCCCTGCCCGAGCAGCCGTGATTCCTTATGCTGAGCCCCCTCTACCAGCCCCAGAGCGCTATGCTGGTGAACCAGGAGGATGTAGAGGGTTCCTCCTTCAGTGTTCACTGGCTTTTGAGCTGCAACCATCCCACTTTTCTTCTGTTTACAGACCGTCATTCTCCCTTTTCATGACCGTCATGAACTGAACTACATCCAGTTATTTCACATATTTTTGTTATGAGATCTGGTTCTTCTCACTCAACCTTTGACCTTGGAGTCGATGTCCAAGTATTTATAAGCTTACTTTAGAGGTTTTCCAAAATCATCAGTTAATAGATGCTCTAAATTCAGTTGAGGATGAGATTAGAGAGAGGATATAACAAACACAAGATAAGGAGTAAAGATAAATTTACCATAGCAGCGTAAGTAAATGTGTTCCCCTTTTACTCCCATACTGAATTATATATATTTCGTCAACTGAAGTAATTCATAATTAATATACTGGCCTTTAGCCTGAATGAGATCTACCTGTTGTGAGTATTCAATCAGAAACCTCTAATCAGCATTAGTGAACAGTTCAGGTTTAATTTTCTTCTACAAAGTCTGGCATACAAGAGACTAACTCTATAACCACTAGACTACTATAATAAAACACACAGAATGATTTACAGTAAAGTATCAGCAAATGTTAAATGTATGTATTACATTATTAAATGTATTATTAATATTATTAGTGGAAAATAAGGGATTAAAGACCGCACACACTGCTTTCACAATATGGAAGAGTATATATGATATTCAAGCGGACAGCCCTAGTTTCTCTCAAGCAGGAAAGTACAAGCAGTTGGCGTCATCACTCAGCTATATGTTCAAAGTGTCAACAAGTAATAAATATTATGAAAAGGGAGTGATATTGAAACACTGGCAAAAAACTAAATTGATAAAAGGAAAAAAAACACTTTAAATTAATTAAAGTTTATTTATAAAACTTTTTACAACAAAGGTCATCACAAAGCCGCTTTACAGAGATCTGGGTATAAATACCTAGAATAAAACCCAGGAATAAAAACAGTAAAATCAATACTGAATTAAGAGATCATGGAAAAGCGCCGTCAAGCCATAAAAGATGAAAACGTGAGTGAAATGTTGAAGTCCAGGCAGGTGAGGATGAATCAACACGAGGCTCCAGATCAGGACAGTGGGCAGTAGGGTAGTACAGAGCCAGGTCTGGTGGTCCAAGGATGGAACAGCTGGAACTGGTCATCTTAATATATGGTAGAGATAGAGAGAGAGAGAAAACAGAAAGGAGCGGAAAAACAAGGGGTTAGGAGATCCAATAGGTAGAGTGGGCGTCAGATCACGGCAAGCTGAAGAAAGAAAGGGGAAAAAAAACAAAAAAAAAAAAAACAGCAAAGGTTTCAAACCAATTTAAAACACATCTTCGATAAAACAAGGCCTTGGTTAACAAGGAAAGTCCTGACTACACAAACATACTGTGGCTGTAAAAGCTACATAGGACAACCACATGCTGTCATTTCCTAAAGTAGTGCTGGTAAGAGTCTTGAACGTGAGAACAGCTCAGCCAGTTTGGATGCAACACTGTTTTGAACACAGAAACTCACAAGAGACATCGCTATGATTGACTAACAAAACATTAGGTGCTGCATTGTCCTTGTGTGTGAAAAGGATAAGAACCAGATTCCTGGGGGCCTGAAAGGAGGTCAAGGGTGCACAATGTTCTGGGTCATTTTACTCAGAAAGTGTTCTAAATAGTCCAGAGTTCAATCCTGTTCTGGGTGCATTCCCAACCTACAAATCCACTTCTGTTCCACCAAAACTGAAACAAAGCGTCCTGGGTCAGATCTTGTAGGTGGTGGGAAGCGAGCAATACAATCAGTGCAATGCGGTTGTTTAAAGGGTGCTGAGTCAGGAATTCTCCTGTCACAGTCTTTGTCCTTCAGAGCTAAAAGTTCAAGTGTGGCGTGTCAGCGTCATCGCAGGCAGCCAAGGCGGCGCTAGGCTCACACCTTAGACTGTGTTGTCAACGTAGGATGGAGTCAGGATGACTGTTTACCAGCCGTTGCCATTGACTCTTCAGATGGTCATATCATCTGATCACATGCACCTTAAAATCCCAACAATGAAAATGTCACTCAGGTCATTTGAAGTAAGAGAACTGTACAGAATACACTGATTATTGATCAAGTACATACAGTAGGAGTTACATACAGTCAAGCTGGAAAGTCTGCACACCCCTTCTTCATACTTTTTTTTTTATGTTAGACTTATTCTACAGTAGAATGAATTCTACACAATGACCATGTGAAAGCAGGGTTTTAGACATTTGTGGTAATTTAAAAAAATAATAATATAAAATTTCATATGTTCACAAGTTAAAGAGAAAACCCTGAAAGGAACCAAGATTCAAAAGTGGTCAACACCAGATAGCACAACAGAACAAGAATAAAAATTAACAAAAGAAACAGTAATGAATTTTAAGAGCTGCTGCAAATGTGACATCAAGCCATAAATGATGAAAACCTGAGTGCAATGTGAAAGTGTGTGCAGGTAAACAGTCATGTGCACAGCTATGCAGAGAGACGAGAATCACTCAATATGAAGATGCAGAGCGCGCGAGAGAGAGCGAGAATGAGAGCGAGCGAGTTCCGGAGTTGGAGGCTTAAGAAGAGAAAGCTTTTCCCCCCCAGAGTTGCTTCTTCTGAAGTGGGAAACTGATAGTAGTCCAGAATCCTGCAAAAGAAATGTACGTTACCGGTTGTAGGGTTTAAGAAGTTCTCCAAGATGCTGTGGGGACAAACAATCAAGAGACTCAAGTCAGAAGGAGTAATTCATAATCAACGAGGAATTTAACTGGAATCCAGAGCAGGGATGAGAGAATAAGACTGATGTGGTCACAATTTCAAGCTCTAGTAAACAGTCAAGCCGCTGCATTCTGAACTTATTTAATGACCCTGAGCTTATTTCATGATTTGTATAAACTTCCTACCAGAGCAGCATTACATTAATTCAATCTTGGTTATAAATCTGTATAAATTTAATAGAGTATGTGACTTTTGTGTTCTATTCTTTTTTTAATATAAATTTTCCTTTGACTTGTTGGATAAATTCAATATCACTGGAACTTAGCTGGAAGTCTTCGGCTGTGTGCTTGTGGTGAATCGTCCTTTGCATCTGCTTGAAGCCACACTACCACATCACAGCCAGCCAGAACTGCAGGTGGACAGATTGCGAGCTACACACTTGTAGATGGGTAAAACAGAACGAGTTGCAGATGGACAGAAAAAGAACTACAGAGCTGCAAATATAAAGACAGACACAGTTGCAGACAGTCAGAGATGCAGAAGGATAGAAAGGCAGCCAGCCACAAAGATGCACATGGATAAACAGCCAGAGCAGCACACATCCACAGAAATGCAGACGCATAGTCAGAAAGAAAGCCATCATTGCACCAAACAGTCAGCCAAACACAGATGCAGAGGAATTCTCATAAAGACGGATCGTCAGTTTCACATGGATAGAAAGCCAGTCAGAGTAGCTGCCAGAGTCCAAACAGAATAAACTGCAGATTTATAGACATCCAGGGTGTGTTGATGGACAAAGTTGCAGAGGAACATACAGACGGTTCAACATGTATGCAGATGCAGTCAGAAAGACTGCCCGAGTTGCACATGGCCAAGCAGACAGCCAGTTGCAGATGAAAAGACAAGCAGAGTTTTAAATGGAGAAACAGCCAGAGATGCAAAAGAACAGACAGCCAACTAGAGATACACATTGACAGCCAGGCAGCGAGCGCTGCACATGGACATGTATGCATGGACATACAGCCACATACAGTTGCAGATGGCCGGCCAGAATTGCACATGGACTGACAACCAGCCAGCCAGAGTTGCAGATGGACAGTGTAATGCAGTCCTGATAGCTGGTAGCTGACCCCTCACCATTTAGATCCTTAGAGTGGATCTTCTAGGAGCCAGCAGGATCCAGAGCTAACCTATAAAAGGGGGGGGGGAGGAAAAACACTCACACCAGTAACATTAGGATACGGCAACTAATTACATCTAGCTTAACTTACCAGTATACATCAACAAGCCCATGTAAACAAGACATGTAAATAAGGTTGCATTGTTATTGCAGGATGTGATGACCACCCCTATAGTGGACACTTGGTTCACTCCAGGCTAAGCAAAGGATGAGCACTTGGCTTAGAAGGACTGTGTAGAAAGAAATATGGGGACAGTTTGGGGATAATATGGGGAGCAGATTAAACTGAAATCATCGTAGATGTGAGGCTTTGCAGCCCTCAGAGGAAGGCTACTGAGGCCTTATTATGTAAAGAGTGTGTGACTTGGCTCTTTTGTGTTCCGTTTTCCCTTTGTCTTTACTTCCCTTTGACTTTTTTTGCACAAATTCTATAATTATCACTGGAAAGTTCCTGGAAGTATTCAGCCGTGTCCTTCTGGTGAAGCCACACTACCACATCACAGAGAAAGACAGCCAGAGCCGCAGATGGACAGACAGCAAGCTACAGTCTTGTAGACAGGTCAAACAGAACAAGTTGCAGATAGACTACAGAACAAATACAGAGCAGCAGATTTATAGACAGACAGTTGCAGTTGGAGAATCAAACAGGTCACATAGACAGACAGCCGGACAGCGTTGCATATGGACTGACAGCCAGTCAGAGAAGGATGTAGAGGAACATACACACAGCCAAACACAGTTGCAGACGCATAGTCGTGAAAACAGCCAGCCAGCCAGAACTGCACACTGAAAAGCAGCCAGTCACAGAGTTGCACACTGAAAGTTAACCACTGAATTGCACATGCATATGGACATGCAGACAGCCACACAGTTGCAGATAGACACAACCAGCCAGAGATGCATATGGACAGCCAGTCCAGCAAACAGCAGATGGACAGACGGCGAGCTACAGACTTGTAGATGGGTAAAATAAAACGAGTTGCAGATGAAGAGAAAAACAACCACAGAGCTGCAGATTTAAAGACAGACATAGTTGCAGACAGACATTTAGAGTTGCAGAAGGACAGGCCGACAGCGTTGCAGAGAGTATAAACAGAATGAATTACATATTTATAGCCAGAGACGCAGAAGTTCAGAAAGCCATCCAGCCACAGAGATGCACATGGATAAACGGCCACAGAGATGCAGACGCATAGTCCGAAAAACATCATTCGAAAAGATCATTCAGCAATCAACCAAAACACAGTTGCAGACAGATAGTCAGTTTCACATGTATAGACAGCCAGTCAGAGTTGCTGCCAGATTTAAAACAGAATGTTACAAATGTTACATACAGAATGACCGAGTTACAAAGGGACACACACACACACAGTCAAACATGGTTGCAGACGCATAGTCAGAAAAACAGCCAGCCAGCAAACCAGAACTGCACATGAAAAGACATCCAGCCACAGAGTTGCACACTGAAAGACAGTTATCCACTGAATTGCACACGCATATGGACATGCAGAAAATGCAGACAACAAATTGCAGAGTTTTAGATGGAGACATACAGTGATGCAGAATGGTCAGCTGCCAGTGAGCCAGCCAGAGTTGCACATGGACAGCCAGTCCAGCCACAGAATTACACATTGAAAGAAAGCCAGCCAGCCACAAAGTTGCATGTGGACATGCAGACAGCGCCACACACAGTTGCAGAAAGACACAGTTTAAAATGGACAACCACCCAGTCAACCAGTTGCAGATGAAAAGATAGACAGCCAGTCAGAGTTGAAGCCAGAATCTAAACCAAATGAATTGCAGATAAACAGCCAGTGTTGTAAATGGACAGACAGCCAGTCGCAGATCAACAAACACTGCCAAACCTAGTCAGAAACACACAGTCAGAAAGACAGCCAGTCATAGAGTTGCACATGCATGGACAAGCAGACAGTCACACAGTGGCAGACGGATTGTCAGACACAGTTGCACATGGATTGATAGCCAGGGTTGCTGCCAGAGCCTTAGCAGAACGAATTGCAGAGTTTCAGATGGAGACAGACAGTGATGCAGAACGTTAAGCAGTCAGTGAGTCAGCCAGAGTAGCACTCAGACAGCCAGTCCAGCCACAGAATTACACATTGAAAGAAAGAAAGCCAGCCAGCCACAAAGTTGCACCGTCACACAGTATTTAAAGACACTGTTTAAAAAGGACAGCCACCCACTCAACCAGTTGCAGATGGAGAGAGACAGTCATTTGTTTCCAGAGTCTAAACAAAACAAACTGCAGATTTATAAACAACCAGAGTGTTGTAGATGAACAGACAGCCAGAGTTGCAGATGGACATGCACATAGTGGCAGACTGATTATCACACAGTTTCATATGGATATATAGCCAGCCATCAGAGTTCAAACAGACCTAATTGTAGATTTATAGACAGACAAAGAGTGTTGATGGACAGACAAGCCAGAGAGTGTTAAAGGACGTACACACAGCCAAATATAGTTGCAGTCGCACAGTCAGAAAGACAGCCCCACATAGCCAGATGAAGCCTTTCTTTGCAGAAGGGGATCGGACGTCAAACCTGCATCCAGCAGCGGACTGTGAGGAGTCGGCTGAACGGCTTGCTCCCTCTTCAGTAGGTGGACATGGGGCTAGAGATGACTGTCCTGGCAGCTGTCTTCTTCCACATGGTGTCCACCACATTCCATGAGTAAACAAAGGGGTTAGTAAGTTATTAACATAAAATAATGTAAAGTAACACACAGCAGATAACAAAAGGATTAAAACTGGCTAAGAAACAAGCCAATGCTAATATTAAAGAAAAAGAAATAACTAGGAGCAACATGATAGCTAGCAAACAGCAGGTGGGCAAGTGAAGACCACCTGCATATCACCTGGGATAGATAGACAAGAAAAACACACTAAACTGCCTAATATCACCCCCTGTACTTATTCCTCCACTTTATAGACAGACAGTTCCAGAATTAGACAGTTTCACACAGACAGCCAAACAGCGTTGCATATGGACTGACAGCAAGTCAGAGCTGCAGCAAGCCTAAACAGAATGAATTGCAGATGAACAGGCAGCCAGAGAAAGTTGTTGACAGCTAGCCAGAGTTGCACATTGAAAGAAAGTTAGCCACTGAATTGCACACGCATATGGACATGCAGACACACACACAGTTGCAGCCAGATTGTCAGACACTATTGCAGGTGAATACAACCAGTCAAAGTAGCAGATGGATAGTCACAGTTTCACATGGATAGACAGCGTTGCACATGGACAGGAAGCCAAAGTTGGTGCCAGAGCCTTAGCAGAACAAACTGCAGAGTTTTAGATGGAGAGAGACAATGATGCAGAACGGTAAGAAGCCAGTGAGCCAGCCAGAGAATTACACATGGAAAGAAAGCCAGCCAGCCACAAAGTTGCACATGGACATGCAGACCGCACCACACATAGTTGCAGACAAACACAGTTAAAATGGACAGCCACCCAGTCAACCAGTTGCAGATGGTCAGTCAGTCAGAGTTGAAGCCAGAGTCTAAACAGAACGACAGACAGCCAGAGTTGCAGATTGACATACACACTGCCAAACAGTCAGAAACAGTCACACAGTCAGAAAGACAGACAGCCATTGCACATGACAGACCATGGTTAGCCCGATCCCTCTTCAGGGATAGGAGTCAGGGAGTCATGAAGCCCTGTGTGGCAAAGAATAAAGTTAATACTTGAATAGAAACTGAATGACCACCTACCTGCTACACAGTTGCAAACAAATTGTCAGCCGCACACAGATGCAGATGGACACACAGACAGAGAAGCAGATAGATAGTTAGCCAGTCTGTTAGCCTATCGGCAAGAGTCAGGGATTTATGAGGACCTGTGTGGCAATAAAAGAAAGTTAATACATGTATAGAAACTGAATGATCACCTACCTGCTACACATTTGCCTATGCATAGTCAACAACATAGTTGCAGATGTTCACACAGACAGAGAAGCAGATGGATAGTTAGCCAGTCAGCCAGAGCCAGGAATTCATGAGGACCTGTGTGGCAATAAAAGAATGTCAATACATGTATAGAAACGGAATGATTACCTACCTGTTATACAGTAGAAAACAGATAGACAGCGAGCCATACACAGTGACAGATGGATGGACCCTTGATGGACAGATGCACCATCAGGGAGGGAAGGGGTATTGGCATCCTCAGAACCTGAAAGATACCAAAGACAGTCAATACAGGTATTGAAACTGAATGATCACTTACCTTTTACACAGTTGCAGAACAATAGACAATGAGCCAGACACAGCTGCAGATGGACAGATTGATGGTGGCTGGATCTACAGTCAGTGAGGGAGGGACTCTGAAGGTCCTAAACGTGTAAGACAAAAAAAAGTCAATACGTGTATGGAAATTGATTGATGACCAAACTCTTACACACTTGCAGTCAGATAGTTAGCGAGTCACACACACCATTGCAATGGACAGACACTTGTTTGATGGATCCACCATTAGGATGGAGGAGGGGGGGGGGGGGGGTCCTGGAGTCCTGAAAGCCTGTAAGACAACAAAGAAAATCAATACATGTATAGAAACTGAATGATCATCTACCTGTTAGACAGTAGCAAACAGATAAACAGCGAGCCGTACACAGTTGCAGATGGAGGACCCTTGATGGACAGATGCACCATCAGGGAGGGAAGGGGTAATGGCATCCTCTAAACCTGTAAGACAACAAAGAAAGTCAATACATGTATAGAAACTGAATGATCACCTACCTGTTAGAAAGTAGCAAACAGATAGACAGTGAGCCGTACATACTGTCAGATGTGTGGACCCTTGATGGACAGATGCACCATCAGGGAGGGAAGGGGTAATGGCATCCTCTAAACCTGTAAGACAATGAAGAAAATCAATACATGAATAGAAACTGAATGATCACCTACCTGTTAGACAGTAGCAAACACAGACAGCGAGCCGTACACAGTTGCAGATGGATGGACCCTTGATGGATAGATGCACCATCAGGGAGGGAAGGGATAATGGCATCCTCTAAACCTGTAAGACCTGTAAAACCTGTGTTCTATTCTTTTTTTATTATTATTTTTTTTATATACATTTTACATTTTCCTTTGACTTGTTGCATAAATTCAATATCATTGGAACTTACCTGGAAGTCTTCGGCTGTGTGCTTGTGGTGAATCGTCCTTTGCATCTGCTTGAAGCCAAACTACCACAGCCAGCCAGCCAGAACTGCAGGTGGACAGACTGAGAGCTACAGACTTGTAGATGGGTAAAATAGAACGTGTTGCAGATGGACAGAAAAATAACTACATCCAGGGTGTGTTGATGGACAGATTTGCAGAGGAACATACACACAGTTCAACATGGTTGCAGATGCAGTCAGAAAGGCTGCCAGAGTTGCACATGACCAAGCAGACAGCCAGTTGCAGATGAAGACAGCCAGAGTTTTAAATGGAGAAACAAAAGAACAGGCAGCCAACCAGAGATACACATTGACAGCCAGGCAGCGAGCGCTGCACATGGACATGTATGCATGGACATATAGCCACATAGAGTTGCAGATGGCCGGCCAGAATTGCACATGGACTGACAACCAGCCAGCCAGAGTTAGAGATGGACAGTGTGATGCAGTCCTGATAGCGGACCCCTCACCCCTTAGATCCCTAGAGTGGGTCTTCTGATCCACATGATCCACAGTTAACCTATAAAGTGTGTGTGTGTGTGGGGGGGGGGGGGGCAGCCTGGGCTTACTCCAGGCTAAGCAAAGGATGAGCACCTGGCTTAGAAGGATTGTGCAGAAAGAAATATGGGGTCAGTTGGTTCAGATTAAGCTGAAATCATGGTAGATGTGAGGCTTCGCAGCCCTCAGAGGAAGGCCACTGAGGCTTTATGTAAAGAATGTGTGACTTGGCTCTTTTGTGTTCCGTTTTCACTTTGTCTTTACTTTACTTTGACTTTTGGTGAAGGTCCTTCTGGTGAGGCCACACAACCACATCACAGAGACAGTCAGCCAGAGTTGCAGATGGACAGACAACGAGCTACAGTCTTGTAGACAGGTAAAACAGAACAGTTGCAGATGGACTGAAGAACAACTACAGAGCAGCAGATTTATAGATAGACAGTTGCAGACAAAGAAACACAGTTTCACACAGACAGACAGCGTTGTATATGGACTGACAGTCAATCTGAGTTGCAGCCAGTCTAAACAGTATGAATTGCAGATGAACAGGCAGCCCGAAAAAGGTGTACATGGACAGCCAGAGTTGCAGAGGGACATACACACAGCCAAACATAGTTGAAGATGCATAGTCAGAAAAACAGCCAGCCAGCCAGCCAGCCAGCCAATCAGAACTGCACATGAAGACAGCCAGCCACAGTTGCACACTGAAAGTTAGCCACTGAATTGCACATGCAGACAGCCACAGTTGCAGATGAACAGAAAAACTACTACAGAGCTGCAGATTTAAAGACAGACACAGTTGCAGACAGACATTTAGAATTGCAGAAGGACAGACCGACAGCATTGCAGAGTCTAAACAGAATAAATTACAGATTTATAGCCAGAGAGGCATCGATTGACAGACAGCCAAAGATGCAGAAGTTCAGAAAGCCATCCAACCACAGAGATGCAGACGCATAGTCATTGCACCTGACAGCCAGTCAAAACACAGTTGCAGACGGATTATCATAAAGTTGCAGACAGTCAGTTTTACATTGATAGAGAGCCAGTCAGAGTTGCTGCCAGATTCAAAACACTGCAATTCATTCTGATGCCAGACAGAGTTGCAAAGGGACACACAGTCAAACCTGGTTCCAGACGCATAGTCAGAAAGACTGCCAGAGCTGCACATGGACTGACAGCCAGCTACAGAATTGCACACACATGGCCAAGCAGAGTCACACAGTTTTAAATGAAAAGTCAACCAGAGTTTTAAATGGAGAGACAACCAGAGAGCGTTGCACATGGACATGCAGATAGCCACGCACAGCTGCACATGGACTGACAGCCAGCCAACCAGCCAGGCAGGCAGAGTTGCAGATGGACAGTGTGAGTTGCAGAACAAATACAGAGCAATCGACATAGACAGACAGTTGCAGACAGAGAATCAGACAGTTTCACATAGACAGACAGACAGAGTTGCAGCCAGTCTAAACAGAATGAATTGCAGATGAACAGGCAGCCAGAAAAAGGGGTACATGGACAGCCAGAGATGCAGAGGGACATACACACAGCCAAACACAGTTGCAGATACGGTTGTGAAAACAGCCAGGGAGAACTGCACATGAAAAGACAGCCAGCCAGAGTTGCACACTGAAAGACAGTTATCCACTGAATTGCACACGCATATGGACATGCAGACAATGCAGAAAACGAATTGCAGAGTTTTAGATGGAGACAGACAGAGATGCAGAATGGTAAGCAGCCAGTGAGCCAGCCAGAGTTGCACACGGACAGCCAGACCAGCCACAGAATTACACACGGAAAGAAAGCCAGCCACAAAGTTGCATGTGGATATGCAGACAGCGCCACACAGTTGTAGACAGACACAGTTTAAAATAGACAACCACCCAGTCAACCAGTTGCAGATGAATGGATAGACAACCAGTCACAGTTGAAGCCAGAATCTAAACCAAACGAACTGCAGATTTATAAACAGCTAGAGAGTCTAGACAGTCACACAGTGGCAGACGGATTGTCACACAGTTGCACATGGATTGATAGCCAGGGTTGCTGAAAGAGCCTTAGCAGAACAAATTGCAGAGTTTCAGAAGGAGACAGACAGTGATGCAGCCAGTGCGCCAGCCAGAGTCGCACACGGACAGCCAGTCCAGTCACAGAATTACACATTGAAAGAAAGCAAGCCAGCCAGCCACAAAGTTGCACAGTCACAGTGTTTAAAGACACTGTTTAAAACGGACAGCCACCCACTCAACCAGTTGCAGATGGAGAAATAGCCAGTCAGTTGTTTCCAGAGTCTAAACAAACTGCAGATTTATAAACAACCAGAGTGTTGTAGATGAACAGACAGCCAGAGTTGCAGATCGACATACACACTGCAGTCAGAAACAGTCACACAGTCAGAAGGATAGCCAGCCATCAGTTGCACATGGTTAGACAGCAAGCCACTGAATTGCACATGCATGGACATGCACATAGTGGCAGACGGATTATCATACAGTTTCACATGGATATACAGCCAGCCATCAGAGTTCAAACAGAACTAATTGTAGATTTATAGACAGACAGTGTTGGACAGACAAGCCAGAGTGTGTTAATGGACATACACACAGCCAAATATAGTTGCAGACGCACAGTCAGAAAGACAGCCCCACATAGCACAGATGAAGCCTTTCTTTGCAGAAGGGGATCGGACGTCAAACTTGCAGCCAGCAGTGGAGCGTGAAGAGTCGGCTGAACGGCTTGCTCCCTCTTCAGTAGGTGGACATGGGGCTAGAGATGACAGTCCTGGCAGCTGTCTTCTTCCACAAGGTGTCTGGAAGCATCCACCATATTCCTTTAGTAAACAAAGGGGTTAGTAAGTTATTAATGCAAAATAATGTAAAATAACACAGCAGATAAAAGGAACAAAACTGGTTAAGAAACAAGCCAATGCAAATATCAAAGAAAAAGAAATAATAAGGAGTAACAAGCAACATGATAGCTAGCAAACAGCAGGGGGGCAAGTGAAGACCACCTGCATATCACCTGGGAAAGATGGACAATAAAAACACACTAAACTCAGTTAACATGGCTGTGCCTAATATCCCCCCTGTACTTATTTCACCACTTTCCCCGGCGGTATTTCCTCATATTTCCAAGACTAGGAGAAGCTGCATTTGAAGGAACAAATCATACAACAGAACTAGCATTACAGTATTACATCTGTACATATTAATAACCAGCTTTCAGAGTCTACTCAGAAAACGTTAGTAAACTAAACATTAGCGGAGTTAATCCAAGCACGATTTCACTCGAATTTGGGAAGCTTATATTAGAAAAATATTAGAACAATTGTGTACTGCTCACTAGCGCTTGAACAGGGCTTTAATTGTCTGTGGTCACTCCCTTATTTACATGTAGACCAATTAACCCATTCCCAATCACACTGTAACAATCACGGCTTTGTAGCTCATCCTGAGAAGAGAACCATCCACTAAGAGTTATTTGGTTTACTACACTACAAACCCCCCCCAAACCCAATCAAAAAACTAACATTCAAACAAACAGCCACCAGTTCTTTTAAATGGCACATACCTGAAGTCCATAGGAAGAGTCCAAAACAGTCTGGAGTCAGACAGCAAACAAACAAAAACAAACAAGAAATCCTCTGAAAAAGAACAGCACAAAACGTATTATGAATCTGAACACACACACACACACACACACACACACACACACACACACGTTAAATGACTTACCTGCCAACTATCCAATTTACTAAGCATGAACGACAGACCCAAGGCGGTCTTTTTCCAAAAGGTGTCCAGATGTGTGCGGCAGTGCTCCTTCAGGGCCTCGCTGCGTCAGGTGGAGAACGATGATGCTGAAGGAGTCACGCTGCTGAAGCACCAATGGAAGCCTGGCGACGTTCAGGACACGGGCACCTAGAAAACAGGAGACCGTGGCATTACTCTTTGGGCCCAAAATTGAAGTGTTTTACAGTAGAAACTCCAACAATGAGAACAAAATGGAGACGACGACTCTCTCTGGTATTTTGAAGACCATGTTGGAGGCGTCCCGGACTGCCTCTGGCCTCGTCTTCCATCTGTGGAGTTTGTCTCTATAATAGCAACTAGATCTGCCGTTCAAGCAGGACGAGCTCCATGCAGAGCGTCTGGAGATCTTATTCCTCCGCGGTCGCCATGTTCCTCGAGAGTGTAAACACAGAGACAGAAATGCAAACGTCAGTTAGTGAGAAAAAGTACTGTACAGTAACACAGGTAGCAGATGGCACAGGGATTACAAGATAAATAAGACAAAGCTAATATTAAGACTATGAAGTAGGGACAGTTGCTCGACTCTCTGGGTTCAATTACATCACAAGCTTTCAAAGCAGAACTGCATCAAAACAGCAATTTGAAGTCTCGCTCAAAATACCACCTGATCCTATAGATCCAGTGTGCAAAAGAGGGTTGTAGATACACATTCTGGTGAGAGCTATCCAACTCCTGTTTTTGGATTGTTTCAATAGACAAAGTATGAAAGAACCGTTAAAAGAACTGGTGGATGTTTATGTTCTGTTGTGTTTTCAGAGGGTTTGTGGTGCAGTAAACAAAATAACACTTAGTGGATGGTTCTCTCTGCATTCCTTTCTTTTTAGTTTCAAGATGACTTACAAAGCTGTAACTGTTACAACGTGTACAAGACCTGATCCAAGTTGTACAGTCAGTAAATTGTCACTGTTCATTTGGCTCAGACAAGTACAATACTGGACTGCAGTCAAGCATGTAATGAGATACTTAAAGGCTTCAACTGATCATGGACTGTGTTACCAGAAGAGTGGAGAGAAACTGAAACTTGAACACAGTGATGCAGATTCAGCATCAAATACAGAAGACAGACGAAGCACAACAGACTCCAGTTTTAATCCGACTAAAGACAGTTCTCTTACTCTCTGCTCGGTCTACATGTAAAGGAGAATATATGGCACTGTCTGCAATTATATAGGAAAGCTTGCACCTCACACACCTCACAAATGCCATGAACAGTGATCACCAATATGCACCTGCAAAAAATACTGGAAGACAGCCAAGAAGCAATTGCACATTCACATTGGACACCACTCCATTCGACCAGCGATCCATGAGTGTAAAATAACTGAACACTGACCCACAGCAGATATGGTTATGAGAAAGGGAATCTTTGTAGGGTACGACAAGAACAGTCCATCATACCTAGTCTACTATCCAGACACAGAGAAAGTCCTTAAGCACAGGCTTGGGGGAATTTTTTACGGAGTGTGTTACAGAACACCAAACCCAGACTGACCAGTCAATGGCAGCTGATTATTTCCATAAGGAGAGATGTGTACAAGGTTCAAGAATTCAACCTGATGTTTAAGATGGCGTTCGAACAGTGGGAGACAGACGTAGCACACACCATCCAAAGAGAAATAGGACAGCACCTCAGTATTTAGCTGACTGTGTCAGATATTAAAGACCAGATAATCACAGATACTGACTTTTGTTTTGGGTTGATGCAGCACAGAATGACCTTCAGCTCCAGATAGACGTTACAACAGCCACTCGCACAGATTGATTGTGAGATGTATATGGGGCAACCAGAGGGATTTGAAGGGAGATCAAAACCACAGATGAAAAGGTTGTCTGTAAACTGAATAAATCATTGTATGCTCTTGACAGTGACTTAAGATTATATAGAGGCCTATAGATTATATATTTAACAGCCCAAATTCAATGTGAGACTTAAAAGATGTGAGCATTTGGATCAGTATACTACACTTAAATTGTTAAAGGGAATCTTTGTAGGGTATGACCAGAACAGTCCATCATACCTAGTCTACTATCCAGACACAGGGAATGTCCATAAACATAGACTGGTGAAATTTCTTAGTGTTTGTTACAAAACACCAAACTCAGACTGACTAGGTAATGGCAGCTGATTTCCATGGGGACATGTGTTCCCCTGATGCTCAAACTGATCATGATCATGGATCACTGCTCATGGTGCTTAACAGAGGGAGACAGACATGGTACACACTATCCAAAGAAAGACAGAAAAGCATCTCATTTAGCGGACTGTGTGTCAGAGGCAAGGAGTTCAACAAAATCACAGTTTTGAGTTGATGCAAATGACAGCACAGTATGACCTTCAGCTCCCCCAGATGGACGTTACACTACTACTTGCATGCACCAATTGATGGAGAGATGTGTATAGAGCAAACAGAGGGATTTAAAGGAAAGACAAATACAGGTGAAAAGGTTGTCTGTAAACTGAATAAGTCACTGTATACTCTCAAACAGTCTGGAAGAACCTGTAACATGATTATCCAGACGAAAATGGCTTTACACAGAACCCAGCTGACCATTGTGTCTACAAACACCCTGAAAACAGGAGGATGATACTGATAATCTGGGTTGATCATCATTGCCGCCAAAGACAATGACTTACTCATGGAGGTGAAAAAGAGGTCAACAACATTCAAGATGCAGAATCTAGGAACACAGATCCATTTTCTAGGTACTGATTTTGATCAAAGTCAAGGAGCAGTAAAGAGGTTATGGTTCGAATACTCATAGCAAGTTTTTCATGGATCCATTTTTTTTAGATATTCAGCCAAGTTGTGTGTAGGTTTTATTCCTAACAATTAACTTGCTCCCCATATGGATATTGGGATAAACTTTACACACAGAGGACTCAGTGGGACAAAGGCAGCATTCCTGAATAGAACTAAAACCAAGGACTTCCCTGGTTTAGACTTTTTCACATAGAAAAAAAACAAACAGGATTCAGAAACTGTCTTCAGAAAGAAGGACATCTGAAGTACAAACACCTCAGTGAGAGCTATCCAACGCCTCTGTTTCAGTTGTTCCAATGGACACCAAGTACAAAAGAACCATTGAAAGAACTGGTGGATGTTTGTATTCTTTGTGTTGTCAGCTTGAAGCACACAGCGATGCAGATTTGGCATCAAATGCAGAAGACAAGCAAAACACAACAGTCTCCAGTTTAAGTCTAACTAAAGACGGCCCTCTCACTCTCTGCTTGGTCTACATGTGAAGCAGAATATATGGAACTGGCTGCAACTTCTTAGGAAAGCTTACACCTCATACAGCTACTAAATGCCATGGACAGTGATCACCAATAAGCATCTGTAAAAATATCGGAAGACAACAATCAAGCAATTGCTCTTTCAAAGAACCCTGTATGTCGATAAAGATGGGAAGGTGTATGTCCCAGCATATGACCCTGTCTTGAGAAATTTTGAACCAAAGGGAGGTCCCATATAAAAAGGTCCCTTTATTTCACAATCAACAAAAAACAAACCGAAAGCAAACTTGGCAGAACGCTTTCAGTTTCGCATGAGACTTGCCGTTACTCCACCACTCACTGGATCAGGAGAGCCCATTCGCTCCTGGTAAGAGACAGCCGTCTCAGCAAACCGCCGAGCTGGACCTGCAGTTCCACTCAGCCGACTCTCACCAGAAAAAAGGGGGTCCCGTCTCTTACATCTTTTAACAAAATGAGGAACTATGCGTGGGCGAGAGTGGGGGCCAACCGCTCCCACCAGGCACAGCCTTCCACTATCACTTGTACATTCCAGTGGTTTCGCAACTGCATCCTCATGAAAAACAAGTTATATAATTGATTATATAAACGGGAGTTTGCAGTAAAACATAACCTGTAACTTAATGTAATAATATAAAAGACCTGTATTAACATATTACCAATACATTATGACCAGCAAGCATACCTTTAATATAAAGTGAACATGGACGCATTATATCCTTATATTCCGATATGAAGACCAAATTAGCATGGCTCCGCAGTGCACTTGCACCACTTCATAACGCCTTTCATAGTACAAACACCCTTGCAGCCTAGCCAAAGGAGTAGGCCTTTCCTTAGTGGTTACATCCCATAACCAAACAGTAAGTTGTTCATATGATACAGTGTGTACTAATTGGATGGAGTGCACCCTAGGCCGGCGCCTAGGTATCAGCAGGGCAGAATTCATTCTTATTACAGACCCTTACAAACATGACAGATAGAAGCTAGACTCAAAATGAGAAAGGGAATCTTTGTAGGATATGAAAAGAACAGTCCATCATACCTAGTCTACCATCAAGACACAGAGAAAGTCCTTAAACACAGACTGGTGAAATTTCATAGTGTTACAAAACACCAAACCCAGACTGAACAGGTAATGGCAGCCAATTATTTCCATGGGGAGAGATGTGTACCCCCCTTGCAAACAGCTAACAGTGTTGATCAGATTCCAGATTCAGATTACACACTATTCAAAGAGATAAAGCACCTCAGTATTTAGCTGACGGTGTCAGATATAAAAGACCAGACACTGACCAACACTGACTACTGTTACAGGGTCTGTAATGTACCACAGAGCTTCAAAGAGGAGTTCAACAAAATCACAGTTTTGAGTTGATGCAGATGACAGCACACCATGACCTTCAGCTCCACCAGATGGACGCTACAACAGCCTACTTGAATGCTTTAATTAATGGTGAGATGTATATGGAGCAACCAGAGGGATTTGAAGGGAAATCAAATACAGGTGAAAAGGTTTTCTGTAAACTGAATAAGTCACTGTATGCTCTCAAACAGTCTGGAAGAACCTGGAACAACATGTTGCCTGATTATCCAGATGAAAATGGCTTTACACAGAAGCTAGATGACCATTGGGTCTACAACAAACCCCCTGAACACAGGGTTAGATGTTCCTTCATGAAGTACAGTAAGCTAGCTGTGATGCTGTTGGTTATCATGATCACAGGTGTGTATTTATTGTCTCAGGAACAGACTGGCTCTTTTACGAGTGTGTTGCTACAGTCTCTGTACATAAAGGCTCTATATAACATGACATTGAGGTCAGAAGTCCATCATGAACGCTAAAAGCCTCAACTTCCAGAGGGAGCGATTCTATGTCCCCACCAATGTGAAAATCCCTCCTAGGCCCTTGATTCAGAGCTCTGTATTCACTAGGTTTTGATCAAGTTTCACAGAGACATCGTGAACTAAGGAGCTCATCAGTCAGAACTTCACTGACCGTGACTTCTTTAGGGGCTAGAGATCCTATATTTAACAGCCCAGATTCAATACAGGAGCTGCTTGTACTCGGAAAGCTGAATGAATCTGGATCAATTCTAATAAAGTTGATAAAGAGGATTTTCTGATGTTACGATTATAAATCATGCGGGGACACAGACACAGTCTCCATACTGCAGGGTTTGTCTGAAACACTGAGTGACACTGATATATTACTTTAATACAAGCAGAGAAATCACAGAATTAATGCTGATAAAATGGAGGAAATCTTAAACTAACCTGACTGGTGGGACTGGGAAGGGTCAGTCAGTCCTGGAGTAGCAGCTTCTCGATGTTCCCGGAGAGAACGACGGACCCCAGGCCGCTCGGGTGAACCTCTCTGCGGAAGAGGACCTGCCGCTCCCCAAAGATCTCCTGTCCGGCAGCCAGCAGTGGAGCACGAAGAGCCGGTAAACGCTCTCTTACTCGTCGGTAGGTGAGCAGGGGGCCGAAGACGATGATCCAGGAGTCTGTCTTTTTCCAAACGGAGCCGAAGCCGCCACGCTGCCGCCGAGAGGAAGCCGCCACGCTGCCGCCGAGAGGGAGCCGCCACGCTGCCGCCGAGAGGGAGCCGCCACGCTGCCGCCGAGAGGAAGCCGCCACGCTGCCGCCGAGAGGGAGCCGCCACGGGAGTGGATGTGACGAACCTCGGGGTCTTCCGCTCCGGTAGCGCTGGAACTGAGACCGCCGCGTTGGAGACGTCGCGGGCTGCCTCTGGCCTCGTCTTCCGTCGGTGGAACTCGGACTGCCGGTCCAGCTGGACGAGCTCCAAGCTGAGCGTCTGGAGAGCTCGTTCCTCCGCGGTCTCCATGTTCCTCTCTGAGTCGACTCACGTCTCGAACAGCGGTTCAGAGTCTCGCTCAAAATACCGGAGATCACGTGTCACGAACCGAAGCTTCGTTACGTCACTTCCCGTCCCGCTGTAGACCCGAGCGCAACGAGCTGAATATAAACTGAAATATGAACTTAAATAAAATATAAATGTATAAAATGAGTGAATTTGGTTGACTTTCATTTTAAGAGAAAACTAAACATGAACATAGTTTTTATTTGAACATCAGGTTTTGTTTCCAAACCGACAAAAGAGATAAAAGTCCTTGACAAACCTCCGTATTCGAGGGTTTTTAACTGGAGACGACGTGAAATGACCTCTAATAAAACATTAAAAGGAACAATAAGGACTAAATGACAGCAATCGTTTAAAATGTCTCCCGCAGTCCAATTTCCAAACACTGGAGAGAGGGGTCTGCCCCGCCCCCTCAACCCCAGACCCGCAGCTCGAGCGGGTTGCCAGGTTGAGGACACTGAACCTGCAGGAACGAGCGCGAGACGAGATCAATAACTTTTACAATCACAAGCGACGACGAGTCATATTCTGTAAGATGATCAGTAAATATACTCGCTTGATCTGTTTTTATTGTCTGTTCATTATAAACCAGCTCATGAGGATTTTATACAACTCTGTCAACTGTTAGCGAGCTGGATGCAGCGCTGCCGGCTTTATCCAGAGCCAAGCTCGTTCTCCTGAACACAAAAGCCCACTGCTCCTAAAATCCACTCTGGAGCTGGAATTACTCATTTACACATCCTGACAACATACTGCTCAGTTTAACAGATCATATACACACTTTTCTCCGAGTAGTAGCTGCTGTAGACCTCAGTTATGAAGGACCCTCACTGGAGCTTCACCACACAAACCTTCTGGACGCAGGAACATCATCAGGGCTTCCAGCTCTTCAGCTTTCATTGATCACCAGCTCCCTCCATTTCATGTAGTTACTGTTACACATTACTTTATTTCACATTGTCTTTACCCTGATTTACCTTTATAACATTGCTGTTTGTTGTTCAAATAAAGTCAAATTATTAATGAACAAAGCTGCTGTAACAACAAAGTATGACTTATGAGTTGATGAAAAAGACCAGATGAAAATGAACCATTTTATTAAACAGTTGTGTGCATTTCCTATTTACAGAGTAATAAGGGTTTATAAGGGTAAGTAAGTAACAAAATGGTAATCAGATTGTTTAAAATGGTTATGATCAACATGATTTACAGTATTGATAAGTGAACATTTCATATTACATCATTAATAAAACCAGAAATGCTGAGATCAGTATACAAACTCCAATCAGTGCAACAACCTTATTATAAAAATAATGCAAAACAAGGTATAGCAACAGATATGAATAAATATAGTACAGAAAAATATATCAAATGGACTTTAAAGGGACGTGAGAGATGTGCAGCTCTTCCTCCAGTGGGAACTGCTGCTCATTAGTCTGTCTGGAACGCTGCACTGTGGAGAAGAACTGAAGTTATTACACTAAAAATGGAGTTATTGTTTTGTGGGCTAGTTCTTCAGCACAGTGTGATGTAGAAAAGAAAGGATGGTTTATAGCTGTGGAGCATACGGTCAAGCCTGGGTTTGCCTGAGTTCCTCTATGGTTGGTGCAGGAACAGGTAGAAGCAGGCCAAACCTTCTGGGGTCATCAGGGTGAAGCGACCTTAGTCTGGGTCTTCCCCTGCAGTCATGAAGCAGCAGCTGTAAGAATCAAATTATAACAAACTGTTTACAAAGACGAGGAGCATATTCCTCATCTGGGCTGTCATCACCTTTTCCTTTTCTTCCTGATCATCTGTTCCCCAATCAGAACTGTGAAATGTGAGATGAGTAAATACTAGGAATCACACTACAAGTACATTTACTTCTACATTACTACTCAAACAATAACCACAACTTCCTGAGCTCACTGATCTCATCTTCATTCATGTTCAGGTTTTGGTGGTCTTGGACTCTCCTATTCTGAAGACAATATGATAAAGAATTACACACTGTCAGCATAGGTGTGGACTGCAGCTACTATTTTCTCTGTGTCATGTTTAGTAATAAACTATAGTTACCTCTTCTCCAAAGCTTCAGAGACATCCATGCTGCTCTCCAGAGCTTCAGTCCCTTCTTCTAGAAGTGGTAGATCTTCTCTATAGAGATCAAATTCTTCTGTTTGTGAAAATGTAGACCACCAATAATACTGTACTTCTGTACTGATATTAGGATCTATAATTCACAATGTGGTCTGAAATCATATTAGTTCAGATCCTGAATACTGACCGGTCTGAAAGTGCTCCACTTGATGGACACCCAATACTGGACAGGGGCATCAAATGCTGCTTCTTCTACTGCCTCTTACTAGGGGTGGAGGTGCTTGAACATTCAAAGCTAAAAAGAAAATCCCATAATCAACTTATTTACACAGAAAAGTGAAGATCATTTCACCACAATATCAAACCTGAGTGATCTCTACTAAAAAGGGCTTTATGGCCTCTATTAGATACGACGGATAAACAGCTAACGTCTGATAGACACTGTGCACACGATTAAAACATTATTTTCAACCATTCTGAACAAACCAGCACAATTTAAACGATGGAATAAACAATAAGATGTAGATGTGATTATATAATACACTTCAATCAAGAACTAACATTAAAAACACAGTAAAACATTAGAAACACCAAGTTATCTGACTGCACTGATGAAATGCAGAAAGTCCAGGTAGGATGAAATTATGGGCGAACCGCCAATCACAGAAATGTTCCACAACCTAAAAAGCCTCGGCATTCGTCTAAAAAGCTCCATGAGCAGAGACGGAGTAAAAGCAGAGGAAATATTGGCGATGCGTTTGCATTAATATTGAGCTGGCAGCTCTAGTCTGGAGCACTTTAGCTACCTAGCTCTCTCAAACACGCGCTGCCTTCATAACCCAGCTGCACTCGGACCACTGGGTAGAAATGAAGCCCTCCAATGTTTAAAGCACTGAAAAAGCCCATCTCTACTAGTGGCTGTAAGAAATGATCTAGATGAGGTTAGCTAAACTTAGCTGAAGCTCAGTGCTCACCTGTTCAGGAGAAAATCAGCCAGTTCGGTCCGTTTTGAGTCCTTCTGGGCTCTAAGCTGTCTCCATCTATCAAACGCATCTCCAGTATTTCCTCTGCTTTTACTCCGTCTCTGGTCATGGAGCTTTTTAGACGAATGCCGAGGCTTTTTAGGTTGTGGAACATCTAATGATCCAGGTCCAGGTCGCTTCCTCGCCTCCATGGCTGCAGCACGCTGTGTTTCCTTGCTGTTGTTTTTCCAGATCTGGCAACCCGGGGTGTGGCAGTAGGACTGGGGGGTGGGGGAGTGTAAAACAGTATAGCCATCAAATGTGATGTGATGAACCAACTTCATATGAATAATTGTGTCTTTTATAGTCTATTATAAATATTTATGACTGTTCTGGGTTTTTTACTCTCCACTACTGCCTTCATCTCTACACTTTATTGCAACATCATAATGAAGCTTTTGTGTGTTTTCTGCTTTTGTGTTACAGTGTATGATGAGGTTGATGACATCCATCCTGTGATGGTGAACATTTGTCACCGCTTCAGCTGAAACAGTGCTGGGAGTTTTCCTCTAAAGGACTCCTAGGTGATCTTCAAGAGATGCTCAGCAAAAGTGTAAACACCCCACTTTCATCTCCACCAGCAGACCTACAGAAGACTCTTAAATTCAGTGATGCTCTCAGAGGTGTACAGGTTCAAGGGGAGGTGCTTCAGTGTGTGTCTAATATTACACTAAATTATGTAAGTACTCCCTTGATGATGTTGGTGTAACGGGCCGTCTGCACACTGAAGTGATTCCATTGTTTTGGTCAAGTACTTAGTAAACATGGACGCTGTGTGGGTTCTGTGTGGTAAAATGTAGCTTCTGGTTTCTGGTGGGTGTTTGTCTTTTTACTAAGACTGATATTCTCTGATATAAGTGGAACCTACATTATGTACATTCAAGATGAAATCAAGATGATTTTTAGCTGGTTTAATAAATGTCATATTGTAATGGTATGGAGTGCAGTTTCTTTTAATTTAATCTTCATAAACATTGTTAATGTCTTTCTGTTTCTGTTGCTCTTTCAATTAATGCTAAAGTTCAATTTGTTTACTATTTACTTTCTATAAATAAACAATATAGAAAGACATTTTGATCATGAGTCCAGAATGGCTCTATAGTATCTCAATAGGATACAGCAGCAGGGACAAGCATTTGTACTCTCTTAAGTCCAAAATGTTCTTAGTGTGTATGTGCACTATATAAGAGAGAAGCCCTCAACTGACTACACAATAGAAACACCTATATCTGTACGCTGTTCATCGACTTTTCCTCTGCCTTCACCAGACCTGGAAATCAACACCTGCATTTGTAATTGGATCTTGGGACATCCTAATAAAAAGACCCCAGTGTGTGCGGTTGTGTAGTTCTGTGTCCTCTAGGCTCAGGCTCAGGCACCATGGCAGACTGAGGCTCTGCCATATGCTTAGGACATCTTATCTGGCACAAGGTCCCCTTCCATTAGAGACGTTCCTCACCAGCACTGTGTGTGGAAGGAGATTGCAGCTTCATTAGGGACACCTTTCACTCCAGCCACACACTGTATAACCACCTACCATCCAGGAGGAGATGAAGAAACCAGTGAGATGAGACTGTCAGTGTTTGTGTTGTAATATTTCACATTACAATCTAGGACAGTCAGTTCTCTCATTTCTTGGAAAAGTCCTCTTTATGAAAGTTGGCAGTAGTTTAGTGTTTTGATGGACTTTAGTTTAGTTCATGAAGTAATGTGAAGGAAAGGACCCTCTCCCTCTCTATGGAGTTCACTTTTATAAAGCAAAAACACACAACATCAGCTTCTGTACTCGAGAGTCTAATACAATGTCTTTAATGTTCAGCCTCCAATCACTCACTATTAAGGGCACAGAAGCCGTTCACTCGAATAGAAGAGTGCACTTCTATATAGTGAGAAGGAATCCCTTTGGAATTGACCTCATGGATGGAGCTTGGATGTCACCGTGTGGTCAAACCGATAAAGTGCATAGATGCACATATTGATGAATCGTATGATTTCATGCAGTTATTGATAGTCTATAAAAAAAGTCACATGATTTACTAAATCTATATAAATGGAATAAATAAAAAGTCAGTTTTAACAGCTTTTAGCTTTTGTGACTTTTTAACAAAACTAACTGCAAAATAAAGTAATTTTTGTCCAAAAAAAGCAATTTCTTTAATCTGTCTATCTCTGCCAAATATATCAAATACTGACAATAATGCATTTAGAAATGTAGAACTGCAAGAAAATATGAGAGCAAAGAAACATGTGTTTAGTAATTCTGCATTTCCTAACCATTCATTTACTCTTATAAACTGGAGAATCAGAGGGATTGGCTGCCCTATGAGACGGTATTAATGACATTTGAACAGATTTGAACTTTGACTTTATTGATGCATTTGTTCATTAAAAGATTGTTTAAATGAGTTTCCAGATCTGTTCCTGTGTGTGTTCCTGTTTCCAAAGACTTTCTAGTTCCAAAATGGCCCGTTTTAGTTCCTGTGGTTGTTGATCTGCCTGCTGTCTATTGTCTAACTAAACATGACGTGATGAGCCTGAATCAAACACTGAACCGAATCAAGACACTGAACCGAACATAAATGAACGTATATGAACAAGAACCGAATCCATGAATCAAAACCAGAACGGAAACCCAACAAAAGTTATTCTGTGAGCCTGAGGGCGCGATACCGAGGGTCTGACACTAAATAATAATATTAATATTCTTTATTAAAAATAGTTCAGTTATTATACATATGTGTTTTTGTCTGCTAGAGTATGATCTAAATGAATAGCTGCTAGCTTGTGCTTTGCTGCAGCTATATTTGAGGTGTGTGCTGCTAATTACAGCTGCTTGTTTAGCTTGATGTTTTAGCCTCCTGTGTTCAGCTCTCCACTCATTTCCACCCTGACATGATCAGGAAAGCACAGATGCCTGTACATCACATGGCAGGAGAAGCTTTGTACAGGCACACTAGGTAAGGGCTGGGTGCCACAATTTAGTTAGGTGGTTATCTCTTTGCTAGGCAGGTAAGCTGTTCATTTTTTATTTATGCTCCACTTAGGTGTTCACAAAGGCCACTTTTCCCCATAAAAAGTGCTAATGTGGTTAATGTCTGGTGATGGCTTTAAACGTGTTGAGGTAGATTAAGTAGACTGTACTAGTATGTGCCTCTATTTATAACCATTGCAGTTTCTCGGTTTGGCCACATGAGGACATCCAAGCTCCATCTTCAGAAAATCCCAACGTGCTCTCAACCTCTGTGTCGTTCTCAGCAGGTCAGTATGAAGAGGAAAGCTCCTCACTGTACAGAGGAGCCCTTTTCTATTCAACTGAAGGACTTCTGTGTCCTTAATAATGAGGGAAACTGAGGCTGACGTTTAAAGACACTGTGTGATGCTCTCGAGTACAGAAGTCATTGTTGTGTGTATTTACTTTATAAGAGTGAAATCCAAGGACTAAACATCCTTCACCCAAATACTTGCAAAAGCACTTTTCTAAAAAAAGCGTTTATATTGTCTAGTGATGACTTTAAATGTGCCGAGGCAGATTAAGTAGACTGTACTAGATATGACCATTTTAATGTGAAATTAAATTTAATTAAAACACAAACAAACAACACTGACAATGTTTTCTCAATGTTTTTATTATGTTCAATTTCCAATGACTTGAATTATTTTAGATAGATGGTTCCCCTTTTAAGTCATGGTTCCTTTTAAGGTTTCTTCCTCTTGATCTGAGGGAGTTTTTCCACTGTTCCCCGGGTCTCTATAAAGCTGCTTTGTGACAAAAGTGATATATGAATAAATTTAAATTTAATTTAATTAAATTAACACACACACACACACACACAACCTCCATATAAAACTGATAATATATTAATGTTAACAAAAACACTTCAAACACCAATCCCCCCACGGCAATGCTAAAACTACCATTTTCAAGAAACAGCTTCACAAATAAACATGGGATCAACATTTAAACAGCAGATGTTTGTATCATGGCAATTTTAAAAAGCCAGCATGTCATTTATGAACAGGACAGAACTGATGAACATGTCCTTCAACCATGAAGATGAAGAAACTGCATTGCCATTTCTGCATTCCTCTGTCTTTAGACTAAATCCTTCATTTAAACAAACAGATTCTCATCAGCTGAAGGTGAGTCAAGAGCTTGATGCTCCAGTCTTTGTCACCTGTGAGACAACATGCATGGAAAATACCACCCAGACCCACAAAGTGTCTCTGTTTAGTTTGTACTTGACCTTCCAAAACAATAGAACCATGCTGAGAAGCTCGATCTCCAGCACTAGAACATTCAAAGACAAGCTGCTTTGATTTCTACTAGAGTTTAGAAGTCGTCAGCCCTTAAACTCAGGTCTCTAGATGAGTTTAATGAAGTGGACATTTGGAGTCAGATGAACTTCACACTGTGAGGTATGGCTGTGTCTAACAGTCCGACTGTGTGTCACTGTATTAATGCGTCACAGGAGGAGCGCTTTTTTAGGAGACAACAAATGAGTAATATATTGATCCTTTCAGGTAAAATACATCATCTTACAGATATTCCACAAACAATACTAATTAATAATATAGAGAACTCTGAGTGATTTTAGATGGTATAATAAATGACTTTTTAGCTAGATTATCTCTCTAGGTTAGCTGATGTGTTTTAGTGAATGTGTAGCTGCTGTTAACTGAAGTGAGCTAGATAACTAGTTACTGAACCTAACGCAGCTCACTAATATCACATGTGCTTATAAGCTCTGCTACTTTTGTGAGCTAAAAGTAAGATATGGGACTTTTTCTAGGACAGCCTGGAAACGTGAGCTACATATCTGGATAAATCTCCCTCAGATATCAGTTATGGAGAAACTGGAAGTAATATCAGTGGCTACTTTACAAGATAAATATTATTAAAGTTAAAATGTGCTGCTGCCCGTTACTGTAAATAGTGTGGTGGTAAATGACTGTGGTATTTTTTTAATATTCAAAGTTGTGCAGGTGTGTATATCATATTTTACTAAAATGAATATACATGCTAATGCTTACAGTAAACCTATTTTTGCATGATAATTGTTTTTCTGTCTTATGATTAATATGAATTAAATATTCTTCGCTGCCGATTAGTGAGGAACACCGTGACGAACATGGTGTTCATCATCAGAGCAAGTGATACTGAATTTATGTTTCCCTCGAAAAATGAGGTCCAGGCCATGGCAAAGCGGCTTGTGGAGTATTATCCAATGCTTCGTGATAACACAGTGAACTGCACACACACTTGGGTAAGTGTTTGTACCATTTGTAAACCAACTTTTCATTAATGTCACATAAGCCAGTTTTAAGTTCCAGTGATGGAAAACCCCATCCATGATCAATCATGAAAACTAAACAATAAGTTCATATTTATAGAACTATTGGATAAAGTGTAAATGTGTGCTTTCCAGCAGGTAAAGTATTTATTATTTTGATTTAGTGCTGAGCAGTAAAAAACGACTGAAAAACTTTTTGGTCATTCTTTTTCATTTTAAAAACAGATCAAAACTTAAAGATTGATGATTATTTCATTTTCATTTCATATTCTAACTTCCATAGAACATAAAAAACTAATTATATATATATAGCTCTATCTTTTAGCACACTACTGCACATTTCATCTGACCTATCCAAAATGCCTCACAACACTCCTGTCAATACTTCAGACAGAAGTTCTGCAGGATGCCATTCATGATCGGGATGCAGCTTCATCCTACAAAAAAGCTTTGTCAGCGTGGAGAAAGATCATTGGTGAGTAGTGAAAAGTGCCCAGTGGTCAAACAGCAGTGGCTATCATTGTCAGCAGGGTGTAACAAATTCTAACAGTTACAGAGCTGGTTGTTTACTAAGTTTGGTGTTTCAAAAATTCAGCTGTGTTAGCTATCTTATTTAATAAAAATACTCTTAGAGGTTTGATTGTTAAAAATAAAACAGTGTAACACATTCAGGAACATGGAGTTATTTAGTTTAACTAAGCTAAAAGTGAAATGTTACTTTTTGTTGAAGTTTAAAAACAGGTTGACTCACCAGCGCCATGTATAATGCATACATGTCTTTCATTAAGTGCTATGTAGCAGCATTTCTACCTATTAAATGTCTCTGGAGTTTGTACCATACTGGATGTGGTTGTTTTTACTGTTCCTCATGTTGAGTACAACATTATGAAATATGAAATCATTATTATAAAATTACAGTCTTAAATTAGAATGACTTAGAAGTAATTTTTGTTTATTTAAACTCCATATTGAGTGTAAAACACATTAAATGATTCTAATTTATTTTTTTTAACAAATGAGCTTCTATAAAAAAGCTTAAAACAAGATTAGTTTTCTAGTTTTGTCACTTTATGGATGACGTTTATGATTTGCTAATTTGCTAAATTGACTTTTATGACTTTTATGGTCGCTAAACCTAGTCATAATGCCTTATAATGATTTATTTTGACTGTTTTTTGAGATTACAAGATAATTTACAGTGCAATTTTCTCACTATATTGGCAGATAATTTTGCTTGATTCAATCATTTCTTTTCTTATTTTTTTCTTTTATTCATCTTAGTTTTTGACACTGATGTTTTGCAGTGCATTGGTGCTGTGGCGACAGTGGAAATGTAGTGTAGACTACAGACATATGAAACAGTAGTAAGATAAATATACTGTAAGATAAATATATTGTGAGGGGAACAGGCAGTTTTGTCAGTGTTCTTTAAAGCTTGTCCACCATAGCAACAGTTACTAATGACAGAACAAAGGGCATGGACAGGTGAATTATGACATCACAGGGTTGGAAGTGTATAAATGGCAGGAGCATCTTCACTCGGCTCATTCACAGCTTTCTGCTGTTGGAGATCAGCTGCTCCTTTAAACATGAGCTTTGAGTACATCCCCCCATCCTGGCAGACAGCCAGCCAGAAAAAGCGAGGATACAGCTTCGATGTGAAAGATCCAGGAAACTTCGAAGCTCGACTGAGGGCCATGATAGCGGCTCAGGCTAACGACAGTAATACAAGTGAGAGAGAGACAGACAGTGAGAAGAGCAAGAAGAGAAGGAGAGAGACAGACAGTGAGAAGAGCAAGGAGAGAAGGAGAGAGACAGACAGTGAGGTGAGCAAGAAGAGAAGGAGAGAGACAGACAGGGAGAAGAGTAGGAAGAGAAGGAGAGAGACAGACAGGGAGAGGAATACTAAGAGAAGGAGAGAGACAGACAGTGAGAGGAAGGTGAAAAAGAGGAGAGAAGGAGGAGAACAGAGCTCAGGGCGATCTGTCTGCAGAGACACTACTCCTGCTGAGGAGAGCCAGTCCAGTCTAAAGACCACACCCAAACAGAGACTGGTTCACAGACTGAATCAGGAAGTCCAGGTCCTCCACAAACTCGGCCCCAGAACTGCTGAAGTCTGTTCAGCAAATAAAAAAACTAAAGATCTGCTGAAGTTAGAACTACAGCCAAGTCAGGAGCACAAACTAACCAGACAGTCCAGTTCAGAGTCCGGCTGCATTCACTCCTGCACAGATAAGTGGTGCCTGATGAATTTCGTGAATCAGCTGGGCCTTAAGCTTCCAACCCGGAAGTGAACTAGAGGCCCTCAAACCACCTGCAGCTGTAGAGGAGACTAGAGGAAAGTCAACTGAAACAGAAACAGTCTGATGAAGCTCAGAGAAAATCAGAGGACAGTCAAAGGGAGTCAGAGAAGTGAGGGTGTCAGAGGAAGGCCAAAGGAAACTGTAGAATGTAATAGAGAGTCAGAGGACAGACCGAGGAACCTCATTGAAAGTTAGAGGAAGTCAGAGGCCAGTCAAAGGAACGTCTGAGGAAATGAGAGGAAAGTCAGAAAGAGTCAGAGGAAGTGAGAGGAAATACAGAAGAAGGTCAGAGGAAGTTAGACACAGCCTCCAGATCAGTGTGCACAGATCATTGTTGGTCTACCTGTAACTTAAACCTCCTCTGCCTCTGATCCAGACTCTGAGAGTTGCCTCCCATACCTCCTCTGCATAGCAAACCACACCTCAACAGAGCGCTCAGCTCTAAACTCAGGATGAGGCTTGAGACGTTGTGCTGGTTCAGCTTCCTGTGAGGCTATAGTTGCTGTCTGGCTAACAAGACTCAGGTGTGCTAAGTGGATCTGGAGCCAGTGACACAGAGCACTGTAGAGTGGGAGGGGCATAGCCAGAGGGGGCGGACCATTATTTCTCCTAATTGGATTTACTGTGTTCTTGTTTTGGATCCGGTGTCGACCAGAGGAGGATGGGTTCCCCTTTTGAGTCTTGGTTCCTCTCATGGTTTCTTCCTCCTGCTCTGAGGGAGTTTTCTCTTTCCACTGTTGCCCTCGGCTTTCTCAAAAGAGGCTCGGACACGGATTTCTGTAGAAGCTGCTTTTGAAAAAAAGCCTCAAACTTAATATATAATCAAACTTGACTTGATGAGCGGACAAGAAGCCGTTACTGGCTAGAGGAAATATCTTAATGGTTGTATTGACTGGAGAGTAAATCAGTAAAAGGTGATCTCTGACTTACACAGTACTGCACCGGCTCATTACTGTTCACTAACAGCTAATAAACAGCTCATGTTTATTCATGTGCTTCCAGTGTTGATGATTTCAGATGCTTCAATAATTGTTAATATTGTTAATCTGAAGTTTTTCTTAATTGATATTAACAATAATAGCAATGGTAATATTTACATATTTAATGTGATGAGACAATTAGCCTCGTTAAAGGTGCACGTATTTGTCACTGTACAGTGTACAGCGAAATGTGTCCTCCACATTTAACCCATCTGGTAGTGAACACACACTCACATGCACACATGTGTTAGGGGCAGTGAGTACACACACACACCCAGAGCGGTGGGCAGCCAACTCCAGCGCCCGGAGCAGAGAGGGTAAAGGGCCTTGCTCAAGGGCCCAACAGTGGCAGCTTGCCGAGCCCGGGAATCGAACCCACAACCCTGTTATCGATATCCTGGCGCTCTAACCGCTGAGCCACCACTGCCCATACTAAGTGAGGAAATGATCGTTGGCTTCTTCTCAGTCTATGACTGGAGCTGCTGCTGCAGGTATGATATCTGACCTGTAGGTGGCGCTGCTGTGTCGCTTTTCTTCATTAATCTGTGTAATCTCTGTGAAACTGTGAGCAGGCAGCATGTACCGTCAGCCACCAGCAGGGGGCTCGGCCAGCAAAGAATGAAAGCTGGTGGGGTTGGAGCAAAGAACTCCAAGCCCCAGAATCCCCAGCTGTAATCAACGCTGACCAGACCCACCTGTGTGGCACAGTATAAATACACCCAGCCAAACACAATTCCCCGTCGCACCTTTGTAGAGGGGTGAACAGTGAAGAGAAGCTGAAGTGAAAAGAGAAAAGTGTTTGAGTTGTTGTCTTTTGTTTGAGTAAACATTTCAACTGCTTTTTCCTTTGTTTGAATTCCTGACGTTTTCTATGTTGCTTATGATCAGTGTTTATACTGCCACCTCTCACAGCTGTGACGGCGCAGTGGAAGTACTGGAGTCCAAACCCCACAACACACCGTGACAGAAACTGGACTGAATCGTCTACTTGTGTCTCTTTACCCTGAACTGTCTCCGTTTTGTTGTGCTAATAACCACAGTATGAGGAGGCCTGGAGAAAATGACCTTAACGTGGTTTCAGACTGACCTAAAGTGACCTTCACCTTTACAAGTTCCATAATGAGTGGAAACAGTCCTCATTTCCCAACGAGAATCCAGATCCAGATCAAAGGATAAGGAGTTAAAACACACTGACTTCCTAAAACATTTTTAAACTTCATTAACATGAAGGAAAACACCAGAAAAAGACAGATGTGGAGAACATGTGGAAAAAGACAAAGATATAGAATTTAATCTGAAATATGATAAATGACAATTTCCTGAATTTCCTTTTAAAATCTAGATTTTAGAAACTATGAACTGAAACTCCATCACAGCATTTGAAGATCATTACTACGCAACATTATGGGCTGTTTAATTTAGACGTCTAATAGACTGTTGTGTCTAAATGATCAACTCCAGCATATATTAAATATAACAGCAGTTTTAAAATGCAGTTTATTAGTTCTTATCTCCTGATCTCCAGAACCCTCACCTCACTTGGCCTTGGAGAGACAATCTCCCTGCACCCTCCCATGAGCCTTTGCAAGGTCTAGGCCACAGAGAGCAGCTAGAGAGTTAGTTTCTTTAGTTCCAGTGCATTTAAACATACACTTCAAGTGAGGAGTCTACAGATTTATCAATTCTTCTGTTTACAGACCGTCATTCTCCCTTTTCATGACTGTCATGAACACAACTACATTTTTCACATATTTTTTGTTTAGAGATCTGGTTCTTCTCCTCCCACCTTCAACCTTGGAGTCGATTTCCAAGTATTTTAAAGCTTACTTTAGAGGTTTTCCAAAATCATCAGTTAATAGATGCTCTAAATTCAGTTCAGGATGAGATTAGAGAGAGGATATAACAAACACAGGATAAGGAGTAAAGATAAATTTGCCACAGCAGTGTAAGTAAATGTGTTCCCCTTTTACTCCCATACTGAATTATATATATATATATATATATATAAAACCTCTAATCAGAATTAGTGAACAGTTCAGGTTTAATTTTCTTCTACAAAATCTGGCATACAAGAGTAAAAAAGTAGTGCTGGTAAGAGTCTTGAATGTGAGAACAGCTCAGCCAGTTTGGATGCAGCACTGTTTTGAACACAGAAACTCACAAGAGACATCGGTATGATTGACCAACAAAACATTAGGTGCTGCATTGTCCTTGTGTGTGAAAAGGATAGGAACCAGATTCCTGGGGGTCTGAAAGGAGGTCAAGGGTGCACAATGTTCTGGGTCATTTTACTCAGAAAGCGTTCTAAATAGTCCAGAGTTCAATCCTGTTCTGGGTGCATTCCCAACCTCCAAATCCACTTCTGTTCCACCACAACTGAAACAAAGCGTCCTGGGTCAGATCTTGTAGGTGGTGGGAAGCGAGCAATACAATCAGTGCAATGCGGTTGGTTAAAGGGTGCTGAGTCAGGAATTCTCCCGTCACAGTCTTTGTCCTTCAGAGCTAAAAGTTTAAGTGTGGCTTGTCAGCGTCATCGCAGGCAGCCAAGGCGGCGCTAGGCTCACACCTTAGGCTGTGTTGTCAACGTAGGATGGAGTCAGGATGACTGATTGCCAGCCGTTGCCATTGACTCTTCAGATGGTCATATCTGATCACATGCACCTTAAAATCCCAACAATGAAAATGTCACTCAGGTCATTTGAAGTAAGAGAACTGTACAGAATACACTGATTATTGATCAAGTGCATACAGTAGAAGTTACATACAGTCAAGCTGGAAAGTCTGCACACCCCTTCTCCATGCTTTATGTTATAGACTTATTCTACACTAGACTGAATTCTACACAATTGTACACAATGACAACGTGAAAGCAGGGTTTTAGACATTTGTGGTAATAAAAATAAATAATAATAATGTTAAATCTACATTACATACACTTAAATAATGTACGCAAGTTAAAAAGAAAACCCTGAAAGGAACCTGAAAGGAAGACTCAAAAAGGTAACCCATCCTCCTAAAAATAGGGGGAGTTACAGTGGGACAAGGCTGACCCAGAGGGTAGGTACCAGCACTCAACCACGAATGGACTCACGTCAGCAGCGAGCAGCTCAGCACGAGGAGAAAGAAGAAAATTAAGAAAGGGATTTAGGAGTTTGAGTGGACTGGTGTACAACCTGTAAACGTAGACTAGAAAGACAATCAGAACCTGTAATCAGAGCAGTACAGAACAGTGTTAGTATGAAAACAGACTAGAACAGCATGATTAGAATACTAAAAGTGTGTCCAGAACAGAAACAGGACGTTTAGTTGGAGTTGGAGGCTTAAGAAGAGAAAGCTCTTCCCCCAGAGTTGTTTCTGCTGAAGTGGGGAAACTGATAGTAGTCCAGAATAATGCAAAATAAATGTACGTTACCGGTTGTAGGGTTTTAGAAGTTCTCCAAGATGCTGTGGGGACAAACAATCAAGAGACTCAAGTCAGAAGGAGTATTCTATAATCAACGAGGAATTTAACTGGAATCCAGAGCAGGGATGAGAGAATAAGACTGATGTGGTCACAGTTTTAAGCTCTAGTGAGCAGTCAAGCCGCTGCATTCTGAACTTATTTAATGACCCTGAGCTTATTTCATGATTTGCATAAACTTCCTACCAGAGTGGCATTACATTAATTCAATCTTGAGTTTATAAATCCTTATAAATGTAATACATATCCTTTAAATATTCTTTTCATTTAAAAAATACTTTATGACATTAACAATACTGTAATTGCGTGTGTCAGTGACACCAGCAGATGGACAGCTTTGTATATACATTTTCCTTTGACTTGTTGCATAAATTCAATATCACTACAACTTATCTGGAAGTATTTGGCTGTGTCCTTGTGGTGAAGCGTCCTTCGCATCTGCTTGAAGCCACACTACCACATCACAGCCAGAGCTACAGACTTGTGGACGGGTAAACTAGAACGAGTTGCAGATGGACAGACAGTCAGACAGCATTGCAGCCAGAGTGAGTCTAAACAGAATTAATTGCAGATTCATAGCCAGAAAGATACAGCATTGCACATGGATAGGAAGCCAGAGTCACACGGACAGCCAGTTCAGCCACAGAATTACACATGGAAAGAAAGCCAGCCAGCTACAAAGTTGCACAGGGACATGCAGACAGCGCCACACACAGTTGCAGACAGACACAATTTAAAATAGACAGCCTCCCAGTCAACCAGTTGCAGATGGTCAGTCAGTCAGACTTGAAGCCAGAGTCTAAACAGAACGATTTGCAGATTTACAAACAGCCAGTGTTGTAGATGGACAGACAGCCAGAGTTGCAGAGATTGACATACACACTGCCAAACAGTCAGAAACAGTCTCACAGTCAGAAAGACAGACAGCCATTGCACATGGTTAGACCACTAACACTGCACTGAACTGCACATGCTTGGATCGTCAGCCAGAGTTGCAGGTGGATTGAGAGAAAGAGACTAGGCAAAACCTAAACCTAAAGTCCTTTTCAGTATCTGAAGCAGGTATGCTTTGGAGCTGGTGCACCATTCATTAACACAAACAGCTGTGGTTTGGGAGTGTGGTGCAAGCTAGATCATCTGTTACATAAATCAAATCTTTAGGGTTAATTGATGGGGAGATTTTAGGTCTTCTTTGCAAAGAGAGCTACGTCTAAAAGTTGGACAGACGGACACACAAAGTTGCAGATGGACAAAGAAGAAGAAGGATAGACAGAAATGATAATAGATAAAATAAATAGATAAAAAGAATTAGCTTACAATAGATTGTGTCCTAATTTCCATATCTGGCAACCCGGGGTGTGGCAGTAGGACTGGGGGGTGGGGGAGTGGGGCAATGGGGCGGGATAGGAAGCTACAGCACAACCAGAGATCCGCTCCGTACCTGACCCCTCAAAGACCACCATACAGGTAGAAGCACTGCGGTCAAGAAACGCTGGAGCTGAAACCTGTATGTTTCTTTAATATCTGGAGACACATCCTGATCATTTTATCAGTTAGTACAGAAAATGTAACACTTAATGACCTTTAACTGATCAAATGGAGGTTTGTGATTTCTACTAGAGTTTAGAAGTCGTCAGCCCTTAAACTCAGGTCTCTAAATGAGTTTAATGAAGTGGACATTTGGAGTCAGATGAACTTCACACTGTGAGGTATGGCTGTGTCTAACAGTCCGACTGTGTGTGTAAGGGGTAGCTCTAGGGCAAGGCCTCCTCCTGCCACCAGGGGGAGGCCCCGAGTCACCCCAGCCAGTGATTGAGCCCAATTCCCTACACCTGGGCAGTAGGCTATATAGGCACACAGATCCAGTTGCCCCACTGCTGGATCTTTTGATTCTGGTGGTGTGTGTATCTGTGTGCCTGTGTAGTCTCGAGGTGAAGGCTGAGTGTGTGTCCCTCCCGAGTCTGTTTCCCGGTGTCTGTGAAGTGTGTGTGTCTGTGTGTGTGTGTGCGTGTTGCACTCATACACTCGTGTACCAGAGGAAGGCAGGAGTGTCTGTCTTCCCTGGTGTGTGTGTCTGTGTGTGTGTGCGCGTAGCACACATACACTAGTGTTACAGAGGAAGGCAGGTGTCTGTCTTCCCTGTAACTTCTCAGTTTTCTGGTTTCTTTTGGGAGATCCTTTTTGCCCTCAGTTGTATTTCCCTCTAGAGTTAAAGAGGTAGCCAGTTCTCCCCTGGCATCCTTCGTTTGTTTATTAAACCCATCTCTTTTTAAGTCTCATTTGTTGGCCGTTTTCATAACTGCCGCTTTGGTGAAGCGGCAGAGCGTCAGACTTGTGACGCGGCGGCCTGGGTTCGAGTCCCGAAAAACTTTACTTTTCATTTCCGGTTTACCTGCTCTAAGATTGAAAGACTCTGCACTTGGGCCCGTTGGTCACGTGATCGTGGTAGCTCACTCAGTAGCGTGTCGGCCCTCCAACACGGCGCCCTGGGTTCAAACCCTGTTGTAAGTGAGCACCACATTACAGAAAGACCCAGCAGAGATGTTCAATCTAGAGCAGGTAAAAGTCACTCTAGCTAGTCAGGGGGTGACTGTGGGGAGGCATGAGCAGGCCCTGCAGCAGATTCTTTCTCAGCTGCAGGGTCTGACAAATCTAGTAGCCCAGCACACTCCTGAACCTCCCCAGGAGGAGGCTGCCCCTGCCCGAGCAGCCGTGATTCCTTATGCTGAGCCCCCTCTACCAGCCCCAGAGCGCTATGCTGGTGAACCAGGAGGATGTAGAGGGTTCCTCCTTCAGTGTTCACTGGCTTTTGAGCTGCAACCATCCCACTTTTCTTCTGTTTACAGACCGTCATTCTCCCTTTTCATGACCGTCATGAACTGAACTACATCCAGTTATTTCACATATTTTTGTTATGAGATCTGGTTCTTCTCACTCAACCTTTGACCTTGGAGTCGATGTCCAAGTATTTATAAGCTTACTTTAGAGGTTTTCCAAAATCATCAGTTAATAGATGCTCTAAATTCAGTTGAGGATGAGATTAGAGAGAGGATATAACAAACACAAGATAAGGAGTAAAGATAAATTTACCATAGCAGCGTAAGTAAATGTGTTCCCCTTTTACTCCCATACTGAATTATATATATTTCGTCAACTGAAGTAATTCATAATTAATATACTGGCCTTTAGCCTGAATGAGATCTACCTGTTGTGAGTATTCAATCAGAAACCTCTAATCAGCATTAGTGAACAGTTCAGGTTTAATTTTCTTCTACAAAGTCTGGCATACAAGAGACTAACTCTATAACCACTAGACTACTATAATAAAACACACAGAATGATTTACAGTAAAGTATCAGCAAATGTTAAATGTATGTATTACATTATTAAATGTATTATTAATATTATTAGTGGAAAATAAGGGATTAAAGACCGCACACACTGCTTTCACAATATGGAAGAGTATATATGATATTCAAGCGGACAGCCCTAGTTTCTCTCAAGCAGGAAAGTACAAGCAGTTGGCGTCATCACTCAGCTATATGTTCAAAGTGTCAACAAGTAATAAATATTATGAAAAGGGAGTGATATTGAAACACTGGCAAAAAACTAAATTGATAAAAGGAAAAAAAACACTTTAAATTAATTAAAGTTTATTTATAAAACTTTTTACAACAAAGGTCATCACAAAGCCGCTTTACAGAGATCTGGGTATAAATACCTAGAATAAAACCCAGGAATAAAAACAGTAAAATCAATACTGAATTAAGAGATCATGGAAAAGCGCCGTCAAGCCATAAAAGATGAAAACGTGAGTGAAATGTTGAAGTCCAGGCAGGTGAGGATGAATCAACACGAGGCTCCAGATCAGGACAGTGGGCAGTAGGGTAGTACAGAGCCAGGTCTGGTGGTCCAAGGATGGAACAGCTGGAACTGGTCATCTTAATATATGGTAGAGATAGAGAGAGAGAGAAAACAGAAAGGAGCGGAAAAACAAGGGGTTAGGAGATCCAATAGGTAGAGTGGGCGTCAGATCACGGCAAGCTGAAGAAAGAAAGGGGAAAAAAAACAAAAAAAAAAAAAACAGCAAAGGTTTCAAACCAATTTAAAACACATCTTCGATAAAACAAGGCCTTGGTTAACAAGGAAAGTCCTGACTACACAAACATACTGTGGCTGTAAAAGCTACATAGGACAACCACATGCTGTCATTTCCTAAAGTAGTGCTGGTAAGAGTCTTGAACGTGAGAACAGCTCAGCCAGTTTGGATGCAACACTGTTTTGAACACAGAAACTCACAAGAGACATCGCTATGATTGACTAACAAAACATTAGGTGCTGCATTGTCCTTGTGTGTGAAAAGGATAAGAACCAGATTCCTGGGGGCCTGAAAGGAGGTCAAGGGTGCACAATGTTCTGGGTCATTTTACTCAGAAAGTGTTCTAAATAGTCCAGAGTTCAATCCTGTTCTGGGTGCATTCCCAACCTACAAATCCACTTCTGTTCCACCAAAACTGAAACAAAGCGTCCTGGGTCAGATCTTGTAGGTGGTGGGAAGCGAGCAATACAATCAGTGCAATGCGGTTGTTTAAAGGGTGCTGAGTCAGGAATTCTCCTGTCACAGTCTTTGTCCTTCAGAGCTAAAAGTTCAAGTGTGGCGTGTCAGCGTCATCGCAGGCAGCCAAGGCGGCGCTAGGCTCACACCTTAGACTGTGTTGTCAACGTAGGATGGAGTCAGGATGACTGTTTACCAGCCGTTGCCATTGACTCTTCAGATGGTCATATCATCTGATCACATGCACCTTAAAATCCCAACAATGAAAATGTCACTCAGGTCATTTGAAGTAAGAGAACTGTACAGAATACACTGATTATTGATCAAGTACATACAGTAGGAGTTACATACAGTCAAGCTGGAAAGTCTGCACACCCCTTCTTCATACTTTTTTTTTTATGTTAGACTTATTCTACAGTAGAATGAATTCTACACAATGACCATGTGAAAGCAGGGTTTTAGACATTTGTGGTAATTTAAAAAAATAATAATATAAAATTTCATATGTTCACAAGTTAAAGAGAAAACCCTGAAAGGAACCAAGATTCAAAAGTGGTCAACACCAGATAGCACAACAGAACAAGAATAAAAATTAACAAAAGAAACAGTAATGAATTTTAAGAGCTGCTGCAAATGTGACATCAAGCCATAAATGATGAAAACCTGAGTGCAATGTGAAAGTGTGTGCAGGTAAACAGTCATGTGCACAGCTATGCAGAGAGACGAGAATCACTCAATATGAAGATGCAGAGCGCGCGAGAGAGAGCGAGAATGAGAGCGAGCGAGTTCCGGAGTTGGAGGCTTAAGAAGAGAAAGCTTTTCCCCCCCAGAGTTGCTTCTTCTGAAGTGGGAAACTGATAGTAGTCCAGAATCCTGCAAAAGAAATGTACGTTACCGGTTGTAGGGTTTAAGAAGTTCTCCAAGATGCTGTGGGGACAAACAATCAAGAGACTCAAGTCAGAAGGAGTAATTCATAATCAACGAGGAATTTAACTGGAATCCAGAGCAGGGATGAGAGAATAAGACTGATGTGGTCACAATTTCAAGCTCTAGTAAACAGTCAAGCCGCTGCATTCTGAACTTATTTAATGACCCTGAGCTTATTTCATGATTTGTATAAACTTCCTACCAGAGCAGCATTACATTAATTCAATCTTGGTTATAAATCTGTATAAATTTAATAGAGTATGTGACTTTTGTGTTCTATTCTTTTTTTAATATAAATTTTCCTTTGACTTGTTGGATAAATTCAATATCACTGGAACTTAGCTGGAAGTCTTCGGCTGTGTGCTTGTGGTGAATCGTCCTTTGCATCTGCTTGAAGCCACACTACCACATCACAGCCAGCCAGAACTGCAGGTGGACAGATTGCGAGCTACACACTTGTAGATGGGTAAAACAGAACGAGTTGCAGATGGACAGAAAAAGAACTACAGAGCTGCAAATATAAAGACAGACACAGTTGCAGACAGTCAGAGATGCAGAAGGATAGAAAGGCAGCCAGCCACAAAGATGCACATGGATAAACAGCCAGAGCAGCACACATCCACAGAAATGCAGACGCATAGTCAGAAAGAAAGCCATCATTGCACCAAACAGTCAGCCAAACACAGATGCAGAGGAATTCTCATAAAGACGGATCGTCAGTTTCACATGGATAGAAAGCCAGTCAGAGTAGCTGCCAGAGTCCAAACAGAATAAACTGCAGATTTATAGACATCCAGGGTGTGTTGATGGACAAAGTTGCAGAGGAACATACAGACGGTTCAACATGTATGCAGATGCAGTCAGAAAGACTGCCCGAGTTGCACATGGCCAAGCAGACAGCCAGTTGCAGATGAAAAGACAAGCAGAGTTTTAAATGGAGAAACAGCCAGAGATGCAAAAGAACAGACAGCCAACTAGAGATACACATTGACAGCCAGGCAGCGAGCGCTGCACATGGACATGTATGCATGGACATACAGCCACATACAGTTGCAGATGGCCGGCCAGAATTGCACATGGACTGACAACCAGCCAGCCAGAGTTGCAGATGGACAGTGTAATGCAGTCCTGATAGCTGGTAGCTGACCCCTCACCATTTAGATCCTTAGAGTGGATCTTCTAGGAGCCAGCAGGATCCAGAGCTAACCTATAAAAGGGGGGGGGGAGGAAAAACACTCACACCAGTAACATTAGGATACGGCAACTAATTACATCTAGCTTAACTTACCAGTATACATCAACAAGCCCATGTAAACAAGACATGTAAATAAGGTTGCATTGTTATTGCAGGATGTGATGACCACCCCTATAGTGGACACTTGGTTCACTCCAGGCTAAGCAAAGGATGAGCACTTGGCTTAGAAGGACTGTGTAGAAAGAAATATGGGGACAGTTTGGGGATAATATGGGGAGCAGATTAAACTGAAATCATCGTAGATGTGAGGCTTTGCAGCCCTCAGAGGAAGGCTACTGAGGCCTTATTATGTAAAGAGTGTGTGACTTGGCTCTTTTGTGTTCCGTTTTCCCTTTGTCTTTACTTCCCTTTGACTTTTTTTGCACAAATTCTATAATTATCACTGGAAAGTTCCTGGAAGTATTCAGCCGTGTCCTTCTGGTGAAGCCACACTACCACATCACAGAGAAAGACAGCCAGAGCCGCAGATGGACAGACAGCAAGCTACAGTCTTGTAGACAGGTCAAACAGAACAAGTTGCAGATAGACTACAGAACAAATACAGAGCAGCAGATTTATAGACAGACAGTTGCAGTTGGAGAATCAAACAGGTCACATAGACAGACAGCCGGACAGCGTTGCATATGGACTGACAGCCAGTCAGAGAAGGATGTAGAGGAACATACACACAGCCAAACACAGTTGCAGACGCATAGTCGTGAAAACAGCCAGCCAGCCAGAACTGCACACTGAAAAGCAGCCAGTCACAGAGTTGCACACTGAAAGTTAACCACTGAATTGCACATGCATATGGACATGCAGACAGCCACACAGTTGCAGATAGACACAACCAGCCAGAGATGCATATGGACAGCCAGTCCAGCAAACAGCAGATGGACAGACGGCGAGCTACAGACTTGTAGATGGGTAAAATAAAACGAGTTGCAGATGAAGAGAAAAACAACCACAGAGCTGCAGATTTAAAGACAGACATAGTTGCAGACAGACATTTAGAGTTGCAGAAGGACAGGCCGACAGCGTTGCAGAGAGTATAAACAGAATGAATTACATATTTATAGCCAGAGACGCAGAAGTTCAGAAAGCCATCCAGCCACAGAGATGCACATGGATAAACGGCCACAGAGATGCAGACGCATAGTCCGAAAAACATCATTCGAAAAGATCATTCAGCAATCAACCAAAACACAGTTGCAGACAGATAGTCAGTTTCACATGTATAGACAGCCAGTCAGAGTTGCTGCCAGATTTAAAACAGAATGTTACAAATGTTACATACAGAATGACCGAGTTACAAAGGGACACACACACACACAGTCAAACATGGTTGCAGACGCATAGTCAGAAAAACAGCCAGCCAGCAAACCAGAACTGCACATGAAAAGACATCCAGCCACAGAGTTGCACACTGAAAGACAGTTATCCACTGAATTGCACACGCATATGGACATGCAGAAAATGCAGACAACAAATTGCAGAGTTTTAGATGGAGACATACAGTGATGCAGAATGGTCAGCTGCCAGTGAGCCAGCCAGAGTTGCACATGGACAGCCAGTCCAGCCACAGAATTACACATTGAAAGAAAGCCAGCCAGCCACAAAGTTGCATGTGGACATGCAGACAGCGCCACACACAGTTGCAGAAAGACACAGTTTAAAATGGACAACCACCCAGTCAACCAGTTGCAGATGAAAAGATAGACAGCCAGTCAGAGTTGAAGCCAGAATCTAAACCAAATGAATTGCAGATAAACAGCCAGTGTTGTAAATGGACAGACAGCCAGTCGCAGATCAACAAACACTGCCAAACCTAGTCAGAAACACACAGTCAGAAAGACAGCCAGTCATAGAGTTGCACATGCATGGACAAGCAGACAGTCACACAGTGGCAGACGGATTGTCAGACACAGTTGCACATGGATTGATAGCCAGGGTTGCTGCCAGAGCCTTAGCAGAACGAATTGCAGAGTTTCAGATGGAGACAGACAGTGATGCAGAACGTTAAGCAGTCAGTGAGTCAGCCAGAGTAGCACTCAGACAGCCAGTCCAGCCACAGAATTACACATTGAAAGAAAGAAAGCCAGCCAGCCACAAAGTTGCACCGTCACACAGTATTTAAAGACACTGTTTAAAAAGGACAGCCACCCACTCAACCAGTTGCAGATGGAGAGAGACAGTCATTTGTTTCCAGAGTCTAAACAAAACAAACTGCAGATTTATAAACAACCAGAGTGTTGTAGATGAACAGACAGCCAGAGTTGCAGATGGACATGCACATAGTGGCAGACTGATTATCACACAGTTTCATATGGATATATAGCCAGCCATCAGAGTTCAAACAGACCTAATTGTAGATTTATAGACAGACAAAGAGTGTTGATGGACAGACAAGCCAGAGAGTGTTAAAGGACGTACACACAGCCAAATATAGTTGCAGTCGCACAGTCAGAAAGACAGCCCCACATAGCCAGATGAAGCCTTTCTTTGCAGAAGGGGATCGGACGTCAAACCTGCATCCAGCAGCGGACTGTGAGGAGTCGGCTGAACGGCTTGCTCCCTCTTCAGTAGGTGGACATGGGGCTAGAGATGACTGTCCTGGCAGCTGTCTTCTTCCACATGGTGTCCACCACATTCCATGAGTAAACAAAGGGGTTAGTAAGTTATTAACATAAAATAATGTAAAGTAACACACAGCAGATAACAAAAGGATTAAAACTGGCTAAGAAACAAGCCAATGCTAATATTAAAGAAAAAGAAATAACTAGGAGCAACATGATAGCTAGCAAACAGCAGGTGGGCAAGTGAAGACCACCTGCATATCACCTGGGATAGATAGACAAGAAAAACACACTAAACTGCCTAATATCACCCCCTGTACTTATTCCTCCACTTTATAGACAGACAGTTCCAGAATTAGACAGTTTCACACAGACAGCCAAACAGCGTTGCATATGGACTGACAGCAAGTCAGAGCTGCAGCAAGCCTAAACAGAATGAATTGCAGATGAACAGGCAGCCAGAGAAAGTTGTTGACAGCTAGCCAGAGTTGCACATTGAAAGAAAGTTAGCCACTGAATTGCACACGCATATGGACATGCAGACACACACACAGTTGCAGCCAGATTGTCAGACACTATTGCAGGTGAATACAACCAGTCAAAGTAGCAGATGGATAGTCACAGTTTCACATGGATAGACAGCGTTGCACATGGACAGGAAGCCAAAGTTGGTGCCAGAGCCTTAGCAGAACAAACTGCAGAGTTTTAGATGGAGAGAGACAATGATGCAGAACGGTAAGAAGCCAGTGAGCCAGCCAGAGAATTACACATGGAAAGAAAGCCAGCCAGCCACAAAGTTGCACATGGACATGCAGACCGCACCACACATAGTTGCAGACAAACACAGTTAAAATGGACAGCCACCCAGTCAACCAGTTGCAGATGGTCAGTCAGTCAGAGTTGAAGCCAGAGTCTAAACAGAACGACAGACAGCCAGAGTTGCAGATTGACATACACACTGCCAAACAGTCAGAAACAGTCACACAGTCAGAAAGACAGACAGCCATTGCACATGACAGACCATGGTTAGCCCGATCCCTCTTCAGGGATAGGAGTCAGGGAGTCATGAAGCCCTGTGTGGCAAAGAATAAAGTTAATACTTGAATAGAAACTGAATGACCACCTACCTGCTACACAGTTGCAAACAAATTGTCAGCCGCACACAGATGCAGATGGACACACAGACAGAGAAGCAGATAGATAGTTAGCCAGTCTGTTAGCCTATCGGCAAGAGTCAGGGATTTATGAGGACCTGTGTGGCAATAAAAGAAAGTTAATACATGTATAGAAACTGAATGATCACCTACCTGCTACACATTTGCCTATGCATAGTCAACAACATAGTTGCAGATGTTCACACAGACAGAGAAGCAGATGGATAGTTAGCCAGTCAGCCAGAGCCAGGAATTCATGAGGACCTGTGTGGCAATAAAAGAATGTCAATACATGTATAGAAACGGAATGATTACCTACCTGTTATACAGTAGAAAACAGATAGACAGCGAGCCATACACAGTGACAGATGGATGGACCCTTGATGGACAGATGCACCATCAGGGAGGGAAGGGGTATTGGCATCCTCAGAACCTGAAAGATACCAAAGACAGTCAATACAGGTATTGAAACTGAATGATCACTTACCTTTTACACAGTTGCAGAACAATAGACAATGAGCCAGACACAGCTGCAGATGGACAGATTGATGGTGGCTGGATCTACAGTCAGTGAGGGAGGGACTCTGAAGGTCCTAAACGTGTAAGACAAAAAAAAGTCAATACGTGTATGGAAATTGATTGATGACCAAACTCTTACACACTTGCAGTCAGATAGTTAGCGAGTCACACACACCATTGCAATGGACAGACACTTGTTTGATGGATCCACCATTAGGATGGAGGAGGGGGGGGGGGGGGGTCCTGGAGTCCTGAAAGCCTGTAAGACAACAAAGAAAATCAATACATGTATAGAAACTGAATGATCATCTACCTGTTAGACAGTAGCAAACAGATAAACAGCGAGCCGTACACAGTTGCAGATGGAGGACCCTTGATGGACAGATGCACCATCAGGGAGGGAAGGGGTAATGGCATCCTCTAAACCTGTAAGACAACAAAGAAAGTCAATACATGTATAGAAACTGAATGATCACCTACCTGTTAGAAAGTAGCAAACAGATAGACAGTGAGCCGTACATACTGTCAGATGTGTGGACCCTTGATGGACAGATGCACCATCAGGGAGGGAAGGGGTAATGGCATCCTCTAAACCTGTAAGACAATGAAGAAAATCAATACATGAATAGAAACTGAATGATCACCTACCTGTTAGACAGTAGCAAACACAGACAGCGAGCCGTACACAGTTGCAGATGGATGGACCCTTGATGGATAGATGCACCATCAGGGAGGGAAGGGATAATGGCATCCTCTAAACCTGTAAGACCTGTAAAACCTGTGTTCTATTCTTTTTTTATTATTATTTTTTTTATATACATTTTACATTTTCCTTTGACTTGTTGCATAAATTCAATATCATTGGAACTTACCTGGAAGTCTTCGGCTGTGTGCTTGTGGTGAATCGTCCTTTGCATCTGCTTGAAGCCAAACTACCACAGCCAGCCAGCCAGAACTGCAGGTGGACAGACTGAGAGCTACAGACTTGTAGATGGGTAAAATAGAACGTGTTGCAGATGGACAGAAAAATAACTACATCCAGGGTGTGTTGATGGACAGATTTGCAGAGGAACATACACACAGTTCAACATGGTTGCAGATGCAGTCAGAAAGGCTGCCAGAGTTGCACATGACCAAGCAGACAGCCAGTTGCAGATGAAGACAGCCAGAGTTTTAAATGGAGAAACAAAAGAACAGGCAGCCAACCAGAGATACACATTGACAGCCAGGCAGCGAGCGCTGCACATGGACATGTATGCATGGACATATAGCCACATAGAGTTGCAGATGGCCGGCCAGAATTGCACATGGACTGACAACCAGCCAGCCAGAGTTAGAGATGGACAGTGTGATGCAGTCCTGATAGCGGACCCCTCACCCCTTAGATCCCTAGAGTGGGTCTTCTGATCCACATGATCCACAGTTAACCTATAAAGTGTGTGTGTGTGTGGGGGGGGGGGGGGCAGCCTGGGCTTACTCCAGGCTAAGCAAAGGATGAGCACCTGGCTTAGAAGGATTGTGCAGAAAGAAATATGGGGTCAGTTGGTTCAGATTAAGCTGAAATCATGGTAGATGTGAGGCTTCGCAGCCCTCAGAGGAAGGCCACTGAGGCTTTATGTAAAGAATGTGTGACTTGGCTCTTTTGTGTTCCGTTTTCACTTTGTCTTTACTTTACTTTGACTTTTGGTGAAGGTCCTTCTGGTGAGGCCACACAACCACATCACAGAGACAGTCAGCCAGAGTTGCAGATGGACAGACAACGAGCTACAGTCTTGTAGACAGGTAAAACAGAACAGTTGCAGATGGACTGAAGAACAACTACAGAGCAGCAGATTTATAGATAGACAGTTGCAGACAAAGAAACACAGTTTCACACAGACAGACAGCGTTGTATATGGACTGACAGTCAATCTGAGTTGCAGCCAGTCTAAACAGTATGAATTGCAGATGAACAGGCAGCCCGAAAAAGGTGTACATGGACAGCCAGAGTTGCAGAGGGACATACACACAGCCAAACATAGTTGAAGATGCATAGTCAGAAAAACAGCCAGCCAGCCAGCCAGCCAGCCAATCAGAACTGCACATGAAGACAGCCAGCCACAGTTGCACACTGAAAGTTAGCCACTGAATTGCACATGCAGACAGCCACAGTTGCAGATGAACAGAAAAACTACTACAGAGCTGCAGATTTAAAGACAGACACAGTTGCAGACAGACATTTAGAATTGCAGAAGGACAGACCGACAGCATTGCAGAGTCTAAACAGAATAAATTACAGATTTATAGCCAGAGAGGCATCGATTGACAGACAGCCAAAGATGCAGAAGTTCAGAAAGCCATCCAACCACAGAGATGCAGACGCATAGTCATTGCACCTGACAGCCAGTCAAAACACAGTTGCAGACGGATTATCATAAAGTTGCAGACAGTCAGTTTTACATTGATAGAGAGCCAGTCAGAGTTGCTGCCAGATTCAAAACACTGCAATTCATTCTGATGCCAGACAGAGTTGCAAAGGGACACACAGTCAAACCTGGTTCCAGACGCATAGTCAGAAAGACTGCCAGAGCTGCACATGGACTGACAGCCAGCTACAGAATTGCACACACATGGCCAAGCAGAGTCACACAGTTTTAAATGAAAAGTCAACCAGAGTTTTAAATGGAGAGACAACCAGAGAGCGTTGCACATGGACATGCAGATAGCCACGCACAGCTGCACATGGACTGACAGCCAGCCAACCAGCCAGGCAGGCAGAGTTGCAGATGGACAGTGTGAGTTGCAGAACAAATACAGAGCAATCGACATAGACAGACAGTTGCAGACAGAGAATCAGACAGTTTCACATAGACAGACAGACAGAGTTGCAGCCAGTCTAAACAGAATGAATTGCAGATGAACAGGCAGCCAGAAAAAGGGGTACATGGACAGCCAGAGATGCAGAGGGACATACACACAGCCAAACACAGTTGCAGATACGGTTGTGAAAACAGCCAGGGAGAACTGCACATGAAAAGACAGCCAGCCAGAGTTGCACACTGAAAGACAGTTATCCACTGAATTGCACACGCATATGGACATGCAGACAATGCAGAAAACGAATTGCAGAGTTTTAGATGGAGACAGACAGAGATGCAGAATGGTAAGCAGCCAGTGAGCCAGCCAGAGTTGCACACGGACAGCCAGACCAGCCACAGAATTACACACGGAAAGAAAGCCAGCCACAAAGTTGCATGTGGATATGCAGACAGCGCCACACAGTTGTAGACAGACACAGTTTAAAATAGACAACCACCCAGTCAACCAGTTGCAGATGAATGGATAGACAACCAGTCACAGTTGAAGCCAGAATCTAAACCAAACGAACTGCAGATTTATAAACAGCTAGAGAGTCTAGACAGTCACACAGTGGCAGACGGATTGTCACACAGTTGCACATGGATTGATAGCCAGGGTTGCTGAAAGAGCCTTAGCAGAACAAATTGCAGAGTTTCAGAAGGAGACAGACAGTGATGCAGCCAGTGCGCCAGCCAGAGTCGCACACGGACAGCCAGTCCAGTCACAGAATTACACATTGAAAGAAAGCAAGCCAGCCAGCCACAAAGTTGCACAGTCACAGTGTTTAAAGACACTGTTTAAAACGGACAGCCACCCACTCAACCAGTTGCAGATGGAGAAATAGCCAGTCAGTTGTTTCCAGAGTCTAAACAAACTGCAGATTTATAAACAACCAGAGTGTTGTAGATGAACAGACAGCCAGAGTTGCAGATCGACATACACACTGCAGTCAGAAACAGTCACACAGTCAGAAGGATAGCCAGCCATCAGTTGCACATGGTTAGACAGCAAGCCACTGAATTGCACATGCATGGACATGCACATAGTGGCAGACGGATTATCATACAGTTTCACATGGATATACAGCCAGCCATCAGAGTTCAAACAGAACTAATTGTAGATTTATAGACAGACAGTGTTGGACAGACAAGCCAGAGTGTGTTAATGGACATACACACAGCCAAATATAGTTGCAGACGCACAGTCAGAAAGACAGCCCCACATAGCACAGATGAAGCCTTTCTTTGCAGAAGGGGATCGGACGTCAAACTTGCAGCCAGCAGTGGAGCGTGAAGAGTCGGCTGAACGGCTTGCTCCCTCTTCAGTAGGTGGACATGGGGCTAGAGATGACAGTCCTGGCAGCTGTCTTCTTCCACAAGGTGTCTGGAAGCATCCACCATATTCCTTTAGTAAACAAAGGGGTTAGTAAGTTATTAATGCAAAATAATGTAAAATAACACAGCAGATAAAAGGAACAAAACTGGTTAAGAAACAAGCCAATGCAAATATCAAAGAAAAAGAAATAATAAGGAGTAACAAGCAACATGATAGCTAGCAAACAGCAGGGGGGCAAGTGAAGACCACCTGCATATCACCTGGGAAAGATGGACAATAAAAACACACTAAACTCAGTTAACATGGCTGTGCCTAATATCCCCCCTGTACTTATTTCACCACTTTCCCCGGCGGTATTTCCTCATATTTCCAAGACTAGGAGAAGCTGCATTTGAAGGAACAAATCATACAACAGAACTAGCATTACAGTATTACATCTGTACATATTAATAACCAGCTTTCAGAGTCTACTCAGAAAACGTTAGTAAACTAAACATTAGCGGAGTTAATCCAAGCACGATTTCACTCGAATTTGGGAAGCTTATATTAGAAAAATATTAGAACAATTGTGTACTGCTCACTAGCGCTTGAACAGGGCTTTAATTGTCTGTGGTCACTCCCTTATTTACATGTAGACCAATTAACCCATTCCCAATCACACTGTAACAATCACGGCTTTGTAGCTCATCCTGAGAAGAGAACCATCCACTAAGAGTTATTTGGTTTACTACACTACAAACCCCCCCCAAACCCAATCAAAAAACTAACATTCAAACAAACAGCCACCAGTTCTTTTAAATGGCACATACCTGAAGTCCATAGGAAGAGTCCAAAACAGTCTGGAGTCAGACAGCAAACAAACAAAAACAAACAAGAAATCCTCTGAAAAAGAACAGCACAAAACGTATTATGAATCTGAACACACACACACACACACACACACACACACACACACACACACACACACACACGTTAAATGACTTACCTGCCAACTATCCAATTTACTAAGCATGAACGACAGACCCAAGGCGGTCTTTTTCCAAAAGGTGTCCAGATGTGTGCGGCAGTGCTCCTTCAGGGCCTCGCTGCGTCAGGTGGAGAACGATGATGCTGAAGGAGTCACGCTGCTGAAGCACCAATGGAAGCCTGGCGACGTTCAGGACACGGGCACCTAGAAAACAGGAGACCGTGGCATTACTCTTTGGGCCCAAAATTGAAGTGTTTTACAGTAGAAACTCCAACAATGAGAACAAAATGGAGACGACGACTCTCTCTGGTATTTTGAAGACCATGTTGGAGGCGTCCCGGACTGCCTCTGGCCTCGTCTTCCATCTGTGGAGTTTGTCTCTATAATAGCAACTAGATCTGCCGTTCAAGCAGGACGAGCTCCATGCAGAGCGTCTGGAGATCTTATTCCTCCGCGGTCGCCATGTTCCTCGAGAGTGTAAACACAGAGACAGAAATGCAAACGTCAGTTAGTGAGAAAAAGTACTGTACAGTAACACAGGTAGCAGATGGCACAGGGATTACAAGATAAATAAGACAAAGCTAATATTAAGACTATGAAGTAGGGACAGTTGCTCGACTCTCTGGGTTCAATTACATCACAAGCTTTCAAAGCAGAACTGCATCAAAACAGCAATTTGAAGTCTCGCTCAAAATACCACCTGATCCTATAGATCCAGTGTGCAAAAGAGGGTTGTAGATACACATTCTGGTGAGAGCTATCCAACTCCTGTTTTTGGATTGTTTCAATAGACAAAGTATGAAAGAACCGTTAAAAGAACTGGTGGATGTTTATGTTCTGTTGTGTTTTCAGAGGGTTTGTGGTGCAGTAAACAAAATAACACTTAGTGGATGGTTCTCTCTGCATTCCTTTCTTTTTAGTTTCAAGATGACTTACAAAGCTGTAACTGTTACAACGTGTACAAGACCTGATCCAAGTTGTACAGTCAGTAAATTGTCACTGTTCATTTGGCTCAGACAAGTACAATACTGGACTGCAGTCAAGCATGTAATGAGATACTTAAAGGCTTCAACTGATCATGGACTGTGTTACCAGAAGAGTGGAGAGAAACTGAAACTTGAACACAGTGATGCAGATTCAGCATCAAATACAGAAGACAGACGAAGCACAACAGACTCCAGTTTTAATCCGACTAAAGACAGTTCTCTTACTCTCTGCTCGGTCTACATGTAAAGGAGAATATATGGCACTGTCTGCAATTATATAGGAAAGCTTGCACCTCACACACCTCACAAATGCCATGAACAGTGATCACCAATATGCACCTGCAAAAAATACTGGAAGACAGCCAAGAAGCAATTGCACATTCACATTGGACACCACTCCATTCGACCAGCGATCCATGAGTGTAAAATAACTGAACACTGACCCACAGCAGATATGGTTATGAGAAAGGGAATCTTTGTAGGGTACGACAAGAACAGTCCATCATACCTAGTCTACTATCCAGACACAGAGAAAGTCCTTAAGCACAGGCTTGGGGGAATTTTTTACGGAGTGTGTTACAGAACACCAAACCCAGACTGACCAGTCAATGGCAGCTGATTATTTCCATAAGGAGAGATGTGTACAAGGTTCAAGAATTCAACCTGATGTTTAAGATGGCGTTCGAACAGTGGGAGACAGACGTAGCACACACCATCCAAAGAGAAATAGGACAGCACCTCAGTATTTAGCTGACTGTGTCAGATATTAAAGACCAGATAATCACAGATACTGACTTTTGTTTTGGGTTGATGCAGCACAGAATGACCTTCAGCTCCAGATAGACGTTACAACAGCCACTCGCACAGATTGATTGTGAGATGTATATGGGGCAACCAGAGGGATTTGAAGGGAGATCAAAACCACAGATGAAAAGGTTGTCTGTAAACTGAATAAATCATTGTATGCTCTTGACAGTGACTTAAGATTATATAGAGGCCTATAGATTATATATTTAACAGCCCAAATTCAATGTGAGACTTAAAAGATGTGAGCATTTGGATCAGTATACTACACTTAAATTGTTAAAGGGAATCTTTGTAGGGTATGACCAGAACAGTCCATCATACCTAGTCTACTATCCAGACACAGGGAATGTCCATAAACATAGACTGGTGAAATTTCTTAGTGTTTGTTACAAAACACCAAACTCAGACTGACTAGGTAATGGCAGCTGATTTCCATGGGGACATGTGTTCCCCTGATGCTCAAACTGATCATGATCATGGATCACTGCTCATGGTGCTTAACAGAGGGAGACAGACATGGTACACACTATCCAAAGAAAGACAGAAAAGCATCTCATTTAGCGGACTGTGTGTCAGAGGCAAGGAGTTCAACAAAATCACAGTTTTGAGTTGATGCAAATGACAGCACAGTATGACCTTCAGCTCCCCCAGATGGACGTTACACTACTACTTGCATGCACCAATTGATGGAGAGATGTGTATAGAGCAAACAGAGGGATTTAAAGGAAAGACAAATACAGGTGAAAAGGTTGTCTGTAAACTGAATAAGTCACTGTATACTCTCAAACAGTCTGGAAGAACCTGTAACATGATTATCCAGACGAAAATGGCTTTACACAGAACCCAGCTGACCATTGTGTCTACAAACACCCTGAAAACAGGAGGATGATACTGATAATCTGGGTTGATCATCATTGCCGCCAAAGACAATGACTTACTCATGGAGGTGAAAAAGAGGTCAACAACATTCAAGATGCAGAATCTAGGAACACAGATCCATTTTCTAGGTACTGATTTTGATCAAAGTCAAGGAGCAGTAAAGAGGTTATGGTTCGAATACTCATAGCAAGTTTTTCATGGATCCATTTTTTTTAGATATTCAGCCAAGTTGTGTGTAGGTTTTATTCCTAACAATTAACTTGCTCCCCATATGGATATTGGGATAAACTTTACACACAGAGGACTCAGTGGGACAAAGGCAGCATTCCTGAATAGAACTAAAACCAAGGACTTCCCTGGTTTAGACTTTTTCACATAGAAAAAAAACAAACAGGATTCAGAAACTGTCTTCAGAAAGAAGGACATCTGAAGTACAAACACCTCAGTGAGAGCTATCCAACGCCTCTGTTTCAGTTGTTCCAATGGACACCAAGTACAAAAGAACCATTGAAAGAACTGGTGGATGTTTGTATTCTTTGTGTTGTCAGCTTGAAGCACACAGCGATGCAGATTTGGCATCAAATGCAGAAGACAAGCAAAACACAACAGTCTCCAGTTTAAGTCTAACTAAAGACGGCCCTCTCACTCTCTGCTTGGTCTACATGTGAAGCAGAATATATGGAACTGGCTGCAACTTCTTAGGAAAGCTTACACCTCATACAGCTACTAAATGCCATGGACAGTGATCACCAATAAGCATCTGTAAAAATATCGGAAGACAACAATCAAGCAATTGCTCTTTCAAAGAACCCTGTATGTCGATAAAGATGGGAAGGTGTATGTCCCAGCATATGACCCTGTCTTGAGAAATTTTGAACCAAAGGGAGGTCCCATATAAAAAGGTCCCTTTATTTCACAATCAACAAAAAACAAACCGAAAGCAAACTTGGCAGAACGCTTTCAGTTTCGCATGAGACTTGCCGTTACTCCACCACTCACTGGATCAGGAGAGCCCATTCGCTCCTGGTAAGAGACAGCCGTCTCAGCAAACCGCCGAGCTGGACCTGCAGTTCCACTCAGCCGACTCTCACCAGAAAAAAGGGGGTCCCGTCTCTTACATCTTTTAACAAAATGAGGAACTATGCGTGGGCGAGAGTGGGGGCCAACCGCTCCCACCAGGCACAGCCTTCCACTATCACTTGTACATTCCAGTGGTTTCGCAACTGCATCCTCATGAAAAACAAGTTATATAATTGATTATATAAACGGGAGTTTGCAGTAAAACATAACCTGTAACTTAATGTAATAATATAAAAGACCTGTATTAACATATTACCAATACATTATGACCAGCAAGCATACCTTTAATATAAAGTGAACATGGACGCATTATATCCTTATATTCCGATATGAAGACCAAATTAGCATGGCTCCGCAGTGCACTTGCACCACTTCATAACGCCTTTCATAGTACAAACACCCTTGCAGCCTAGCCAAAGGAGTAGGCCTTTCCTTAGTGGTTACATCCCATAACCAAACAGTAAGTTGTTCATATGATACAGTGTGTACTAATTGGATGGAGTGCACCCTAGGCCGGCGCCTAGGTATCAGCAGGGCAGAATTCATTCTTATTACAGACCCTTACAAACATGACAGATAGAAGCTAGACTCAAAATGAGAAAGGGAATCTTTGTAGGATATGAAAAGAACAGTCCATCATACCTAGTCTACCATCAAGACACAGAGAAAGTCCTTAAACACAGACTGGTGAAATTTCATAGTGTTACAAAACACCAAACCCAGACTGAACAGGTAATGGCAGCCAATTATTTCCATGGGGAGAGATGTGTACCCCCCTTGCAAACAGCTAACCGTGTTGATCAGATTCCAGATTCAGATTACACACTATTCAAAGAGATAAAGCACCTCAGTATTTAGCTGACGGTGTCAGATATAAAAGACCAGACACTGACCAACACTGACTACTGTTACAGGGTCTGTAATGTACCACAGAGCTTCAAAGAGGAGTTCAACAAAATCACAGTTTTGAGTTGATGCAGATGAACAGCACACCATGACCTTCAGCTCCACCAGATGGACGCTACAACAGCCTACTTGAATGCTTTAATTAATGGTGAGATGTATATGGAGCAACCAGAGGGATTTGAAGGGAAATCAAATACAGGTGAAAAGGTTTTCTGTAAACTGAATAAGTCACTGTATGCTCTCAAACAGTCTGGAAGAACCTGGAACAACATGTTGCCTGATTATCCAGATGAAAATGGCTTTACACAGAAGCTAGATGACCATTGGGTCTACAACAAACCCCCTGAACACAGGGTTAGATGTTCCTTCATGAAGTACAGTAAGCTAGCTGTGATGCTGTTGGTTATCATGATCACAGGTGTGTATTTATTGTCTCAGGAACAGACTGGCTCTTTTACGAGTGTGTTGCTACAGTCTCTGTACATAAAGGCTCTATATAACATGACATTGAGGTCAGAAGTCCATCATGAACGCTAAAAGCCTCAACTTCCAGAGGGAGCGATTCTATGTCCCCACCAATGTGAAAATCCCTCCTAGGCCCTTGATTCAGAGCTCTGTATTCACTAGGTTTTGATCAAGTTTCACAGAGACATCGTGAACTAAGGAGCTCATCAGTCAGAACTTCACTGACCGTGACTTCTTTAGGGGCTAGAGATCCTATATTTAACAGCCCAAATTCAATACAGGAGCTGCTTGTACTCGGAAAGCTGAATGAATCTGGATCAATTCTAATAAAGTTGATAAAGAGGATTTTCTGATGTTACGATTATAAATCATGCGGGGACACAGACACAGTCTCCATACTGCAGGGTTTGTCTGAAACACTGAGTGACACTGATATATTACTTTAATACAAGCAGAGAAATCACAGAATTAATGCTGATAAAATGGAGGAAATCTTAAACTAACCTGACTGGTGGGACTGGGAAGGGTCAGTCAGTCCTGGAGTAGCAGCTTCTCGATGTTCCCGGAGAGAACGACGGACCCCAGGCCGCTCGGGTGAACCTCTCTGCGGAAGAGGACCTGCCGCTCCCCAAAGATCTCCTGTCCGGCAGCCAGCAGTGGAGCACGAAGAGCCGGTAAACGCTCTCTTACTCGTCGGTAGGTGAGCAGGGGGCCGAAGACGATGATCCAGGAGTCTGTCTTTTTCCAAACGGAGCCGAAGCCGCCACGCTGCCGCCGAGAGGGAGCCGCCACGGGAGTGGATGTGACGAACCTCGGGGTCTTCCGCTCCGGTAGCGCTGGAACTGAGACCGCCGCGTTGGAGACGTCGCGGGCTGCCTCTGGCCTCGTCTTCCGTCGGTGGAACTCGGACTGCCGGTCCAGCTGGACGAGCTCCAAGCTGAGCGTCTGGAGAGCTCGTTCCTCCGCGGTCTCCATGTTCCTCTCTGAGTCGACTCACGTCTCGAACAGCGGTTCAGAGTCTCGCTCAAAATACCGGAGATCACGTGTCACGAACCGAAGCTTCGTTACGTCACTTCCCGTCCCGCTGTAGACCCGAGCGCAACGAGCTGAATATAAACTGAAATATGAACTTAAATAAAATATAAATGTATAAAATGAGTGAATTTGGTTGACTTTCATTTTAAGAGAAAACTAAACATGAACATAGTTTTTATTTGAACATCAGGTTTTGTTTCCAAACCGACAAAAGAGATAAAAGTCCTTGACAAACCTCCGTATTCGAGGGTTTTTAACTGGAGACGACGTGAAATGACCTCTAATAAAACATTAAAAGGAACAATAAGGACTAAATGACAGCAATCGTTTAAAATGTCTCCCGCAGTCCAATTTCCAAACACTGGAGAGAGGGGTCTGCCCCGCCCCCTCAACCCCAGACCCGCAGCTCGAGCGGGTTGCCAGGTTGAGGACACTGAACCTGCAGGAACGAGCGCGAGACGAGATCAATAACTTTTACAATCACAAGCGACGACGAGTCATATTCTGTAAGATGATCAGTAAATATACTCGCTTGATCTGTTTTTATTGTCTGTTCATTATAAACCAGCTCATGAGGATTTTATACAACTCTGTCAACTGTTAGCGAGCTGGATGCAGCGCTGCCGGCTTTATCCAGAGCCAAGCTCGTTCTCCTGAACACAAAAGCCCACTGCTCCTAAAATCCACTCTGGAGCTGGAATTACTCATTTACACATCCTGACAACATACTGCTCAGTTTAACAGATCATATACACACTTTTCTCCGAGTAGTAGCTGCTGTAGACCTCAGTTATGAAGGACCCTCACTGGAGCTTCACCACACAAACCTTCTGGACGCAGGAACATCATCAGGGCTTCCAGCTCTTCAGCTTTCATTGATCACCAGCTCCCTCCATTTCATGTAGTTACTGTTACACATTACTTTATTTCACATTGTCTTTACCCTGATTTACCTTTATAACATTGCTGTTTGTTGTTCAAATAAAGTCAAATTATTAATGAACAAAGCTGCTGTAACAACAAAGTATGACTTATGAGTTGATGAAAAAGACCAGATGAAAATGAACCATTTTATTAAACAGTTGTGTGCATTTCCTATTTACAGAGTAATAAGGGTTTATAAGGGTAAGTAAGTAACAAAATGGTAATCAGATTGTTTAAAATGGTTATGATCAACATGATTTACAGTATTGATAAGTGAACATTTCATATTACATCATTAATAAAACCAGAAATGCTGAGATCAGTATACAAACTCCAATCAGTGCAACAACCTTATTATAAAAATAATGCAAAACAAGGTATAGCAACAGATATGAATAAATATAGTACAGAAAAATATATCAAATGGACTTTAAAGGGACGTGAGAGATGTGCAGCTCTTCCTCCAGTGGGAACTGCTGCTCATTAGTCTGTCTGGAACGCTGCACTGTGGAGAAGAACTGAAGTTATTACACTAAAAATGGAGTTATTGTTTTGTGGGCTAGTTCTTCAGCACAGTGTGATGTAGAAAAGAAAGGATGGTTTATAGCTGTGGAGCATACGGTCAAGCCTGGGTTTGCCTGAGTTCCTCTATGGTTGGTGCAGGAACAGGTAGAAGCAGGCCAAACCTTCTGGGGTCATCAGGGTGAAGCGACCTTAGTCTGGGTCTTCCCCTGCAGTCATGAAGCAGCAGCTGTAAGAATCAAATTATAACAAACTGTTTACAAAGACGAGGAGCATATTCCTCATCTGGGCTGTCATCACCTTTTCCTTTTCTTCCTGATCATCTGTTCCCCAATCAGAACTGTGAAATGTGAGATGAGTAAATACTAGGAATCACACTACAAGTACATTTACTTCTACATTACTACTCAAACAATAACCACAACTTCCTGAGCTCACTGATCTCATCTTCATTCATGTTCAGGTTTTGGTGGTCTTGGACTCTCCTATTCTGAAGACAATATGATAAAGAATTACACACTGTCAGCATAGGTGTGGACTGCAGCTACTATTTTCTCTGTGTCATGTTTAGTAATAAACTATAGTTACCTCTTCTCCAAAGCTTCAGAGACATCCATGCTGCTCTCCAGAGCTTCAGTCCCTTCTTCTAGAAGTGGTAGATCTTCTCTATAGAGATCAAATTCTTCTGTTTGTGAAAATGTAGACCACCAATAATACTGTACTTCTGTACTGATATTAGGATCTATAATTCACAATGTGGTCTGAAATCATATTAGTTCAGATCCTGAATACTGACCGGTCTGAAAGTGCTCCACTTGATGGACACCCAATACTGGACAGGGGCATCAAATGCTGCTTCTTCTACTGCCTCTTACTAGGGGTGGAGGTGCTTGAACATTCAAAGCTAAAAAGAAAATCCCATAATCAACTTATTTACACAGAAAAGTGAAGATCATTTCACCACAATATCAAACCTGAGTGATCTCTACTAAAAAGGGCTTTATGGCCTCTATTAGATACGACGGATAAACAGCTAACGTCTGATAGACACTGTGCACACGATTAAAACATTATTTTCAACCATTCTGAACAAACGAGCACAATTTAAACGATGGAATAAACAATAAGATGTAGATGTGATTATATAATACACTTCAATCAAGAACTAACATTAAAAACACAGTAAAACATTAGAAACACCAAGTTATCTGACTGCACTGATGAAATGCAGAAAGTCCAGGTAGGATGAAATTATGGGCGAACCGCCAATCACAGAAATGTTCCTCAAGCTAAAAAGCCTCGGCATTCGTCTAAAAAGCTCCATGAGCAGAGACGGAGTAAAAGCAGAGGAAATATTGGCGATGCGTTTGCATTAATATTGAGCTGGCAGCTCTAGTCTGGAGCACTTTAGCTACCTAGCTCTCTCAAACACGCGCTGCCTTCATAACCCAGCTGCACTCGGACCACTGGGTAGAAATGAAGCCCTCCAATGTTTAAAGCACTGAAAAAGCCCATCTCTACTAGTGGCTGTAAGAAATGATCTAGATGAGGTTAGCTAAACTTAGCTGAAGCTCAGTGCTCACCTGTTCAGGAGAAAATCAGCCAGTTCGGTCCGTTTTGAGTCCTTCTGGGCTCTAAGCTGTCTCCATCTATCAAACGCATCTCCAGTATTTCCTCTGCTTTTACTCCGTCTCTGGTCATGGAGCTTTTTAGACGAATGCCGAGGCTTTTTAGGTTGTGGAACATCTAATGATCCAGGTCCAGGTCGCTTCCTCGCCTCCATGGCTGCAGCACGCTGTGTTTCCTTGCTGTTGTTTTTCCAGATCTGGCAACCCGGGGTGTGGCAGTAGGACTGGGGGGTGGGGGAGTGTAAAACAGTATATCCATCAAATGTTATGAACCAACTTCATATGAATAATTGTGTCTTTTATAGTCTATTATAAATATTTATGACTGTTCTAGGTTTTTTACTCTTCACTACTGCCTTCATCTCTACACTTTATTGCAACATCATAATGAAGCTTTTGTGTGTTTTCTGCTTTTGTGTTACAGTGTATGATGAGGTTGATGACATCCATCCTGTGATGGTGAACATTTGTCACCGCTTCAGCTGAAACAGTGCTGGGAGTTTTCCTCTAAAGGACTCCTAGGTGATCTTCAAGAGATGCTCAGCAAAAGTGTAAACACCCCACTTTCATCTCCACCAGCAGACCTACAGAAGACTCTTAAATTCAGTGATGCTCTCAGAGGTGTACAGGTTCAAGGGGAGGTGCTTCAGTGTGTGTCTAATATTACACTAAATTATGTAAGTACTCCCTTGATGATGTTGGTGTAACGGGCCGTCTGCACACTGAAGTGATTCCATTGTTTTGAAAAGTCACATACTTACTAAACATGGACACTGTGTGGGTTCTGTGTGGTAAAATGTAGCTTCTGGTTTCTGGTGGGTGTTTGTCTTTTTAATAAGGCTGATATTCTCTTATATAAGTGGAACCTACATTACATACATTTTGCCATGTCAGGATGAAATATGATTTTTTTTACTGGTAATAAAAAATAAAACCTTTTTACTTAGGTTCATTGTTTTATTTGCTGTTAATGTCATATTGTAATGGTATGGAGTTTCTTTTAATTTCATCTTCATAAACATTGTTAATGTCTTTTTGTTTCTGTTGCTCTTTCAATTAATGCTAAAGTTCAATATGTTTACTATTTACTTTCTATAAATAAACAGTATAGAAAGACATTTAGTCACAGGGGTGGTACATCTAAAAGCACATGCTGGTACCTTTTGGAGAGGAGACACAGTTGTACCATAATTTAAAGGTGCATTTTAGCCTCTTGGGGAACTTAATAGAACCTTAACTGGTACAAAAAAGTACTTGTGCTGAAAGGTTCTCTGTAGTATCTCAATAGGGTACAATAATGTGCACTATATAAGTGAGAAGCCCTCAACTGACTACACAATAGAAACACCTATATCTGTACGCTGTTCATCGACTTTTCCCTCCGCCTTCAAAATGGTCATCCCCACCAGACCTGGAAATCAACACCTGCATTTGTAATTGGGTTTTGGAACATTCTAATAAAAAGACCCCAGTATGTGCGGTTGTGTAGTTCTGTGTCCTGCAGAGACTCTGTGTGACAGTGGGATACGGCAGCTCCACTGTGGCAGACTGAGGCTCTGCAATAGGTGGTGAGAAATGCTCAGGACATCTTATCTGGCACAAGGTCCCCTTCCATGAGAGATGTTCCTCACCAGCACTGTGTGTGGAAGGAGGTTGCAGCTTCATTAGGGACACCTTTCACTCCAGCCACACACTGTATAACCACCTACCATCCAGGAGGAGATGAAGAAACCAGTGAGATGAGACTGTCAGTGTTTGTGTTGTAATATTTCACATTAAAATCTAGGACAGTCAGTTCTCTCATTTCTTGGAAAAGTCCTCTTTATGAAAGTTGGCAGTAGTTTAGTGTTTTGATGGACTTTAGTTTAGTTCATGAAGTAATGTGAAGGAAAGGACACTTTCCCTCTCTATGGAGTTCACTTTTATAAAGCAAAAACACACAACATCAGCTTCTGTACTCGAGAGTCTAATACAGTGTCTTTAATATTCAGCCTCCAATCACTCACTATTAAGGGCACAGAAGCCGTTCACTCGAATAGAAGAGTGCACTTCTATACAGTGAGAAGGAATCCCTTTGGAATTGACCTCATGGATGGAGCTTGGATGTGACCGTGTGGTCAAACTGATAAACTACAAGAGTTAGAATGAGAGGCAGCTTCTCCTCATTCCTGGCTGCTGCTTTGTACACCTTCAGCAGTTTTTAGGACCAGACCATTAAGTAGTCTGATAAAAGAGAGGAAAAGGTCTGTGGTGATGACTCTCTTTAACTGTGTCCTGATCTGAGGAGACAAGGACAGACACGGGTGGAAAAACGGAAATGCCCAAATACAAGTGGGAAATGCACTAAAACGGGGCGGAGAAAATATCAGAAAACGGAAATGTCTGAATGCGGTTGCAAAAAAACCCCCTCAAAAAACAGGTGCAGAAAAAATGGTTTTTGAAGGGAGATACAAGCTCATTCTGATTAACCAGATACAAACTTAAAAGGTACCCCAATGCACCATGGGAGCACTACTGTGCCCTAATACAGTGTCACAGTTTATGTCAATTAAAGTCTCGACATGTAAACTTTGACCATCAGAAGTTTCCCACCTCTCAACCTCTCCATTAGAGCAAGTAGCTGGAGTTAAAGATTCAGCAGCGCTGAGCTGTCATGCATGTAGAAGTGGACTAGATTTGAATAGCAGATCAAACTCGGGAATGAACTGATTCTACAGGTAGAAGAAGAAAATGTCTGAAAACGGGTGCAAAATAAAAAATGTCAGATAACGGAAGTGCCCCAAAACAGGTGCAAAAAAAAATAGCCCGAAAACTGGAAATGTCCAAAAACAGGTGGAAAAGCGGAAATGCCCGAATACGGGTACGAAAAAAATGGCAGAAAACGGAAGTGCCCAAAAACTGGTGCGGGAAAAAATGCCCGAAAATAGGTGCAGAAGAAAATGTCTGAAAATTGGTGTGAAAAAAAATGTCTGAAAAGGGGTGGGAAAACGGAAATGCCCGAATACGGGTGCAAAATAAAAAATGTCAGAAAACGGAAGTGCCCAAAACAGATGCGAAAAAAAATGCCCGAAAACGGGTGCGGAAAAAATGTCTGAAAAGGGGTGGGAAAACGGAAATGCCTGAATACGGGTGCAAAAACAATGTCAGAAAACGGAGGTGCCCAAAAAACGGGAGCGAAAAAAAATGCCAGAAAACGGCTGGGAAACGTAAACGTCCGAAAATGGGTGGGAAAACTAAATGCCCGTAACAGCCCGAAAACTGTTGTGAAAACGGAAATGCCTGAAAAATGGTGGGAAAGCGGAAAATGGGTGTAGAAAAAAATGTCTGAAGACAGGTGCGAAAAAATGCCCGAAGACAGGTGCGGGAAAAAATGCCTGAAAATGGGTGCAGAAAAAAATGTCAGAAAAGGGGTGGGAAAACGGAAATACCTGAATACGGGTGCAAAATAAAAAATGTCAGAAAACGAAGGTGCCCAAAAACGGGTGCGAAAAAAAAGCCCGAAAACTGTTGCAAAAATTGAAATGCCTAAAAACAGGTGGGAAAGCGGAAATGCCCGAAAAATGGTGGGAACGCGGAAATGCCCAAATACGGGTACGAAAAGAAAACGGAACTGCCCAAAAACAGGTGCGAAAAAAATGCCAGAAAACGGAACTGCCCAAAAACAGGTGCCAAAAAATGCCCAAAGACAGGTGCAGAAAAAAATGTCTGAAAAGGGGTGGGAAAACGGAAATGCCTGAATACGGGTGCAAAAACAATGTCAGAAAACGGAGGTGCCCAAAAAACGGGAGCGGAAAAAAATGCCAGAAAACGGGTGGGAAACGTAAACGTCCGAAAATGGGTGGGAAAACTAAATGCTCGTAACAGCCCGAAAACTGTTGCGAAAACGGAAATGCCTGAAAAATGGTGGGAAAGCGGAAATGCCCGAATACGGGTACGAAAAAAATGTCCAAAAACGGAAGTGCCCAAAAACTGGTGCGGGAAAAAATGCCCAAAAATGGGTGCAGAAAAAAATGACTGAAAACGGAAGGGAAAATGGAAATGCCCGAATACGGGTGCAAAATAAACAATATCAGAAAACGGAAATGCCCGAATGTGGTTGCAAAAAAACCCCCTCAAAAAACAGGTGCGGAAAAAATGGTTTTTGAAGGGAGATACAAGCTCATTCTGATTAACCAGATACAAACTTAAAAGATACCCCAATGCACCATGGGAGCACTTCTGTGCCCTAATACAGTGTCACAGTTTATGTCAATTAAAGTCTCGACATGTAAACTTTGACCATCAGAAGTTTCCCACCTCTCAACCTCTCCATTAGAGCAAGTAGCTGTAGTTAAAGATTCAGCAGTGCTGAGCTGTCATGCATGTAGAAGTGGACTAGATTTGAATAGCAGATCAAACTCAGGAATGAACTGATTCTACAGGTAGAAGAAGAAAACGCCTGAAAATAGGTGCAGAAAAAAATGTCTGAAAATGGGTGCGAAAAAAAATGTCTGAAAAGGGGTGGGAAAACGGAAATGCCCGAATACGGGTGCGAAATAAAAAATGTCTGAAAACGGAAATGGCCAAAAACGGGTGCAAATAAAATGCCCAAAACGGGTGCGAAAAACAATGCCCGAAGACAGGTGCGGGAAAAAAAATATCAGAAAACGGAAATGCCCGAATACGGTTAAAATAACAAGTCTCAAACTAACCTACAAAATATGAAAACGGCAGGGAAAAATAAAATGCCTGAAAACACGTGAGAAACAGAAATGTGGATTTGTTGGTTTGAATACGTTTTGCTCGTGGTCTGCTGTTGATATAATAAAGGTCCTCTTGCATAGTAGTGAATAGAACCATAGTTTGTTGTGTGGAGGGCCAAGGTTGTGTTCTCTAGTTTGTATAACGGTGAATTCACCATTTTAATTTCATCTCCAAGTTTCAGATTTCTCCTTGAATGTAGTTCGACTGCAGATTGTTTAATAAACTTCAGAATCTTTAGAAACCAAATTCAGACTCAAGCTTAGATTTTAAATGAAGCTTTCAGACAGCATTATTGCAGACTCATTAATTTTCTTTATTACAGCCCACAGAAAACCCAAACACCCACCTTCAGAGAAGACCAGTCTTCAGTCCAGTTCTGATCATTTGGAATAGCAACTGCAAGCTGGCCTTTGGGTCTACACCTGTAACAACCTTTCCAAAAGAAAACATCGACACAGGTGAGCTCTATCTTTTAGCACACTACTACACATTTCATCTGACCTATCCAAAGTGCCTCACAACACTCCTTTCACTACTTCAGACAGAAGTTCTGCAGGATGCCATTCATGATCGGGATGCAGCTTCATCCTACAAAAAAGCTTTGTCAGCGTGGAGAAAGATCATTGGTGAGTAATGAAAAGTGCCCAGTGGTCAAGCAGCAGTGGCTATCATTGTCAGCAGGGTGTAACAAATTCTAACAGTTACAGAGCTGGTTGTTTACTAAGTTTGGTGTTTCAAAAATTCAGCTGTGTTAGATATCTTATTCAATAAAAATACTCTTAGAGGTTTGATTGTTAAAAATAAAACAGTGTAACACATTCAGGAACATGGAGTTATTTAGTTTAACTAAGCTAAAAGTGAAATGTTACTTTTTGTTGAAGTTTAAAAACAGGTTGACTCACCAGCACCATGTATAATGCATACATGTCTTTCATTAAGTGCTATGTAGCAGCATTTCTACCTATTTTAATGTCTCTGGAGTTTGTACCATACTGGATGTGGTTGTTTTTACTGTTCCTCATGTTGAGTACAACATTATGAAATATGAAATATTTATTATAAAATTACAGTCTTAAATTAGAATGACTTAGAAGTCATTTTTGTTTATTTAAACTCCATATTGAATGTAAAGTGCATTAAATGATTCTAATTTTTATTTTTTTTAACAAATGAGCTTTAATAAAAAAGCTTAAAACAAGATTACTGTTCTATTTTTGTCACTTTATGGATGACTTTTATCATTTGTGATCAAGTGAGTCTCTAAACCTAGTCATAATGCCTTATAATGATTCATTCTTACTGTTTTTTGAGATTACAGGATCATTTACAGTGCAGTTTTCTCACTATATTGGCAAATAATTTTGCTTGATTCAGTCATTTCTTTTCTTATTTTGCTTTTATTCATCTTAGTTTTTGACACTGATGTTTTGCAGTGCATTGGTGCTGTGGGGACAGTGGAAATGTAGTGTAGACTATAGACATATAAAACAGTAGTAAGATAAATATACTGTAAGATAAATATATTGTGAGGGGAACAGGCAGTTTTAGCAGTGTTCTTTAAAGCTTGTCCACCATAGCAACAGTTACTAATGACAGAACAAAGGGCATGGACAGGTCTATTATGACATCACAGGGTTGGAAGTGTATAAATGGCAGGAGCATCTTCACTCGGCTCATTCACAGCTTTCTGCTGTTGGAGATCAGCTGCTCCTTTAAACATGAGCTTTGAGTACATCCCCCCATCCTGGCAGACAGCCAGCCTGAAAAAGCCAGGATACAGCTTCGATGTGAAAGATCCAGGAAACTTCGAAGCTCGATTGAGGGCAATGATAGCGGCTCAGGCCAACGACAGTAAGACGAGTGAGAGAGAGACAGACAGTGAGAAGAGCAAGATGAGAAGGAGAGAGACAGACAGTGAGAAGAGCAAGAAGAGAAGGAGAGAGACAGACAGTGAGGAGAGCAAGAAGAGCAAGAAGAGAAGGAGAGAGACAGACAGTGAGGAGAGCAAGAAGAGAAGGAGAGAAGGAGAGAGACAGACAGGGAAAGGAATACTAAGAGAAGGAGAGAGACAGACAGTGAGAGGAAGGTGAAAAGAGGAGAGAAGGAGGAGAACAGAGCTCAGGGCGATCTGTCTGCAGAGACACTACTCCTGCTGAGGAGAGCCAGTCCAGTCTAAAGACCACACCCAAACAGAGACTGGTTCACAGACTGAATCAGGAAGTCCAGGTCCTCCACAAACTCGGCCCCAGAACTGCTGAAGTCTGTTCAGCAAATAAAAAAACTAAAGATCTGCTGAAGTTAGAACTACAGCCAAGTCAGGAGCACAAACTAACCAGACAGTCCAGTTCAGAGTCCGGCTGCATTCACTCCTGCACAGATAAGTGGTGCCTGATGAATTTCGTGAATCAGCTGGGCCTTAAGCTTCCAACCCGGAAGTGAAATAGAGGCACTCAAACCACCTGCAGCTGTAGAGGAGACTAGAGGAAAGTCAACAGAAACAGAAACAGTCTGATGAAGCTCAGAGAAAATCAGAGGACAGTCAAAGGGAGTCAGAGAAGTGAGGGTGTCAGAAGAAGGCCAAAGGAAACTGTAGAATGTAATAGAGAGTCAGAGAACAGACCGAGGAAACTCATTGAAAGTTAGAGGAAGTCAGAGGCCAGTCAAAGGAACGTCTGAGGAAATGAGAGGAAAGTCAGAAAGAGTCAGAGGAAGTGAGAGGAAATACAGAAGAAGGTCAGAGGAAGTTAGACACAGCCTCCAGATCAGTGTGCACAGATCATTGTTGGTCCACCTGTGACTTAAACCTCCTCTGCCTCTGATCCAGACTCTGAGAGTTGCCTCCCATACCTCCTCTGCATAGCAAACCACACCTCAACAGAGCGCTCAGCTCTAAACTCAGGATGAGGCTTGAGACGTTGTGCTGGTTCAGCTTCCTGTGAGGCTATAGTTGCTGTCTGGCTAACAAGACTCAGGTGTGCTAAGAGGATCTGGAGCCAGTGACACAGAGCACTGTAGAGTGGGAGGGGTATAGCCAGAGGGGGCGGAGCATTCTTTCTCCTAATTGGATTTACTGTGTTCTTGTTTAGGATCCGGTGTCGACCAGAGGAGGATGGGTTCCCCTTTTGAGTCTTGGTTCCTCTCATGGTTTCTTCCTCTTGCTCTGAGGGAGTTTTTTCTTGCCACTGTTGCCCTCGGCTTTCTCAAAAGAGGCTCGGACACGGATTTCTGTAGAAGTTGCTTATGAAAAAAAGGCTTAAACTTAATATATAATCAAACTTGACCTGATGAGCGGTCAAGAAGCCATTACTGGCTAAAGGAAATATCTTAATGGTCGTATTGACTGGAGCATAAATCAGTAAAAGGTGATCTCTGACTTACACAGTACTGCACTGGCTCATTACTGTTCACTAACAGCTAATAAACAGCTCATGTTTATTCATGTGCTTCCAGATGCTTCAATAATTGTTAATATTGTTAATCTGAAGTTTTTCTTAATTGATATTAACAATAATAACAACAGTAATATTTACATATTTAATGTGATGAGACAATTAGCCTCGTTAAAGGTGCACATATTTGTCACTGTACAGTGTACAGCGAAATGTGTCCTCCACATTTAACCCATCTGGTAGTGAACACACACTCACACGCACACATGTGTTAGGGGCAGTGAGTACACACACACACACCCAGAGCGGTGGGCAGCCAACTCCAGCGCCCGGGGAGCAGAGAGGGTAAAGGGCCTTGCTCAAGGGCCAAACAGTGGCAGCTTGCCGAGCCCGGGAATCGAACCCACAACCCTGTTATCTATATCCCGGCGCTCTAACCGCTGAGCCACCACTGCCCATACTAAGTGAGGAAATTATCGTTGGCTTCTTCTCAGTCTATGACTGGAGCTGCTGCTGCAGGTATGATATCTGACCTGTAGGTGGCGCTGCTGTGTCGCTTTTCTTCATTAATCTGTTTAATCTCTGTGAAACTGTGAGCAGGCAGCATGTACCGTCAGCCACCAGCAGGGGGCTCGGCCAGCAAAGAATGAAAGCTGGTGGGGTTGGAGCAAAGAACTCCAAGCCCCAGAATCCCCAGCTGTAATCAACGCTGACCAGACCCACCTGTGTGGCACAGTATAAATACACCCAGCCAAACACAATTCCCCGTCGCACCTTTGTAGAGGGGTGAACAGTGAAGAGAAGCTGAAGTGAAAAGAGAAAAGTGTTTGAGTTGTTGTCTTTTGTTTCATCACTCCTGCTTTTTCCTTTGTTTGAATTCCTGACGTTTTCTATGTTGCTTATGATCAGTGTTTATACTGCCACCTCTCACAGCTGTGACGGCGCAGTGGAAGTACACTGGGCTCCTATTACCAGGGTTGAGAGTTCAAGCTCAACGGTCATCAAACACACATCATAAGAGGGGTAGTTTTTCCTTTAATATTAATAAAACAAAGTTTAACTGCACTTGAGTCCAAACCCCACAACACACCGTGACAGAAACTGGACTGAATCGTCTACTTGTGTCTCTTTACCCTGAACTGTCTCCGTTTTGTTGTGCTAATAACCACAGTATGAGGAGGCCTGGAGAAAATGACCTTAACGTGGTTTCAGACTGACCTAAAGTGACCTTCACCTTTACAAGTTCCATAATGAGTGGAAACAGTCCTCATTTCCCAACGAGAATCCAGATCCAGATCAAAGGATAAGGAGTTAAAACACACTGACTTCCTAAAACATTTTTAAACTTCATTAACATGAAGGAAAACACCAGAAAAAGACAGATGTGGACAACATGTGGAAAAAGACAAAGATATAGAATTTAATCTGAAATATGATAAATGACAATTTCCTGAATTTCATTTTAAAATCTAGATTTTAGAAACTATGAACTGAAACTCCATCACAGCATTTGAGGATCATTAATACGCAAAATTATGGGCTGTTTAATTTAGACGTCTAATAGACTGTTGTGTCTAAATGATCAACTCCAGCATATATTAAATATAACAGCAGTTTTAAAATGTTCTTATCTCCTGATCTCCAGAACCCTCACCTCACTTGGCCTTGGAGAGACAATCTCCCTGCACCCTCCCATGAGCCTTTGCAAGGTCTAGGCCACAGAGAGCAGCTAGAGAGTTAGTTTCTTTAGTTCCAGTGCATTTAAACATACACTTCAAGTGAGGAGTCTACAGATTTATCAATTCTTCTGTTTACAGACCGTCATTCTCCCTTTTCATGACTGTTTTTTATATATATATATATATAAAACCTCTAATCAGAATTAGTGAACAGTTCAGGTTTAATTTTCTTCTACAAAATCTGGCATACAAGAGTAAAAAAGTAGTGCTGGTAAGAGTCTTGAACGTGAGAACAGCTCAGCCAGTTTGGATGCAGCACTGTTTTGAACACAAAAACTCACAAGAGACATCGGTATGATTGACCAACAAAACATTAGGTGCTGCATTGTCCTTGTGTGTGAAAAGGATAGGAACCAGATTCCTGGGGGTCTGAAAGGAGGTCAAGGGTGCACAATGTTCTGGGTCATTTTACTCAGAAAGCGTTCTAAATAGTCCAGAGTTCAATCCTGTTCTGGGTGCATTCCCAGCCTCCAAATCCACTTCTGTTCCACCACAACTGAAACAAAGCGTCCTGGGTCAGATCTTGTAGGTGGTGGGAAGCGAGCAATACAATCAGTGCAATGCGGTTGGTTAAAGGGTGCTGAGTCAGGAATTCTCCTGTCACAGTCTTTGTCCTTCAGAGCTAAAAGTTTAAGTGTGGCGTGTCAGCGTCATCGCAGGCAGCCAAGGTGGCGCTAGGCTCACACCTTAGGCTGTGTTGTCAACGTAGGATGGAGTCAGGATGACTGTTTGCCAGCCGTTGCCATTGACTCTTCAGATGGTCATATCTGATCACATGCACCTTAAAATCCCAACAATGAACACCCCTTCTCCATGCTTTATGTTATAGACTTATTCTACACTAGACTGAATTCTACACAATTGTACACAATGACAACGTGAAAGCAGGGTTTTAGACATTTGTGGTAATAAAAATAAATAATAATAATGTTAAATCTCATATGTACGCAAGTTAAAAAGAAAACCCTGAAAGGAACCTGAAAGGAAGACTCAAAAAGGTAACCCATCCTCCTAAAAATAGGGGGATTTACAGTGGGACAAGGCTGACCCAGAGGGTAGGTACCAGCACTCAACCACGAATGGACTCACGTCAGCAGCGAGCAGCTCAGCACGAGGAGAAAGAAGAAAATTAAGAAAGGGATTTAGGAGTTTGAGTGGACTGGTGTACAACCTGTAAACGTAGACTAGAAAGACAATCAGAACCTGTAATCAGAGCAGTACAGAACAGTGTTAGTATGAAAACAGACTAGAACAGCATGATTAGAATACTAAAAGTGTGTCCAGAACAGAAACAGGACGTTTATTCCAGAGTTGGAGGCTTAAGAAGAGAAAGCTCTTCCCCCAGAGTTGTTTCTTCTGAAGTGGGGAAACTGATAGTAGTCCAGAATAATGCAAAAGAAATGTACGTTACCGGTTGTAGGGTTTAAGAAGTTCTCCAAGATGCTGTGGGGACAAACAATCAAGAGACTCAAGTCAGAAGGAGTATTCTATAATCAACGAGGAATTTAACTGGAATCCAGAGCAGGGATGAGAGAATAAGACTGATGTGGTCACAGTTTTAAGCTCTAGTGAGCAGTCAAGCCGCTGCATTCTGAACTTATTTAATGACCCTGAGCTTATTTCATGATTTGCATAAACTTCCTACCAGAGTGGCATTACATTAATTCAATCTTGAGTTTATAAATCCTTATAAATGTAATACATATCCTTTAAATATTCTTTTCATTTAAAAAATACTTTATGACATTAACAATACTGTAATTGCATGTGTCAGTGACACCAGCAGATGGACAGCTTTGTATATACATTTTCCTTTGACTTGTTGCATAAATTCAATATCACTACAACTTATCTGGAAGTATTCGGCTGTGTCCTTGTGGTGAAGCGTCCTTCGCATCTGCTTGAAGCCACACTACCACATCACAGCCAGAGCTACAGACTTGGACGGGTAAACTAGAACGAGTTGCAGATGGACAGACAGTCAGACAGGATTGCAGCCAGAGTGAGTCTAAACAGAATTAATTGCAGATTCATAGCCAGAAAGATACAGCATTGCACATGGATAGGAAGCCAGAGTCACACGGACAGCCAGTTCAGCCACAGAATTACACATGGAAAGAAAGCCAGCCAGCTACAAAGTTGCACATGGACATGCAGACAGCGCCACACACAGTTGCAGACAGACACAATTTAAAACAGCCAGTGTTGTAGATGGACAGACAGCCAGAGTTGCAGAGATTGACATACACACTGCCAAACAGTCAGAATCAGTCTCACAGTCAGAAAGACAGACAGCCATTGCACATGGTTAGACCACTAACACTGCACTGAACTGCACATGCTTGGATCGTCAGACACAGTTGCAGATGGATACAGCCAGCCAGAGTTGCAGACAGAACAAATTGCAGATTTATAGACAGCCAAAGAGTGCTGGACATCAACAAAGCCAAATATAGTTGCAGACGCACAGTCAGAATAACAGCCAGCCACAGAGTTGCAGGTGGATTGAGAGAAAGAGACTAGGCAAAACCTAAACCTAAAGTCCTTTTCAGTATCTGAAGCAGGTATGCTTTGGAGCTGGTGCACCATTCATTAACACAAACAGCTGTGGTTCGGGAGTGTGGTGCAAGCTAGATCATCTGTTACATAAATCAAATCTTTAGGGTTAGTTGATGGGGAGATTTTAGGTCTTCTTTGCAAAGAGAGCTACGTCTAAAAGTTGGACAGACGGACACACAAAGTTGCAGATGGACAAAGAAGAAGAAGGATAGACAGAAATGATAATAGATAAAATAAATAGATAAAAAGAATTAGCTTACAATAGATTGTGTCCTAATTTCCATATCTGGCAACCCGGGGTGTGGCAGTAGGACTGGGGGGTGGGGGAGTGGGGCAATGGGGCGGGATAGGAAGCTACAGCACAACCAGAGATCCGCTCCGTACCTGACCCCTCAAAGACCACCATACAGGTAGAAGCACTGCGGTCAAGAAACGCTGGAGCTGAAACCTGTATGTTTCTTTAATATCTGGAGACACATCCTGATCATTTTATCAGTTAGTACAGAAAATGTAACACTTAATGACCTTTAACTGATCAAATGGAGGTTTGTGATTTCTACTAGAGTTTAGAAGTCGTCAGCCCTTAAACTCAGGTCTCTAAATGAGTTTAATGAAGTGGACATTTGGAGTCAGATGAACTTCACACTGTGAGGTATGGCTGTGTCTAACAGTCCGACTGTGTGTGTAAGGGGTAGCTCTAGGGCAAGGCCTCCTCCTGCCACCAGGGGGAGGCCCCGAGTCACCCCAGCCAGTGATTGAGCCCAATTCCCTACACCTGGGCAGTAGGCTATATAGGCACACAGATCCAGTTGCCCCACTGCTGGATCTTTTGATTCTGGTGGTGTGTGTATCTGTGTGCGTGTGTAGTCTCGAGGTGAAGGCTGAGTGTGTGTCACTCCCCTTCGTGTGTGTCCCTCCCGAGTCTGTTTCCCGGTGTCTGTGAAGTGTGTGTGTGTGTGTGTGTGTGTGTGTGTGTGTGTGTGTGTGTGTGTGTGTGTGCGTGTAGCACTCATACACTCGTGTACCAGAGGAAGGCAGGAGTGTCTGTCTTCCCTGGTGTGTGTGTCTGTGTGTGTGTGCGCGTAGCACACATACACTAGTGTTACAGAGGAAGGCAGGTGTCTGTCTTCCCTGTAACTTCTCAGTTTTCTGGTTTCTTTTGGGAGATCCTTTTTGCCCTCAGTTGTATTTCCCTCTAGAGTTAAAGAGGTAGCCAGTTCTCCCCTGGCGTCCTTCGTTTGTTTATTAAACCCATCTCTTTTTAAGTCTCATTTGTTGGTCATTTTCATAACTGCTGCTTTGGTGAAGCGGCAGAGCGTCAGTCTCGCAACGCAGCGGCCTGGGTTCGAGTCCCGAGAAACTTTACTTTTCATTTCCGGTTTACCTGCTCTAAGATTGAAAGACTCTGCACTTGGGCCCGTTGGTCACGTGATCGTGGTAGCTCACTCAGTAGCGCGTCGGCCCTCCAACACGGCGCCCTGGGTTCAAACCCTGTTGTAAGTGAGCACCACATTACAGTGTGTCTCTGTATTAATGCGCCACAGGAGGAGCGCTTTTTTAGGAGACAACAAATGAGTAATATAATGATCCTTTCTGGTAAAATACATCATCTTACAGATATTCCACAAACAATACTAATTAATAATATAGAGAACTCTAAGTGAAGCACTGAGATCTGCAGAAGAACAAGTGACCGAAAGGAACTAGACCAGGCGGCGGATGACTTCATTTTGAGGACACGCTGATGAAGTTTTTGTAGCTGGTATAATAAAACCTTTTTACTTAGTTTCATTGTTTTATTTGCTGTTAATATCATATTGTAATGGTATGGAGTGCAGTTTCTTTTAATTTAATCTTCATAAACATTGTTCATGTTTTTCTGTTTCTGTTGCTCTTTCAATTAATGCTAAAGTTACTATTTACTTTCTGTAAATAAACAGTATAGAAAGACATTTTGATCATGAGTGGATATTTCTGGTACTCTTTAGTCACAGGAGTGCTACCTCTAAAAGCACATGCTGGTACCTTTTGGAGAGGAGACACAGCTGTACCATAGTTTAAAGGTGCATTTTAGCCTCTTGGGGAACTTAATAGAACCTTAACTGGTACAAAAAAGTACTTGTGCTGAAAGGTTCTCTGTAGTATCTCAATAGGGTACAATAATGTGCACTATATAAGTGAGAAGCCCTCAACTGACTACACAATAGAAACACCTATATCTGTATGCTGTTCATCGACTTTTCCTCCGCCTTCAAAATGGTCATCCCCACCAGACCTGGAAATCAACACCTGCATTTGTAATTGGGTCTTGGGACATCCTAATAAAAAGACCCCAGTATGTGCGGTTGTGTAGTTCTGTGTCCTGCAGAGACTCTGTGTGACAGTGGAATACGGCAGCTCCACTGTGGCAGATTGAGGCTCTGCAATAGGTGGTGAGAAATGCTCAGGACATCTTATCTGGCACAAGGTCCCCTTCCATGAGAGACGTTCCTCACCAGCACTGTGTGTGGAAGGAGGTTGCAGCTTCATTAGGGACACCTTTCACTCCAGCCACACACTGTATAACCACCTACCATCCAGGAGGAGATGAAGAAACCAGTGAGATGAGACTGTCAGTGTTTGTGTTGTAATATTTCACATTAAAATCTAGGACAGTCAGTTCTCTCATTTCTTGGAAAAGTCCTCTTTATGAAAGTTGGCAGTAGTTTAGTGTTTTGATAAACTTTAGTTTAGTTCATGAAGTAATGTGAAGGAAAGGACGCTCTCCATGTCACCGTGTGGTCAAACTGATAAAATGCATAGATGCACATATTGATGAATCGTATGATTTCATGCAGTTATTGATAGTCTATAAAGAAAAGTCACATGATTTACTAAAACAAAACTAACTGTAAAATAAAGTAATTTTGTTTAAAAAAGCAATTTAAGTCTTTAATCTGTCTATATCTATCAAATACATCAAATACTGACAATAATGCATTTAGAAATGTAGAACTGCAAGAAAATATGAGAGCAAAGAAACATGTGTTTAGTAATTCTGCATTTCCTAACCATTCATTTACTCTTATAAACTGGAGAATCAGAGGGATTGCCTGCCCTATGAGACGGTATTAATGACATTTGAACAGATTTGAACTTTGACTTTATGGATGCATTTGTGTTCATTTAAAGATTGTTTAAATGAGTTCCCAGATCTGTTCCTGTGTGTGTTCCTGTTTCCAAAGACTTTCTAGTTCCAAAATGGCCCGTTTCCGTACCTGTGGTTGTTGACCTGCCTGCTGCCTATTGCGTCTCAGATGTTGTTTTTTTTATAACCAATGCTGATTAGAGGTCAGGGTCATCATCATTTATTAAAAACTAACTTAAATCATCTTTATAAGTAAAGATGTAAATAAAAAATCAATAATAGTAGTGCTGCAAATACACCTTTTACATTTTTATATAAAACAAAGTCCTTAACTACCTTAGGTTTTAACATGGGCATTAGGCAGGTAGCAGTGGTAGGTGGGTGTGCCGCTGGTCTGGCATGGGTGGTGGTCTGGCAGTGTGTTAATGGAGGGAAAGGGTGGTGTGCACACCATCAGCTGATTGGAACCACAACTGAAGGAGCTTTTCTTTTCACAGTTGAGTCAAGAGGCTTTTATTATCATTTTAGCTCTGTATAAGTAAACAGTGAAATGAAATGATGATTTTCCCAGAAAAAGGTGCAGAGAATAAAAACAATACAGTACAGGACAGACTGCAGAAAGTGCAGCATGCAGACAATACAATAAATACAATAAATATAATAAATACGACTCAATTCTAAATAGAGGTATTCAGTGTAAGGTGCATAGAAATTTAACATGCCGTGACATCATATGCAGACCGCTGATAACACACATGAAACATGAAACACAGCAGGTACTGAGGTAGTAAGTATAGAATATATAAATAAGATAAATAGACGCAGACATTAAAATGCAATGGACAGTGGGGGTCCTTTTACAATGCTGCTGGTCTCACGGGTGCAGCATGTGATTTCAATGTCTGTAACAGAGGGGAGAGAGACCCCTATGATGATCTCAGCTGTCCTCACTATTCTCTGTAGGGTCTTGCGGTCTGAGGCATTGCAATTCCCAAACCAGGCGATGATGCAGCTGCTCAGGATGCTCTCCACAGTCCCCCTGTTGAACATGGAGAGGATTGGAGGAGGAAGATGAGGAAGCACACTAAAATAAGACCCCACAGTAAGGTCACACTAACGAGAGCACACATAGATAAATTGGCAACAAACTGACATTTTTTAGGTTTTTAGTCTGTACTGAATTCAAGAAGGTTAATTCATGAAGTAAAATAACACAGTGATGCTGCCATATGAACAGTGAGACATGTGCCTATTCAGTTGATTAACCACTGATCATCATCAGCCTAACATCTGCTGCAGTGCTGAATCCCACTACCAACATATCACCTGTGACCCTGCCTCTCCACCTGCCTCTCCTCTCTCTGACAGCTAGTGTTTTCATTAAAAAACATCCGGATTTAACCATCTTCTTCTCATCTCGCCCTAAAGATCTTGGTCATGTAACAGATGATCTGCAGACTGTGCTCCATTGTGCTCTACAACTATCTGTCTGTCATTCCCTCCCCATCTGCCTGTGTGTCTAGCTATCCTTCCACAACTCTCTCTGTCTGACTTGCTAAAACACTGCCTCTCTGTCTGGCAGTCCACAACGGTCTCTGTCTGTCTGTCTGGCCCTCCACAACTGTCTGTGATTCTGTTTATGTTTCCCTCTCTCTCTCTGTCTGTCTGTCTATACCTCTGACTGTCTGTCTGTTTCTCTCCATAAAAGTCTCTGACTGTCTATTTTTCCACAACTTTGTATGTCTGTCTGTGTATCCTTTCAACATCTGTCTGTCTTTCTACAACTTTCTAAACACACTGTGGTCAGAGACGGGAACCTCTCGGCCTACCTCAAGGTTCCAAAGAATTTAATTCTCGGCGTCAAACTGAGCGTCGAAGCCCCTTTACTTACCCCCCCGCTCTCCACTCATTTCCACCATGACATGATCAGGAAAGCACAGATGCCTGTACATCACATGGCAGGAGAAGCTTTGTACAGGCACACTAGGTAAGGGGTGGGTGCCACAATTTAGTTAGGTGGTTATCTCTTTGCTAGGCAGGTAAGCTGTTCATTTTTTATTCATGCTCCACTCAGGTGTTCACAAAGGTTTTCCCCATAAAAAGTGCTAATGTGGTTAATGTCTAGTGATGGCTTTAAACGTGTTGAGGTAGATTAAGTAGACTGTACTAGTATGTGCCTCTATTTATAACCATTGCAGTTTCTCGGTTTGGCCACATGAGGGCATCCAAGCTCCATCTTCAGAAAATCCCAACGTGCTCTCAACCTCTGTGTCGTTCTCAGCAGGTCAGTATGAAGAGAAAAGCTCCTCACTGTACAGAGGAGCCCTTTTCTATTGAACTGAAGGACTTCTGTGTCCTTAATAATGAGGGAAACTGAGGCTGACGTTTAAAGACATTGTGTGATGCTCTCGAGTACAGAAGTCATTGTTGTGTGTATTTACTTTATAAAAGTGAAAAGTGAAAGGACTAAACATCCTTCACCCAAATACTTGCAAAAGCACTTTTCTAAGAAAAGCGTTTATATTGTCTAGTGATGACTTTAAATGTGCCGAGGCAGATTAAGTAGACTGTACTAGATATGACCATTTTAATGTGAAATTAAATTAAATTAAAACACGAACCAACAACACTGACAATGTTTTCTCATTGTTTTTTTTATGTTTATTTCCAATGACTTGAATTATTTTAGATAGATGGGTTCCCCTTTTAAGTCATGGTTCCTTTTAAGGTTTCTTCCTCTTGATCTGAGGGAGTTTTTCCACTGTTCCCCGGGTCTCTATGAAGCTGCTTTGTGACAAAAGTGATATATGAATAAATTTAAATTTAATTTAATTAAATTAACACACACACACACACAACCTCCATATAAAACTGATAATATATTAATGTTAACAAAAACACTTCAAACACCCCCACGGCAATGCTAAAACTACCATTTTCAAGAAACAGCTTCACAAATAAACATGGGATCAACATTTAAACAGCAGATGTTTGTATCATGGCAATTTTAAAAAGCCAGCATGTCATTTATGAACAGGACAGAACTGATGAACATGTCCTTCAACCATGAAGATGAAGAAACTGCATTGCCATTTCTGCATTCCTCTGTCTTTAGACTAAATCCTTCATTTAAACAAACAGATTCTCATCAGCTGAAGGTGAGTCAAGAGCTTGATGCTCCAGTCTTTGTCACCTGTGAGACAACATGCATGGAAAATACCACCCAGACCCACAAAGTGTCTCTGTTTAGTTTGTACTTGACCTTCCAAAACAATAGAACCATTTCATTATGCAGACGGCCTATAGAAATCATCAAAGGAATATTTACCATCATTTACTGTAATAGTAGTTACATGTTGGAGCACCTTCCCTTGAACCAGTACATCTCTGACAGCATTGCTGAATTGAAGAGTCTTCTGTAGGTCTGCTGCTGGTGAGATGGAAATGGTGTGCTTACACTTTAGCTGAGCATATCGTCAAAATCTCCTCAGAGTCCTTTAGACAAAATCATTGGTTCCTTCTGATTAGTTTAATTGGTGGAGATTTCAGACTTTGATAGCTCCACCAGTTTGTACAGAAGTCTCTGTAGCTACTGTATAATAAGGCTTAGTATGTAAAGACTTTCTGCATTCAGAGTTTAAACAAATAAATGAATCAAATATTTAGATTTGACCATATCTGAGTTATATATATAACTCACTGCAGAATTAGGTTCAGTATCATTTACATTTAATGCGTTTAGCTGATCCTCTCATTCTGAGGTCTAGAATCATGCTGCACAGGTAGGTGAATGTTGCCCAGGATCTTTCATTGGTGTAGTGTGGTGCACTCTCCAGGCCGTGGAATCGAACCCTAGTAATATAAAAATGCAAGAAATGCTGAGAAGCTCGATCTCCAGCACTAGAACATTCAAAGACAGGCTGCTTTGATTTCTACTAGAGTTTAGAAGTAGCCAGCTCACTAATATCACATGTGCTTGTAAGCTCTGCTACTTTTGTGAGCTAAAAGTAAGATATGGGACTTTTTCTAGGACAGCCTGGAAACGTTCACTACATATCTGGATAAATCTCCCTCAGATATCAGTTATGGAGAAACTGGAAGTAATATCAGCGGCTACTTTACAAGATAAATATTATTGAAGTTAAAATGTGCTGCTGCCCGTTACTGTAAATAGTGTGGTGGTAAATGACTGTGGTATTTTTTTAATATTCAAAGTTGTGCAGGTGTGTATATCATATTTTACTAAAATGATATTAATATACATGCTAATGCTAACAGTAAGCCTATTTTTGCAAGATAATTGTTTTTCTGTCTTATGATTAATATGAATTAAATATTCTTCGCTGCCGATTAGTGAGGAACACCGTGACCAACATGGTGTCCATCATCAGAGCAAGTGATACTGAATTTATGTTTCCCTCGAAAAATGAGGTCCAGGCCATGGCAAAGTGGCTTGTGGAGTATTATCCAATGCTTCGTGATAACACAGTGAACTGCACACACACTTGGGTAAGTGTTTGTACAATTTGTAAACCAACTTTTCATTAATGTCACATAAGCCAGTTTTAAGTTCCAGTGATGGAAAACACCATCCATGATCAATCATGAAAACTAAACAATAAGTTCATATTTATAGAACTATTGGATCAAGTGTAAATGTGGGCTTTCCAGCAGGTAAAGTGTTTATTATTTTGATTTAATGCTGTGCAGTAAAAATGACTGAAAAACTTTTTGGTCATTCTTTTTCATTTTAAAAACAGATCAAAAATTAAAGATTGATGATTATTTCATTTTCATTTCATATTCAAACTTCCATAGAACATAAAAAAACGAATTATATATATATAGCTCTATCTTTTAGCACACTACTGCACATTTCATCTGACCTATCCAAAATGCCTCACAACACTCCTGTCAATACTTCAGACAGAAGTTCTGCAGGATGCCATTCATGATCGGGATGCAGCTTCATCCTACAAAAAAGCTTTGTCAGTGTGGAGAAAGATCATTGGTGAGTAGTGAAAAGTGCCCTGTGGTCAAGCAGCAGTGGCTATCATTGTCAGCAGGGGTGTAACAAATTCTAACAGTTACAGAGCTGGTTGTTTACTAAGTTTGGTGTTTCAAAAATTAGCTGTGTTAGATATCTTATTCAATAAAAATACTCTTAGAGGTGTGATTGTTAAAAATAAAACAGTGTAACACATTCAGGAACATGGAGTTATTTAGTTTAACTAAGCTAAAAGTGAAATGTTACTTTTTGTTGAAGTTTAAAAACAGGTTGACTCACCAGCACCATGTATAATGCATACATGTCTTTCATTAAGTGCTATGTAGCAGCATTTCTACCTATTTTAATGTCTCTGGAGTTTGTACCATACTGGATGTGGTTGTTTTTACTGTTCCTCATGTTGAGTACAATATTATGAAATATGAATTCATTATTATAAAATTACAGTCTTAAATTAGAATGACTTAGAAGTAATTTTTGTTTATTTAAACTCCATATTGAGTGTAAAGAACATTAAATGATTCTAATTTTATTTTTTTAACAAATGAGCTTCTATAAAAAAGCTTAAAACAAGATTAGTTTTCTAGTTTTGTCACTTTATGGATGACGTTTATGATTTGCTAATTTGCTAAATTGACTTTTATGACTTTTATGGTCGCTAAACCTAGTCATAATGCCTTATAATGATTTATTTTGACTGTTTTTTGAGATTACAAGATAATTTACAGTGCAGTTTTCTCACTATATTGGCAGATAGTTTTGCTTGATTCAATCATTTCTTTTCTTATTTTGCTTTTATTCATCTTAGTTTTTGACACTGATGTTTTGCAGTGCATTGGTGCTGTGGGGACAGTGGAAATGTAGTGTAGACTACAGACATATGAAACAGTAGTAAGATAAATATACTGTAAGATAAATATATTGTGAGGGAAACAGGCAGTTTTGCCAGTGTTCTTTAAAGCTTGTCCACCATAGCAACAGTTACTAATGACAGAACAAAGGGCATGGACAGGTGAATTATGACATCACAGGGTTGGAAGTGTATAAATAGCAGGAGCATCTTCACTCGGCTCATTCACAGCTTTCTGCTGTTGGAGATCAGCTGCTCCTTTAAACATGAGCTTTGAGTACATCCCCCCATCCTGGCAGTCAGCCAGCCAGAAAAAGCCAGGATACAGCTTCGATGTGAAACATCCAGGAAACTTCGAAGCTCGATTGAGGGCCATGATAGCGGCTCAGGCTAACGACAGTAAGACAAGTGAGAGAGAGACAGACAGTGAGAAGAGCAAGGAGAGAAGGAGAGAGACAGACAGTGAGGAGAGCAAGAAGAGAAGGAGAGAGACAGACAGTGAGGAGAGCAAGAAGAGAAGGAGAGAGACAGACAGGGAGAAGAGCAAGGAGAGAAGGAGAGAGACAGACAGGGAGAAGAGCAAGAAGAGAAGGAGAGAGACAGACAGGGAGAAGAGCAAGGAGAGAAGGAGAGAGACAGACAGGGAGAAGAGCAAGAAGAGAAGGAGAGAGACAGACAGTGAGAAGAGCAAGGAGAGAGACAGACAGGGAAAGGAATACTAAGAGAAGGAGAGAGACAGACAGTGAGAGGAAGGTGAAAAAGAGGAGAGAAGGAGGAGAACAGAGCTCAGGGCGATCTGTCTGCAGAGACACTACTCCTGCTGAGGAGAGCCAGTCCAGTCTAAAGACCACACCCAAACAGAGACTGGTTCACAGACTGAATCAGAAAGTCCAGGTCCTCCACAAACTCGGCCCCAGAACTGCTGAAGTCTGTTCAGCAAATAAAAAAACTAAAGATCTGCTGAAGTTAGAACTACAGCCAAGTCAGGAGCACAAACTAACCAGACAGTCCAGTTCAGAGTCCGGCTGCATTCACTCCTGCACAGATAAGTGGTGCCTGATGAATTTCGTGAATCAGCTGGGCCTTAAGCTTCCAACCCGGAAGTGAACTAGAGGCCCTCAAACCACCTGCAGCTGTAGAGGAGACTAGAGGAAAGTCAACAGAAACAGAAACAGTCTGATGAAGCTCAGAGAAAATCAGAGGACAGTCAAAGGGAGTCAGAGAAGTGAGGGTGTCAGAGGAAGGCCAAAGGAAACTGTAGAATGTAATAGAGAGTCAGAGGACAGACCGAGGAAACTCATTGAAAGTTAGAGGAAGTCGGAGGCCAGTCAAAGGAACGTCTGATGAAATGAGAGGAAAGTCAGAAAGAGTCAGAGGAAGTGAGAGGAAATACAGAAGAAGGTCAGAGGAAGTTAGACACAGCCTCCAGATCAGTGTGCACAGATCATTGTTGGTCCACCTGTGACTTAAACCTCCTCTGCCTCTGATCCAGACTCTGAGAATTGCCTCCCATACCTCCTCTGCATAGCAAACCACACCTCAACAGAGCGCTCAGCTCTAAACTCAGGATGAGGCTTGAGACGTTGTGCTGGTTCAGCTTCCTGTGAGGCTATAGTTGCTGTCTAGCTAACAAGACTCAGGTGTGCTAAGTGGATCTGGAGCCAGTGACACAGAGCACTGTAGAGTGGGAGGGGCATAGCCAGAGGGGGCGGACCATTATTTCTCCTAATTGGATTTACTGTGTTCTTGTTTTGGATCCAGTGTCGACCAGAGGAGGATGGGTTCCCCTTTTGAGTCTTGGTTCCTCTCATGGTTTCTTCCTCCTGCTCTGAGGGAGTTTTCTCTTTCCACTGTTGCCCTCGGCTTTCTCAAAAGAGGCTCGGACACGGATTTCTGTAGAAGCTGCTTTTGAAAAAAAAGCCTCAAACTTAATATATAATCAAACTTGACTTGATGAGCGGACAAGAAGCCGTTACTGGCTAGAGGAAATATCTTAATGGTTGTATTGACTGGAGAGTAAATCAGTAAAAGGTGATCTCTGACTTACACAGTACTGCACCGGCTCATTACTGTTCACTAACAGCTAATAAACAGCTCATGTTTATTCATGTGCTTCCAGTGTTGATGATTTCAGATGCTTCAATAATTGTTAATATTGTTAATCTGAAGTTTTGCTTCGTAGTTTTTTGTTCATTGTTTTGGTTTGTTGGTTTTTGCTGCTTCCAGGTTTCTGTTCATTGTTTTTTCAAAACCTCGTCTGTGTTCTTTCTCCTGGCCCAAGCTCCGTCTAGTGTTCTGCTTTTGTTTGAGGTGTTTCTGGTTTTCCTGAATACTGCTCAGCTTCCTCCCAGTCCCAGCTGTGTTACTGTGTCCAGTTTGAGTTGTCAGGTTTTGATTTTGTTTCTGGTTCTGTCCAGTAGATTGCTGTTCCCCCGGTTGTGCTTTGCTTTGTTGTGTCTGTTTACTTTTGCCCAGGTTACATTAAAGTCTTGCATCGTCCATCCCTGCAAGTGTTTCCTTGTGTTCACTGCCACGTCTGACCAGGCATGACAGTAACTAATAATTGATATTAACAATAATAACAATGGTAATATTTACATATTTAATGTGATGAGATAATTAGCCTCGTTAATAAGTGAGGAAATGATCGTTGGCTTCTTCTTCTCAGTCTATGACTGGAGCTGCTGCTGCAGGTATGATATCTGACCTGTAGGTGGCGCTGCTGTGTCGCTTTTCTTCATTAATCTGTTTAATCTCTGTGAAACTGTGAGCAGGCAGCATGTACCGTCAGCCACCAGCAGGGGGCTCGGCCAGCAAAGAATGAAAGCTGGTGGGGTTGGAGCAAAGAACTCCAAGCCCCAGAATCCCCAGCGGTAATCAACGCTGACCAGACCCACCTGTGTGGCACAGTATAAATACACCCAGCCAAACACAATTCCCCGTCGCACCTTTGTAGATGGGTGAACAGTGAAGAGAAGCTGAAGTGAAAAGAGAAAAGAGTTTGAGTTGTTGTCTTTTGTTTGAGTAAACATTTCAACTGCTTTTTCCTTTGTTTGAATTCCTGACGTTTTCTATGTTGCTTATGATCAGTGTTTATACTGCCACCTCTCACAGCTGTGGCGGCGCAGTGGAAGTACTGGAGTCCAAACCCCACAACACACCGTGACAGAAACTGGACTGAATCGTCTACTTGTGTCTCTTTACCCGAACTGTCTCCGTTTTGTTGTGCTAATAACCACAGTATGAGGAGGCCTGGAGAAAATGACCTTAACGTGGTTTCAGACTGACCTAAAGTGACCTTCACCTTTACAAGTTCCATAATGAGTGGAAACAGTCCTCATTTCCCAACGAGAATCCAGATCCAGATCAAAGGATAAGGAGTTAAAACACACTGACTTCCTAAACCATTTTTAAACTTCATTAACATGAAGGAAAACACCAGAAAAAGACAGATGTGGACAACATGTGGAAAAAGACAAAGATATAGAATTTAATCTGAAATATGATAAATGACAATTTCCTGAATTTCATTTTAAAATCTAGATTTTAGAAACTATGAACTGAAACTCCATCACAGCATTTGAAGATCATTACTACGCAACATTATGGGCTGTTTAATTTAGACGTCTAATAGACTGTGGTGTCTAAATGATCAACTCCAGCATTTATTAAATATAATAGCAGTTTTAAAATGCAGTTTATTAGTTCTGATCTCTGGAACCCTCACCTCACTTGGCCTTGGAGAGACAATCTCCCTGCACCCTCCCATGAGCCTCTGCAAGGTCTAGGCCACAGAGAGCAGCTAGAGAGTTAATTTCTTTAGTTCCAGTGCATTTAAACATACACTTCAAGTGAGGAGTCTACAGATTTATCAATTCTTCTGTTTACAGACCGTCATTCTCCCTTTTCATGGCTGTCATGAACTGAACTACATCCAGTTATTTCACATATTTTTGTTTTGGGATCTGGTTCTTCTTCTCCCACCTTCGACCTTGGAGTCGATTTCCAAGTATTTTAAAGCTTACTTTAGAGGTTTTCCAAAATCATCAGTTAATAGATGCTCTAAATTCAGTTCAGGATGAGATTAGAGAGAGGATATAACAAACACAAGGGGTAAAGATAAATTTACCATAGCAGTGTAAGTAAATGTGTGTTCCACTTTTACTCCCATACTGAATTATATATATGGTCAACTGAAGTAATTCATAATTAATATACTGGCCTTTAGCCTGAATGAGATCTTCCTGTTATGAGTATTCTATCAGAAACCTCTAATCAACATTAGTGAACAGTTCAGGTTTTATTTTCTTCTATGTAGTCTGGCATACAAAGAGACTAAATCCATAACCACTAGACTACTATAATAACACACAAAGAATGATTTAAAGTAACAGCAAACGTTAAATGTATCATTATTAATATCATTAGTGGAAAATAAGGGATTAAAGACTGCACACACTGCTTTCAGAATAAAGAAGAGTATATATGATATACAAGCTTTGACAGCCCTTCTAAAGCGAGAAAAGCACACGCAGTTGGCGTCATCACTCAGCTATATGTTCAAAGTGTCAACCAGTAATAAATAAAAGGAAAAGGGAGTGATATTGAAACATTGGCAAAATAATAATAATAAGGCATTAAATTCAAGTTTATTTATAAAACACTTCACAACAAGTCATCACAAATCTGCTTTACAGAGATCTGGGGATAAATACCTAAAATAGTACCCAGGAATAAAAACAGTAAATCAATACTGAATTCAGAGAATATGGAAATGCGCCGTCAAGCCATAAAAGATGAAAACGTGAGTGAAATGTTAAAGTCCAGACAGGTGAGGATGAATCAACACGAGGCTCCAGAGCAGGACAGTGGGCAGTAGGGTAGTAGAGAGCAAGGTCTGGTGGTCCAAGGATGGAACAGCTGGAACTGGGCATTTCAATACATGGAAAACAGAGGCAGAGAGAAAGAAAACAAAAATGAGAGAAAAACACAAGGGGTTAGAAAATCCAATAGGTAGAGTGGGCGTCAGATCACGGCAAGCTGAAGAAAAAAAAGGGGAGGGGAAAAAACACAAAACAAAAACACAACACAGCAACACAGGTTTCAAGCCAATTAAAAACACATCTTAGATAAAAGTCCTGACTACATAAACATACTCAAAGGATTGGATACAATAAAAATGTCCTTCCCTAAACACAGGCTTCTTTTGGCACAGGACTTACTGTACAAATGACACGGGTAGATTCATCAAGGTCATTACAGTAGAGACAATTGTGGAAAAAACACATTTTCAAAGAAACAGACATATCTACCACTCAGAGAATAAGACCTCGAATGCACAGGATAATACAGCAGACACTGAGCACAAGCACTGCAATCCATATGATCAGCACAGAGACCATAAAACATTTTCCATTTACCAAACATGGATTTCTATCACCCCGTAAGACTGGTGTCCTCACCCCTTATTTCAGTCCTGAAGCCCTGCGGCTGTAAAAGCTACATAGGACAACCACATGCTGTCATTTCCTAAAGTAGTGCTGGTGAGAGTCTTGAACGTGAGAACAGCTCAGCCAGTTTGGATGCAACACTGTTTTGAACACAGAAACTCACAAGAGACATCGGTATGATTGACCAACAAAACATTAGGTGCTGCATTGTCCTTGTGTGTGAAAAGGATAGGAACCAGATTCCTCGGGGCCTGAAAGGAGGTCAAGGGTGCACAATGTTCTGGTCATTTTACTCAGAAAGCGTTCTAAATAGTCCAGAGTTCAATCCTGTTCTGGGTGCATTCCCAACCTACAAATCCACTTCTGTTCCACCACAACTGAAACAAAGCGTCCTGGGTCAGATCTTGTAGGTGGTGGGAAGCGAGCAATACAATCAGTGCAATGCGGTTGTTTAAAGGGTGCTGAGTCAGGAATTCTCCTGTCACAGTCTTTGTCCTTCAGAGCTAAAAGTTTAAAGTGTGGCGTGTCGGCGTCATCGCAGGCAGCCAAGGCGGCGCTAGGCTCACACCTTAGGCTGTGTTGTCAACGTAGGATGGAGTCAGGATGACTGTTTGCCAGCCGTTGCCATTGACTCTTCAGATGGTCATATCTGATCACATGCACCTTAAAATCCCAACAATAAAAATGTCACTCAGGTCATTTGAAGTAAGAGAACTGTACAGAATACATTGATTATTGATCAAGTACATACAGTCTGAGTTACATACAGTCAAGCCGGAGAGTCTGCACACCCCTTCTCCATGCTTTTTTTTAATGTTAAGACTTATTCTACAGTAGAATGAATTCTACACAATGACAATGTGAAAGCAGGGTTTTAGACATTTGTGGTAATTAAAAACATATAAAATCTCATATGTACACAAGTTGAAGCGAAAAACCCTGAAAGGAACCAAGAGTCAAAAGTAGTCAACACCGGATAGCACAACACAACAGAACAAGAATAAAAATCAACAAATGAAACAGTAATCAATTTTAAGAGCTGCTGCAAATGTGACATCATGCCATAAGTTATGAAAGTGTGTGTGCAGGTAAACGGTCATGTGCACAGCTATGCAGAGAGGCGTGAATCACTCAATATGAAGACGCAGAGCGAGAGAGAGAGCGTGAGAGAGAGAGAGAGAGTTGAAGGCTTAAGAAGAGAAAGCTCTTCCCCCCAGAGTTGCTTCTTCTGAAGTGGGAAACTGATAGTAGTCCAGAATCCTGCAAAAGAAATGTACGTTACCGGTTGTAGGGTTTAAGAAGTTCTCCAAGATGCTGTGGGGACAAACAATCAAGAGACTCAAGTCAGAAGGAGTATTTTATCAATGAGGAATTTAACTGGAATCCAGTGCAGGGATGAGAAAATAGACAGATGGTCACAATTTTAAGCTCAAGCTCTAGTTTTTTTTCATAAATTTTCCTTTGACTTGTTGCATAAATTCAATATCACTGGAACTTACCTGGAAGTATTCGGCTGTGTGCTTGTGGTGAATCGTCCTTTGCATCTGCTTGAAGCCACACTACCACATCACAGCCAGCCAGCCAGAGCTGCAGATGGACAGACAGAGCTGCAGACTTGTAGATGGGTAAAATAGAACGTGTTGCAGATGGACAGAAAAAGAACTACAGAGCTGCAAATTTAAAGACAGACACAGTTGCAGACAGTCAGAGATGCAGAAGGATAGAAAGGCAGCCAACCACAAAGATGTACATGGATAAACAGCCAGAGCAGCACACATCCACAGAAATGCAGACGCATAGTCAGAAAGACAGCCATCATTGCACCAAACAGCCAGCCAAACACAGCTGCAGAGGGATTCTCATAAAGACGGATCGTCAGTTTCACATGGACAGAAAGCCAGTCAGAGTAGCTGCCAGAGTCCCAACAGAATAAACTGCAGATTTATAGACAGCCAGAGTGTGTTGTTGATGGACAGAGTTGCAGAGGGACATACACACAGTTCAACATGGTTGCAGATGCAGTCAGAAAGACTGCCAGAGCCACATGACCAAGCAGACAGCCAGTTGCAGATGAAGACAGCCAGAGTTTTAAATGGAGAAACAGCCAGAGAAACAAAAGAACAGGCAGCCAACCAGAGATACACATTGACAGCCAGGCAGCGAGCGCTGCACATGGACATGCAGACAGCCACATACAGTTGCAGATGGCCGGCCAGAATTGCACATGGACTGACAACCAGCCAGCCAGAGTTGCAGATGGACAGTGTGATGCAGTCCTGATAGCTGACCCCTCACCCCTTAGATCCCTAGAGTGGGTATTCTAGGAGCCGGCATGATCCACAGTTAACCTATAAAGGGGGGGGGGGGGACAAAAAAAAACAAACAAACAAAACACAAAAAAACACCAAGACACACCAGTAACATACAGCAATTAATTACATCTAGCATGACTTACCAGTATACATCAACAAGCCCATGTAATCAAGACATGTAAATAATGTTGTATTGTCATTTTAGAATGTGATGACCACCCCTATAGTGGACACTTTGTTTACTCCAGGCTAAGCAAAGGATGAGCACCTGGCTTAGAAGGATTGTGCAGAAAGAAATATGGGGTCAGTTGGTTCAGATTAAGCTGAAATCATGGTAGATGTGAGGCTTCGCAGCCCTCAGAGGAAGGCCACTGAGGCTTTATGTAAAGAATGTGTGACTTGGCTCTTTTGTGTTCCATTTTCACTTTGTCTTTACTTTCCTTTGACTTTTGGTGAAGGTCCTTCTGGTGAGACCACACAACCACATCACAGAGACAGTCAGCCAGAGTTGCAGATGGACAGACAACGAGCTACAGTCTTGTAGACAGGTAAAACAGAACAGTTGCAGATGGACTGAAGAATAACTACAGAGCAGCAGATTTATAGACAGACAGTTGCAGACAAAGAAACAGACAGTTTCACATAGACAGACAGACAGCGTTGTATATGGACTGACAGTCAATCTGAGTTGCAGCCAGTCTAAACAGAATGAATTGCAGATGAACAGGCAGCCAGAAAAAGGTGTACATGAACAGCCAGAGTTGCAGAGGGACATACACACAGCCAAACATAGTTGAAGATGCATAGTCAGAAAAACAGCCAGCCAGCCAGCCAGCCAGCCAATCAGAACTGCACATGAAAAGACAGCCAGCCACTGAATTGCACACTGAAAGTTAGCCACTGAATTGCACACAAATATGGACATGCAGACAGCCACAGTTGCAGATGAACAGAAAAACTTCTACAGAGCTGCAGATTTAAAGACAGACACAGTTGCAGACAGACATTTAGAGTTGCAGAAGGACAGACCGACGGCATTGCAGAGAGTCTAAACAGAATTAATTACAGATTTATAGCCAGAGAGGCATCGATTGACAGACAGCCAGAGATGCAGAAGTTCAGAAAGCCATCCAGCCACAGAGATGCACATGGATAAACAGCCACAGAGGCACACAGTCACAGAGATGCAGACGCATAGTCCGAAAAACAGCAATCATTGCACCTGACAGCCAGTCAAAACACAGTTGCAGACGGATTATCATAAAGTTGCAGACAGATAGTCAGTTTTACATTGATAGAGAGCCAGTCAGAGTTGCTGCCAGATTCAAAACACTGCAATTCATTCTGATGCCAGACAAAGTTGCAAAGGGACACACAGTCAAACCTGGTTGCAGACGCATAGTCAGAAAGACTGCCAGAGCTGCACATGGACTGACAGCCAGCCACTGAATTGCACACACATGGCCAAGCAGACAGTCATACAGTTTTAAATGAAAAGGCAACCAGAGTTTTAAATGGAGAGACAACCAGAGAGCGTTGCACATGGACATGCAGATAGCCACGCACAGCTGCACATGGACTGACAGCCAGCCAACCAGCCTGGCAGGCAGAGTTGCAGATGGACAGTGTGAGTTGCAGAACAAATACAGAGCAATCGATTTATAGACAGACAGTTGCAGACAGAGAATCCGACAGTTTCACATAGACAGACAGACAGAGTTGCAGCCAGTCTAAACAGAATGAATTGCAGATAAACAGGCAGCCAGAAAAAGGGGTACATGGACAGCCAGAGATGCAGAGGGACATACACACAGCCAAACACAGATGCAGATAAACAGTTGTGAAAACAGCCAGGGAGAACTGCACATGAAGACAGCCAGCCAGAGTTTGCAGAGTTTTAGATGGAGACAGACAGAGATGCACACGGACAGCCAGTCCAGCCACAGAATTACACATGGAAAGAAAGCCAGCCAGCCACAAAGTTGCATGTGGACATGCAGACAGCGCCACACATAGTTGTAGACAGACACAGTTTAAAATAGACAACCACCCAGTCAACCAGTTGCAGATGAAAGGATAGACAGCCAGTCAGAGTTGAAGCCAGAATCTAAACCAAACGAACTGCAGATTTATAAAAAGCTAGAGAGTCTAGACAGTCACAAAGTGGCAGACGGATTGTCACACAGTTGCACATGGATTGATAGCCAGGGTTGCTGAAAGAGCCTTAGCAGAACAAATTGCAGAGTTTCAGATGGAGACAGACCGTGATGCAGCCAGTGCGCCAGCCTGAGTCGCACACGGACAGCCAGTCCAGTCACAGAATTACACATTGAAAGAAAGCAAGCCAGCCAGCCACAAAGTTGCAGTTACAGTGTTTAAAGACACTGTTTAAAACGGACAGCCACCCACTCAACCAGTTGCAGATGGAGACATAGCCAGTCTGAAACTGCAGATTTATAAACAACCAGAGTGTTGTAGATGAACAGACAGCCAGAGTTGCAGATCGACATACACACTGCAGTCAGAAACAGTCACACAGTCAGAAGGACAGCCAGTCATCAGTTGCACATGGTTAGACAGCAAGCCACTGAATTGCACATGCATGGACATGCACATAGTGGCAGACGGATCACACAGTTTCACATGGATATACAGCCAGCCATCAGAGCTCAAACAGAACAAATTGTAGATTAATAGACAGACAAAGAGTGTTGATGGACAGACAAGCCAGAGAGTGTTAAAGGACATACACACAGCCAAATATAGTTGCAGTCGCACACTCAGAAAGACAGCCCCACATAGCCAGATGAAGCCTTTCTTTGCAGAAGGGGATCGGACGTCAAACCGGCATCCAGCAGCGAACTGTGAGGATTCGGCTGAACGGCTTGCTCCCTCTTCAGTAGGTGGACATGGGGCTAGAGATGACTGTCCTGGCAGCTGTCTTCTTCCACATGGTGTCCACCATATTTCATGAGTAAACAAAGGGGTTAGTAAGTTATTAACATAAAATAATGTAAAGTAACACACAGCAGATAACAAAAGGATTAAAACTGGCTAAGAAACAAGCCAATGCTAATATTAAAGAAAAAGAAATAACTAGGAGCAACATGATAGCTAGCAAACAGCAGGTGGGCAAGTTAAGACCACCTGCATATCACCGGAGATAGATAGACAAGAAAAAACACACTAAACTGAGTTAACATGGCTGTGCCTATCATCACCCCCTGTACTTATTTCTCCACTTTATAGACAGACAGTTCCAGAATTAGACAGTTTCACATAGACAGCCAAACAGCGTTGCATATGGACTGACAGCAAGTCAGAGCTGCAGCAAGCCTAAACAGAATGAATTGCAGATGAACAGGCAGCCAGAGAAAGTTGTCGACAGCTAGCCAGAGATGCACATTGAAAGAAAGTTAGCCACTAAATTGCACACGCATATGGACATGCAGACACACACACAGTTGCAGCCAGATTGTCAGACACTATTGCAGATGAATGACTATCCATCTGCTACTTTGACTGGTTGTAGACAGTTTCACATGGATAGACAGCGTTGCACATGGACAGGAAGCCAAAGTTGGTGCCAGAGCCTTAGCAGAACAAACTGCAGAGTTTTAGCTGGAGAGAGACAATGATGTAGAACGGTAAGAAGCCAGTCAGCCAGCCAGAGAATTACACATGGAAAGAATGCCAGCCAGCCACAAAGTTGCACATGGACATGCAGACCGCACCACACACAGTTGCAGACAGACAGCCACCCAGTCAACCAGTTGCAGATGGTCAGTCAGTCAGAGTTGAAGCCAGAGTCTAAACAGAACGACAGACAGCCAGAGTTGCAGATTGACATACACACTGCCAAACAGTCAGAAACAGTCACACAGTCAGAAAGACAGACAGCCATTGCACATGACAGACCATGGTTAGCCCGATCCCTCTTCAGGGATAGGAGTCAGGGAGTCATGAAACCCTGTGTGGCAAAGAAGAAAGTTAATACATGTACAGAAACTGAATGATCACCTACCTGTTACACAGTTGCAAACAAATTGTCAGCCTCACACAGATGCAGATGTACACACAGACAGAAGCAGATGGATAGTTATCCAGTCAGTTAGCCAGACAGCCAGAGTCAGGGAGTCATGAGGACCTGTGTGGCAAAAAAGAAAGTTAATACAGGTATTGAAACTGAACAATCACCTACCTGCTACGCAGTTGCGTATGCATAGTCAACATCACAGTTGCAGATGGACACAGATAGAGAAGCAGATGGATAGTTAGCCAGAGTCAGGGAGTCATGTGGACCTGTGTGGTAAAGAAGATGTTAATACATGTTAATACATGTATTAAAACTGAATGATTACCTACCTGTTTCACAGTTGCAAACAAATTGTCAGCCTCACACAGATGCAGATGGACACACAGACAGAAGCAGATGGATAGTTAGCCAGACAGTTAGCCAGTCGGCCAGAGTAAGGGAGTCATGAGGACCTGTGTGGAAAAAAAAAAAAGTTAATACATGTATAGAAACTGAATGATCACCTACCTGCTACACAGTTGCGTATGCATAGTCAACATCACAGTAGCAGATGGACAAAGACAGAAGTAGATGTACAGTTAGCCAGACAGCCAGAGCCAGTGAGTCATGAGGACCTGTTTGGCAAAAAAAAAAAAAGTTAATACATGTATTGAAACTGAATGACCACCTACCTGTTACACAGTTGAAAACAAATTGTCAGCCTCTCACAGACGCAGATGGACATGCAGATGGATAGACCATCGTTAGCTCGACCCATATTCAGGGATAGGAGTCAGGGAGTCATCAGGACCTGTGTGGCAATAAAAGAAAGTTAATACATGTATAGAATCCAGTGCAGGGATGAGAGAATAAGACAGATGTGGTCACAATTTCAAGCTGAACAGTCAAGCCGCTGCATTCTTAACTTATTTAATGACCCTGAGCTTATTTAATGATTTGTATAAACTTCCTACCAAAGCGGCATTACATTAATCCAATCTTGGTTATAAATCTGTATAAATTTAATAGAGTATGTGACTTAGCGCTTTTGTGTTCTATTCTTTTTTTTATTTTTTTATACATTTTACATTTTCCTTTGACTTGTTGCATAAATTCAATATCACCGGAACTTACCTGGAAGTATTCGGCTGTGTGCTTGTAGTGAATCGTCCTTTGCATCTGCTTGAAGCCACACTACCACATCACAGCCAGCCAGAGCTGCAGGTGGACAGACTGCAAGCTACAGACTTGTAGATGGGTAAAACAGAACGAGTTGCAGATGGACAGTATAAGAACTACAGAGCTGCAAATTTAAAGACAGACACAGTTGCAGACAGTCAGAGATGCAGAAGGATAGAAAGGCAGCCAACCACAAAGATGCACATGGATAAACAGCCAGAGCAGCACACATCCACAGAAATGCAGACGCATAGTCAGAAAGACAGCCATCATTGCACCAAACAGCCAGCCAAACACAGATGCAGAGGAATTCTCATAAAGACGGATCGTCAGTTTCACATGGATAGAAAGCCAGTCAGAGTAGCTGCCAGAGTCCAAACAGAATAAACTGCAGATTTATAGACATCCAGGGTGTGTTGATGGACAGATTTGCAGAGGAACATACACACAGTTCAACATGTATGCAGATGCAGTCAGAAAGACTGCCCGAGTTGCACATGACCAAGCAGACAGCCAGTTGCAGATGAAAAGACAAGCAGAGTTTTAAATGGAGAAACAGTCAGAGATGCAAAAGAACAGGCAGCCAACCAGATATACCAGCGAGCGCTGCACATGGACATGTATGCATGGACATACAGCCACATATGGCCGGCCAGAATTGCACATGGACTGACAACCAGCCAGCCAGAGTTGCAGATGGACAGTGTGATGCAGTCCTGATAGCTGACCCCTCACCCCTTAGATCCCTAGAGTGGGTCTTTTAGGAGCCGGCAGGATCCAGAGTTAACCTATAAAGGGGAGAAAGAAAAAAAAAAAAGAAAAAAAAAAAAAAAAAACCCACACCAGTAACATTAGGATACGGCAATTAATTACATGTAGCTTAACTTACCAGTATACATCAACAAGTCCATGTAATCAAGATTGCACAGTTATTTCAGGATGTGATGACCACCCCTATAGTGGACACTTGGTTCACTCCAGGCTAAGCAAAGGATGAGCACCTGGCTTAGAAGGACTGTGTAGAAAGAATAGTGGGTTAGTTGGTGCAGATTAAACTGAAATCATGGTAGATGTGAGGCTTTGCAGCCCTCAGAGGAAGGCCACTGAGGTCTTATTATGTAAAGAGTGTGACTTGGCTCTTTTGTGTTCCGTTTTCACTTTGTCTTTACTTTCCTTTGACTTTTTTTGCACAAATTCTATTAATATCACTGGAAAGTTCCTGGAAGTATTCAGCTGTGTCCTTCTGGTAAAGCCACACTACCACATCACAGAGACAGACAGCCAGAGCCGCAGATGGACAGACAGCAAGCTACAGTCTTTTAGACAGGTTAAACAGAACAAGTTGCAAATAGACTACAGAATAAATACAGCAGCAGATTTATAGACAGACAGTTGCAGTTGGAGAATCAGACAGTTTCACATAGACAGACAGCCGGACAGCGTTGCATATGGACTGACAGCCAGTCAGAGAAGGATGTAGAGGAACATACACACAGCCAAACACAGTTGCAGATGCATAGTCGTGAAAACAGCCAGCCAGCCAGAACTGTACACTGAAAAGCAGCCAGTCACAGAGTTGCACACAAAGTTAACCACTGAATTTCACAAGCATAAGGACATGCAGACAGCCACACAGTTGCAGATAGACACAACCAGCCAGAGCTGCATATGGACAGCCAGTCCAGCCAACAGCAGATGGACAGACAGCGAGCTATAGACTTGTAGATGGGTAAAATAAAACGAGTTGCAAATGAAGAGAAAAACAACCACAGAGCTGCAGACAGACATTTAGAGTTGCAGAAGGACAGACAGCCAGCATTGCAGAGAGTCTAAACAGAATGAATAACAGATTTATAGCCAGAGATGCAGAAGTTCAGAAAGCCATCCAGCCACAGAGATGCACATGGATAAACGGCCACAGAGGCACACAGCCACAGAGATGCAGACGCATAGTCCGAAAAACACCAATCATTCAGCAATCAACCAAAACACAGTTGCAGACAGATTATCATACAGTTGCAGACAGATTCAGTTTCACATGTATAGACAGCCAGTCAGAATTGCTGCCAAATTTAAAACAGAATGTATTGCAGTGTTGATGCCAGACAGAGTTACAAAGGGACATACACACAGTCAAACATGGTTGCAGACGCATAGTCAGAAGTTGCACATGCACTTTCACATAGACAGACAGCTTTGCATATGGACTGACAGCCAGTCAGAGTTGCAGCCAGTCTAAACAGAATGAAGTGCAGATGAACAGGCAGCCAGAAAAAGGTGTACATGGACAGCCAGAGTTGCAGATGCATAGTCAGAAAAACAGCCAGCCAGCAAACCAGAACTGCACATGAAGACAGCCAGCCACAGAGTTATACACTGAAAGAAAGTTAGCCACTGAATTGCACACGCATATGGACATGCAGAAAATGCAGAGAACAAATTGCAGAGATTTAGATGGAGACAGACAGTGATGCAGAATGGTGAGCAGCCAGCCAGAGTTGCACACGGACAGCCAGACCAGCCACAGAATTACACACGGAAAGAAAGCCAGCCACAAAGTTGCATGTGGGTATGCAGACAGCGCCACACATAGTTGTAGACAGACACAGTTTAAAAGAGACAACCACCCAGTCAACCAGTTGCAGATGAATGGATAGACAACCAGTCAGAGTTGAAGCCAGAATCTAAACCAAACGAACTGCAGATTTATAAACAGCTAGAGAGTCACACAGTGGCAGACGGATTGTCACACAGTTGCACATGGATTGATAGCCAGGGTTGCTGAAAGAGCCTTAGCAGAACAAATTGCAGAGTTTCAGAAGGAGAGACAGACAGTGATGCAGCCAGTGCGCCAGCCAGAGTCACACACGGACAGCCAGTCCAGTCACAGAATTACACATTGAAAGAAAGCAAGCCAGCCAGCCACAAAGTTGCACAGTCACAGTGTTTAAAGACACGGTTTAAAACGGACAGCCACCCACTCAACCAGTTGCAGATGGAGAAATAGCCAGTCAGTTGTTTCCAGAGTCTAAACAAACTGCAGATTTATAAACAACCAGAGTGTTGTAGATGAACAGACAGCCAGAGTTGCAGATCGACATACACACTGCAGTCAGAAACAGTCACACAGTCAGAAGGATAGCCAGCCATCAGTTGCACATGGTTAGACGGCAAGCCACTGAATTGCACATGCATGGACATGCACATAGTGGCAGACGGATCATACAGTTTCACATGGATATACAGCCAGCCATCAAACAGAGTTTGAACAGAACTAATTGTAGATTTATAGACAGTGTTGGACAGACAAGCCAGAGAGTGTTGACGGACATACACACAGCCAAATATAGTTGCAGACGCACAGTCAGAAAGACAGCCCCACATAGCACAGATGAGGCCTTTCTTTGCAGAAGGGGATCGGACGTCAAACTTGCAGCCAGCAGTGGAGCGTGAAGAGTCGGCTGAACGGCTTGCTCCCTCTTCAGTAGGTGGACATGGGGCTAGAGATGACAGTCCTGGCAGCTGTCTTCTTCCACAAGGTGTCTGGAAGCATCCACCATATTCCATCAGTAAACAAAGGGGTTAGTAAGTTATTAATGCAAAATAATGTAAAATAACACAGCAGATAACAAAAGGATCAAAACTGGCTAAGAAACAAGCCAATGCTAATATCAAAGAAAAAGAAATAACTAGGAGTAACAAGCAACATGATAGCTAGCAAACAGCAGGGGGGCAAATGAAGACCACCTGCATATCACCTGGGAAAGATGGACAATAAAAAACACACTAAACTCAGTTAACATGGCTGTGCCTAATATCACCCCCTGTACTTATTTCACCACTTTCCCCGGTGGTATTTCCTCATATTTCCAAGACTAGGAGAAGCTGCATTTGAAGGAACAAATATCATACAACAGAACTAGCATTACAGTATTACATCTGTACATATTAATAACCAGCTTTCAGAGTCTACTCAGAAAACGTTGGTAAACTAAACATTAGCGGAGTTAATCCAAGCACGATTTCACTCGAATTTGGGAAGCTTATATTAGAAAAATATTAGAACAATTGTGTACTGCTCACTAGCGCTTGAACAGGGCTTTAATTGTCTGTGGTCACTCCCTTATTTACATGTAGACCCATTAACCCATTCCCAATCACACTGTAACAATCACGGCTTTGTAGCTCATCCTCAGCTAAAAGAGAAAGAGTGAGAAGAGAACCATTCAGTAAGGAGTTATTTGGTTTACTACACTACAAACCCCCCAAACCCAATCAAAAACCTAACAAACAAACATCCACCAGTTCTTTTAAATGGCACATACCTGAAGTCCATAGGGAGAGTCCAAAACAGTCTGGAGTCAGACAGCAAACAAACAAAAACAAACGAGAATCCCTCTGAAAAAGAACAGTATTATGAATCTGAACACACACACACACACACACACACACGTTAAATGACTTACCTGCCAACTATCTAATTTACTAAGCATGAACGACGGACCCAAGGCAGTCTTTTTCCAAAAGGTGTCCAGATGTGTGCGGCAGTGCTCCTTCAGGGCCTCGCTGCGTCAGGTGGAGAACGATGATGCTGAAGGAATCACGCTGCCGAAGCACCAATGGAAGCCTGGCGACGTTCAGGACATGGGCACCTAGAAAACAGGAGACCGTGGCATTACTCTTTGGGCCCAAAATTTAAGTGTTTTACAGTAGAAACTCCAACAATGAGAACACAACGGAGACGACTACTCTGGTATTTTGAAGACCATGTTGGAGGCGTCCCGGACTGCCTCTGGCCTCGTCTTCCATCTGTGGAGTTTGTCTCTATAATAGCAACTAGATCTGCCATTCAAGCAGGACGAGCTCCATGCAGAGCGTCTGGAGATCTTATTCCTCCGCGGTCGCCATGTTCCTCGAGAGTGTAAACACAGAGACAGAAATGCAAACGTCAGTTAGTGAGAAAAAGTACTGTACAGTAACACAGGTAGCAGATGGCACAGGGATTACAAGACAAATAAGACAAAGCTAATATTAAGTCTATGAAGTAGGGACAGTTGCTCGACTCTCTGGGTTCAATTACATCACAAGCTTTCAAAGCAGAACTGCATCAAAACAGCAATTTGAAGTCTCGCTCAAAATACCACCTGATCCTATAGATCCAGTGTGCAAAAGAGGGTTGTAGATACACACTCTGGTGAGAGCCATCCAACTCGTTAAAAGAACTGGTGGATGTTTATGTTCTGTTGTGTTTTCAGAGGGTTTGTGGTGCAGTAAACAAAATAACACTTAGTGGATGATTCTCTCTGCATTCCTTTCTTTTTAGTTTCAAGATGACTTACAAAGCTGTAACTGTTACAACATGTACAAGACCTGATCCAAGTTGGACAGTCAGTAAATTGTCACTGTTCATTTGGCTCAGACAAGTACAACACTGGACTGCAGTCAAGCATGTAATGAGATACTTAAAGGCTTCAACTGATCATGGACTGTGTTACCAGAAGAGTGGGGAGAAACTGAAACTTGAACACAGTGATGCCGATTCAGCAACAAATACAGACGACAGACGAAGCACAACAGACTCCAGTTTTAATCCAACTAAAGACAGTTCTCTTACTCTCTGCTCGGTCTACATGTAAAGGAGAATATATGGCACTGTCTGCAATTATATAGGAAAGCTTGCACCTCACACACCTCACAAATGCCATGAACAGTGATCACCAATATGCACCTGCAAACAATACTGGAAGACAGCCAAGAAGCAATTGCACATCCACATTGGACACCACTCCATTCGACCAGTGATCCATGAGTATAAAATAACTGATCACTGACCCACAGCAGATATGGTTATGAGAAAGGGAATCTTTGTAGGGTACGACAAGAACAGTCCATCATACCTAGTCTACTATCCAGACACAGAGAAAGTCCTTAAGCACAGGCTTGGGGGAATTTTTTAACGGAGTGTGTTACAGAACACCAAACCCAGACTGACCAGTCAATGGCAGCTGATTATTTCCATAAGGAGAGATGTGTACAAGGTTCAAGAATTCAACCTGATGTTTAAGATGGCGTTCGAACAGTGGGAGACAGACGTAGCACAAATCATCCAAAGAGAAATAGGACAGCACCTCAGTATTTAGCTGACTGTGTCAGATATTAAAGACCAGATAATCACAGATACTGACTTTTGTTTTGGGTTGATGCAGCACAGAATGACCTTCAGCTCCAGATAGACGTTACAACAGCGGGATTTAAAGGAAAGACAAATACAGGTGAAAAGGTTGTCTGTAAACTGAATAAGTCACTGTATACTCTCAAACAGTCTGGAAGAACCTGTAACATGATTATCCAGACGAAAATGGCTTTACACAGAACCCAGCTGACCATTGTGTCTACAAACACCCTGAAAACAGGAGGATGATACTGATAATCTGGGTTGATCATCATTGCCGCCAAAGACAATGACTTACTCATGGAGGTGAAAAAGAGGTCAACAACATTCAAGATGCAGAATCTAGGAACACAGATCCATTTTCTAGGTACTGATTTTGATCAAAGTCAAGGAGCAGTAAAGAGGTTATGGTTCGAATACTCATCGCAAGTTTTTCATGGATCCATTTTTTTATATATTCAGCCAAGTTGTGTGTAGGTTTTATTCCTAACAATTAACTTGCTCCCCATATGGATATTGGGATAAACTTTACACACAGAGGACTCAGTGGGACAAAGGCAGCATTCCTGAATAGAACTAAAACCAAGGACTTCCCTGGTTAAGACTTTTTCACATAGAAAAAACAAACAGGATTCATAAACTGTCTTCAGAAAGAAGGACATCTGAAGTACAAACACCTCAGTGAGAGCTATCCAACGCCTCTGTTTCAGTTGTTCCAATGGACACCAAGTACAAAAGAACCATTGAAAGAACTGGTGGATGTTTGTATTCTTTGTGTTGTCAGCTTGAAGCACACAGTGATGCAGATTTGGCATCAAATGCAGAAGACAAGCAAAACACAACAGTCTCCAGTTTAAGTCTAACTAAAGACGGCCCTCTTACTCTCTGCTTGGTCTACATGTGAAGCAGAATATATGGAACTGGCTGCAACTTCTTAGGAAAGCTTACACCTCACACAGCTACTAAACGCCATGGACAGTGATCACCAATAAGCATCTGTAAAAATATTGGAAGACAACAATCAAGCAATTGCTCTTTCAAAGAACCCTGTATGTCGATAAAGATGGGAAGGTGTATGTCCCAGCATATGACCCTGTCTTGTGAAATTTTGAACCAAAGGGAGGTCCCATATAAAAAGGTCCCTTTATTTCACAATCAACAAAAAACAAACCGAAAGCAAACTTGGCAGAACGCTTTCAGTTTCGCATGAGACTTGCCGTTACTCCACCACTCACTGGATCGGGAGAGCCCTTTCGCTCCTGGTAAGAGACAGCCGTCTCAGCAAACCGCCGAGCTGGACCTGCAGTTCCACTCAGCCGACTCTCACCAGAAAAAAGGGGGTCCCGTCTCTTATATCTTTTAACAAAATGAGGAACTATGCGTGGGCGAGAGTGGGGGCCAACAGCTCCCGCCAGGCACAGCCTTCCACTATCACTTGTACATTCCAGTGGTTTCGCAACTGCATCCTCATGAAAAACAAGTTATATAATTGATTATATAAACGTGAGTTTGCAACATAACATAACCTGTAACTTGATGTAATAATATAAAAGACCTGTATTAACATATTACCAATACATTATGACCAGCAAGCATACCTTTAATATAAAGTGAACATGGACGCATTATATCCTTATATTCCGATATGAAGACCAAATTAGCATGGCTCCGCAGTGCACTTGCACCACTTCATAACGCTTTTCATAGTACAAACACCCTTGCAGCCTAGCCAAAGGAGTAGGCCTTTCCTTAGTGGTTACATCCCATAACCAAACAGTAAGTTGTTCATATGATACAGTGTACACTAATTGGATGGAGTGCACCCTAGGCCGGCACCTAGGTATCAGCAGGGCAGAATTCATTCTTATTACAGACCCTTACAAACATGACAGATAGAAGCTAGACTCAAAATGAGAAAGGGAATCTTTGTAGGGTATGAAAAGAACAGTCCATCATACCTAGTCTACCATCAAGACACAGAGAAAGTCCTTAAACACAGACTGGTGAAATTTCATAGTGTTACAAAACACCAAACCCAGACTGAACAGGTAATGGCAGCCAATTATTTCCATGGGGAGAGATGTGTACCCCCCTTGCAAACAGCTAACAGTGTTGATCAGATTCCAGATTCAGATTACACACTATTCAAAGAGATAAAGCACCTCAGTATTTAGCTGACGGTGTCAGATATAAAAGACCAGACACTGATCAATACTGACTACTGTTACAGGGTCTGTAATGTACCACAGAGCTTCAAAGAGGAGTTCAACAAAATCACAGTTTTGAGTTGATGCAGATGAACAGCACACCATGACCTTCAGCTCCACCAGATGGACGCTACAACAGCCTACTTGAATGCTTTAATTAATGGTGAGATGTATATGGAGCAACCAGAGGGATTTGAAGGGAAATCAAATACAGGTGAAAAGGTTTTCTGTAAACTGAATAAGTCACTGTATGCTCTCAAACAGTCTGGAAGAACCTGGAACAACATGTTGCCTGATTATCCAGATGAAAATGGCTTTACACAGAAGCTAGATGACCACTGGATCTAAAACAAACCCCCTGAAGACAGGGTTAGATGTTCCTTCATGAAGTACAGTAAGCTAGCTGTGATGCTGTTGGTTATCATGATCACAGGTGTGTATTTATTGTCTCAGGAACAGACTGGCTCTTTTACGAGTGTGTTGCTACAGTCTCTGTACATAAAGGCTCTATATAACATGACATTGAGGTCAGAAGTCCATCATGAACGCTAAAAGCCTCAACTTCCAGAGGGAGCAATTCTATGTCCCCACCAATGTGAAAATCCCTCCTAGGCCCTTGATTCAGAGCTCTGTATTCACTAGGTTTTGATCAAGTTTCACAGAGACATCGTGAACTAAGGAGCTCATCAGTCAGAACTTCACTGACCGTGACTTCTTTAGGGGCCAGAGATCCTATATTTAACAGCCCAGATTCAATACAGGAGCTGCTTGTACTTGGAAAGCTGAATGAATCTGGATCAATTCTAATAAAGTTGATAAAGAGGATTTTCTGATGTTACGATTATAAATCACGCGGGGACACAGACACAGTCTCCATACTGCAGGGTTTGTCTGAAACACTGAGTGACACTGATATATTACTTTAATACAAGCAGAGAAATCACAGAATTAATGCTGATAAAATGGAGGAAATCTTAAACTAACCTGACTGGTGGGACTGGGAAGGGCCAATCAGTCCTGGCGTAGCAGCTTCTCGATGTTCCCGGAGAGAACGACGGACCCCAGGCCGCTCGGGTGAACCTCTCTGCGGAAGAGGACCTGCCGCTCCCCAAAGATCTCCTGTCCGGCAGCCAGCAGTGGAGCACGAAGAGCCGGTAAACGCTCTCTTACTCGTCGGTAGGTGAGCAGGGGGCCGAAGACGATGATCCAGGAGTCTGTCTTTTTCCAAACGGAGCCGAAGCCGCCACGCTGCCGCCGAGAGGAAGCCGCCACGCTGCCGCCGAGAGGGAGCCGCCACGCTGCCGCCGAGAGGGAGCCGCCACGCTGCCGCCGAGAGGGAGCCGCCACGCTGCCGCCGAGAGGACGCCGCCACGCTGCCGCCGAGAGGACGCCGCCACGCTGCCGCCGAGAGGACGCCGCCACGCTGCCGCCGAGAGGGAGCCGCCACGCTGCCGCCGAAAGGAGCCAACTACCGACGTCCAGGACACGGGCACCCGGAAAACAGGAGACCGTGGCGTTGCTCTTTGGCTCCGATACTCTGAAGTGTTTTACAGTCTCCAACAATGAGAGCACCGCCCTGAGGAGCTGTACTCGGAGCCGGAGCAGGTGAAGGAGAAGGTGAAGAGCTGTGGTGGTGGAGGAGCCGTCGACTTTTCCGACCACGCCGACGCCCCCAGACCCTCTCCGGTGCGGGAGTGGATGTGACGAACCTCGGGGTCTTCCGCTCCGGTAGCGCTGGAACTGAGACCGCCGCGTTGGAGACGTCGCGGGCTGCCTCTGGCCTCGTCTTCCGTCGGTGGAACTCGGACTGCCGGTCCAGCTGGACGAGCTCCAAGCTGAGCGTCTGGAGAGCTCGTTCCTCCGCGGTCTCCATGTTCCTCTCTGAGTCGACTCACGTCTCGAACAGCGGTTCAGAGTCTCGCTCAAAATACCGGAGATCACGTGATCCGAACCGAAGCTTCGTTACGTCACTTCCCGTCCCGCTGTAGATCCGAGCGCAACGAGCTGAATATAAACTGAAATATGTACTTAAATAAAATATTAATGTATAAAATGAGTGAATTTGGTTGACTTTCATTTTAAGAGAAAACTAAACATGAACATAGTTTTTATTTGAACATCAGGTGTTGTTTCCAAACCGACAAAAGAGATAAAAGTCCTTGACAAACCTCCGTATTCGAGGGTTTTTAACTGGAGACGACGTGAAATTACCTCTAATAAAACATTAAAAGGAACAATAAGGACTAAATGACAGCAATCGTTTAAAATGTCTCCCGCAGTCCAATTTCCAAACACTGGAGAGAGGGGTCTGCCCCGCCCCCTCAACCCCAGACCCGCAGCTCGAGCGGGTTGCCAGGTTGAGGACACTGAACCTGCAGGAACGAGCGCGAGACGAGATCAATAACTTTTACAATCACAAGCGACGACGAGTCATATTCTGTAAGATGATCAGTAAATATACTCGCTTGATCTGTTTTTATTGTCTGTTCATTATAAACCAGCTCATGAGGATTTTATACAACTCTGTCAACTGTTAGCGAGCTAGATGCAGCGCTGCCGGCTTTATCCAGAGCCAAGCTCGTTCTCCTGAACACAAAAGCCCACTGCTCCTAAAATCCACTCTGGAGCTGGAATTACTCATTTACACATCCTGACAACATACTGCTCAGTTTAACAGATCATATACACACTTTTCTCCGAGTAGTAGCTGCTGTAGACCTCAGTTATGAAGGACCCTCACTGGAGCTTCACCACACAAACCTTCTGGACGCAGGAACATCATCAGGGCTTCCAGCTCTTCAGCTTTCATTGATCACCAGCTCCCTCCATTTCATGTAGTTACTGTTACACATTACTTTATTTCACATTGTCTTTACCCTGATTTACCTTTATAACATTGCTGTTTGTTGTTCAAATAAAGTCAAATTATTAATGAACAAAGCTGCTGTAACAACAAAGTATGACTTATGAGTTGATGAAAAAGACCAGATGAAAATGAACCATTTTATTAAACAGTTGTGTGCATTTCCTATTTACAGAGTAATAAGGGTTTATAAGGGTAAGTAACAAAATGGTAATCAGATTGTTTAAAATGGTTATGATCAACATGATTTACAGAATTGATAAGTGAACATTTCATATTATATCATTAATAAAACCAGAAATGCTGAGATCAGTATACAAACTCCAATCAGTGCAACAACCTTATTATAAAAATAATGCAAAACAAGGTATAGCAACAGATATGAATAAATATAGTACAGAAAAATATATCAAATGGACTTTAAAGGGACGTGAGAGATGTGCAGCTCTTCCTCCAGTGGGAACTGCTGCTCATTAGTCTGTCTGGAACGCTGCACTGTGGAGAAGAACTGAAGTTATTACACTAAAAATGGAGTTATTGTTTTGTGGGCTAGTTCTTCAGCACAGTGTGATGTAGAAAAGAAAGGATGGTTTATAGCTGTGGAGCATACGGTCAAGCCTGGGTTTGCCTGAGTTCCTCTATGGTTGGTGCCGGGACAGGTAGAAGCAGGCCAAACCTTCTGGGGTCATCAGGGTGAAGCGACCTTAGTCTGGGTCTTCCCCTGCAGTCATGAAGCAGCAGCTGTAAGAATCAAATTATAACAAACTGTTTACAAAGACGAGGAGCATTTTCCTCATCTGGACTGTCATCACCTTTTCCTTTTCTTCCTGATCATCTGTTCCCCAATCAGAACTGTGAAATGTGAGATGAGTAAATACTAGGAATCACACTACAAGTACATTTACTTCTACATTACTACTCAAACAATAATCACAACTTCCTGAGCTCACTGATCTCATCTTCATTCATGTTCAGGTTTTGGTGGTCTTGGACTCTCCTATTCTGAAGACAATATGATAAAGAATTACACACTGTCAGCATAGGTGTGGACTGCAGCTACTATTTTCTCTGGGTCATGTTTAGTAATAAACTATAGTCACCTCTTCTCCAAAGCTTCAGAGACATCCATGCTGCTCTCCAGAGCTTCAGTCCCTTCTTCTAGAAGTGGTAGATCTTCTCTATAGAGATCAAATTGTTCTGTTTGTGAAAATGTAGACCACCAATAATACTGTACTTCTGTACTGATATTAGGATCTATAATTCACAATGTGGTCTGAAATCATATTAGTTCAGATCCTGAATACTGACCGGTCTGAAAGTGCTCCACTTGATGGACACCCAATACTGGACAGGGGCATCAAATGCTGCTTCTTCTACTGCCTCTTACTAGGGGTGGAGGTGCTTGAACATTCAAAGCTAAAAAGAAAATCCCATAATCAACTTATTTACACAGAAAAGTGAAGATCATTTCACCACAATATCAAACCTGAGTGATCTCTACTAAAAAGGCCTTTATGGACTCTATTAGATACGACGGATAAACAGCTAACGTCTGATAGACACTGTGCACACGATTAAAACATTATTTTCAACCATTCTGAACAAACGAGCACAATTTAAACGAGGAAATAAACAATAAGATGTAGATGTGATTATATAATACACTTCAATCAAGAACTAACATTAAAAACACAGTAAAACATTAGAAACACCAAGTTATCTGACTGCACTGATGAAATGCAGAAAGTCCAGGTAGGATGAAATTATGGGCGAACCGCCAATCACAGAAATGTTCCTCAACCTAAAAAGCCTCGGCATTCGTCTAAAAAGCTCCATGAGCAGAGACGGAGTAAAAGCAGAGGAAATATTGGCGATGCGTTTGCATTAATATTGAGCTGGCAGCTCTAGTCTGGAGCACTTTAGCTACCTAGCTCTCTCAAACACGCGCTGCCTTCATAACCCAGCTGCACTCGGACCACTGGGGAGAAATGAAGCCCTCCAATGTTTAAAGCACTGAAAAAGCCCATCTCTACTAGTGGCTGTAAGAAATGATCTAGATGAGGTTAGCTAAACTTAGCTGAAGCTCAGTGCTCACCTGTTCAGGAGAAAATCAGCCAGTTCGGTCCGTTTTGAGTCCTTCTGGGCTCTAAGCTGTCTCCATCTATCAAACGCATCTCCAGTATTTCCTCTGCTTTTACTCCGTCTCTGGTCATGGAGCTTTTTAGACGAATGCCGAGGCTTTTTAGGTTGTGGAACATCTAATGATCCAGGTCCAGGTCGCTTCCTCGCCTCCATGGCTGCAGCACGCTGTGTTTCCTTGCTGTTGTTTTTCCAGATCTGGCAACCCGGGGTGTGGCAGTAGGACTGGGGGAGTTTAGAAGTCGTCAGCCCTTAAACTCAGGTCTCTAAATGAGTTTAATGAAGTGGACATTTGGAGTCAGATGAACTTCACACTGTGAGGTATGGCTGTGTCTAACAGTCCGACTGTGTGTCTCTGTATTAATGCGCCACAGGAGGAACGCTTTTTTAGGAGACAACAAATGAGTAATATATTGATCCTTTCTGGTAAAATACATCATCTTACAGATATTCCACAAACAATACTAATTAATAATATAGAGAACTCTAAGTGATTTTAGATGGTATAATAAAAGCTTTTTAGCTAGATTATCTCTCTAGGTTAGCTGATGTGTTTTAGTGAATGTGTAGCTGCTGTTAACTGTGAAGTGAGCTAGATAACTAGTTACTGAACCTAACGCAGCTCACTAATATCACATGTGCTTGTAAGCTCTGCTACTTTTGTGAGCTAAAAGTAAGATATGGGACTTTTTCTAGGACAGCCTGGAAACGTTCACTACATATCTGGATAAATCTCCCTCAGATATCAGTTATGGAGAAACTGGAAGTAATATCAGCGGCTACTTTACAAGATAAATATTATTAAAGTTAAAATGTGCTGCTGCCCGTTACTGTAAATAGTGTGGTGGTAAATGACTGTGGTATTTTTTTAATATTCAAAGTTGTGCAGGTGTGTATATCATATTTTACTAAAATGAATATACATGCTAATGCTTACAGTAAACCTATTTTTGCATGATAATTGTTTTTCTGTCTTATGATTAATATGAATTAAATATTCTTCGCTGCCGATTAGTGAGGAACACCGTGACCAACATGGTGTCCATCATCAGAGCAAGTGATACTGAATTTATGTTTCCCTCGAAAAATGAGGTCCAGGCCATGGCAAAGCGGCTTGTGGAGTATTATCCAATGCTTCGTGATAACACAGTGAACTGCACACACACTTGGGTAAGTGTTTGTACCATTTGTAAACCAACTTTTCATTAATGTCACATAAGCCAGTTTTAAGTTCCAGTGATGGAAAACCCCATCCATGATCAATCATGAAAACTAAACTATAAGTTCATATTTATAGAACTATTGGATCAAGTGTAAATGTGTGCTAAAGTGTTTATTATTTTGATTTAGTGCTGAGCAGTAAAAACGACTGAAAAACTTTTTGGTCATTCTTTTTCATTTTATTTTTTCATTTTATTTTATTTCAACAGATCAAAAATTAAAGATTGATGATTATTTCATTTTCATTTCATATTCTAACTTCCATAGAACATAAAAAACTAATTATATATTTGCCCTCGGCTTTCTCAAAAGAGGCTCGGACACGGATTTCTGTAGAAGTTGCTTGTGAAAAAAAGGCTTAAACTTAATATATAATCAAACTTGACTTGATAAGCGGTCAAGAAGCCGTTACTGGCTAAAGGAAATATCTTAATGGTTGTATTGACTGGAGAGTAAATCAGTAAAAGGTGATCTCTGACTTACACAGTACTGCACCGGCTCATTACTGTTCACTAACAGCTAATAAACAGCTCATGTTTATTCATGTGCTTCCAGTGTTGATGATTTCAGATGCTTCAATAATTGTTAATATTGTTAATCTGAAGTTTTTCTTAATTGATATTAACAATAATAGCAATGGTAATATTTACATATTTAATGTGATGAGACAATTAGCCTCGTTAAAGGTGCACGTATTTGTCACTGTACAGTGTACAGCGAAATGTGTCCTCCACATTTAACCCATCTGGTAGTGAACACACACTCACATGCACACATGTGTTAGGGGCAGTGAGTACACACACACACCCAGAGCGGTGGGCAGCCAACTCCAGCGCCCTGGGAGCAGAGAGGGTAAAGGGCCTTGCTCAAGGGCCCAACAGTGGCAGCTTGCCGAGCCCGGGAATCGAACCCACAACCCTGTTATCGATATCCTGGCGCTCTAACCGCTGAGCCACCACTGCCCATACTAAGTGAGGAAATGATCGTTGGCTTCTTCTCAGTCTATGACTGGAGCTGCTGCTGCAGGTATGATATCTGACCTGTAGGTGGCGCTGCTGTGTCGCTTTTCTTCATTAATCTGTGTAATCTCTGTGAAACTGTGAGCAGGCAGCATGTACCGTCAGCCACCAGCAGGGGGCTCGGCCAGCAAAGAATGAAAGCTGGTGGGGTTGGAGCAAAGAACTCCAAGCCCCAGAATCCCCAGCTGTAATCAACGCTGACCAGACCCACCTGTGTGGCACAGTATAAATACACCCAGCCAAACACAATTCCCCGTCGCACCTTTGTAGAGGGGTGAACAGTGAAGAGAAGCTGAAGTGAAAAGTGTTTGAGTTGTTGTCTTTTGTTTGAGTAAACATTTCAACTGTTTTTTCCTTTGTTTGAATTCCTGACGTTTTCTATGTTGCTTATGATCAGTGTTTATACTGCCACCTCTCACAGCTGTGACGGCGCAGTGGAAGTACACTGGGCTCCTATTACCAGGGTTGAGAGTTCAAGCTCAACTTGTGTCTTCAGCTACTTGTGTCTCTTTACCCTGAACTGTCTCCGTTTTGTTGTGCTAATAACCACAGTATGAGGAGGCCTGGAGAAAATGACCTTAACGTGGTTTCAGACTGACCTAAAGTGACCTTCACCTTTACAAGTTCCATAATGAGTGGAAACAGTCCTCATTTCCCAACGAGAATCCAGATCCAGATCAAAGGATAAGGAGTTAAAACACACTGACTTCCTAAACCATTTTTAAACTTCATTAACATGAAGGAAAACACCAGAAAAAGACAGATGTGGACAACATGTGGAAAAAGACAAAGATATAGAATTTAATCTGAAATATGATAAATGACAATTTCCTGAATTTCATTTTAAAATCTAGATTTTAGAAACTATGAACTGAAACTCCATCACAGCATTTGAGGATCATTAATACGCAACATTATGGGCTGTTTAATTTAGACGTCTAATAGACTGTTGTGTCTAAATGATCAACTCCAGCATATATTAAATATAACAGCAGTTTTAAAATGCAGTTTATTAGTTCTTATCTCCTGATCTCCAGAACCCTCACCTCACTTGGCCTTGGAGAGACGATCTCCCTGCACCCTCCCATGAGCCTCTGCAAGGTCTAGGCCACAGAGAGCAGCTAGAGAGTTAATTTCTTTAGTTCCAGTGCATTTAAACATACACTTCAAGTGAGGATTCTACAGATTTATCAATTCTTCTGTTTACAGACCGTCATTCTCCCTTTTCATGACTGTCATGAACACAACTACATTTTTCACATATTTTTTGTTTAGAGATCTGGTTCTTCTCCTCCCACCTTCAACCTTGGAGTCGATTTCCAAGTATTTTAAAGCTTACTTTAGAGGTTTTCCAAAATCATCAGTTAATAGATGCTCTAAATTCAGTTCAGGATGAGATTAGAGAGAGGATATAACAAACACAGGATAAGGAGTAAAGATAAATTTGCCACAGCAGTGTAAGTAAATGTGTTCCCCTTTTACTCCCATATTGAATTATATATATATATAAAAAACCTCTAATCAGAATTAGTGAACAGTTCAGGTTTAATTTTCTTCTACAAAATCTGGCATACAAGAGTAAAAAAGTAGTGCTGGTAAGAGTCTTGAACGTGAGAACAGCTCAGCCAGTTTGGATGCAGCACTGTTTTGAACACAGAAACTCACAAGAGACATCGGTATGATTGACCAACAAAACATTAGGTGCTGCATTGTCCTTGTGTGTGAAAAGGATAGGAACCAGATTCCTGGGGGCCTGAAAGGAGGTCAAGGGTGCACAATGTTCTGGGCCATTTTACTCAGAAAGTGTTCTAAATAGTCCAGAGTTCAATCCTGTTCTGGGTGCATTCCCAGCCTCCAAATCCACTTCTGTTCCACCACAACTGAAACAAAGCGTCCTGGGTCAGATCTTGTAGGTGGTGGGAAGCGAGCAATACAATCAGTGCAATGCGGTTGGTTAAAGGGTGCTGAGTCAGGAATTCTCCTGTCACAGTCTTTGTCCTTCAGAGCTAAATGTTTAAGTGTGGCGTGTCAGCGTCATCGCAGGCAGCCAAGGCGGCGCTAGGCTCACACCTTAGGCTGTGTTGTCAACGTAGGATGGAGTCAGGATGACTGTTTGCCAGCTGTTGCCATTGACTCTTCAGATGGTCATATCTGATCACATGCACCTTAAAATCCCAACAATGAAAATGTCACTCAGGTCATTTGAAGTAAGAGAACTGTACAGAATACACTGATTATTGATCAAGTGCATACAGTAGAAGTTACATACAGTCAAGCTGGAAAGTCTGCACACCCCTTCTCCATGCTTTATGTTATAGACTTATTCTACACTAGACTGAATTCTACACAATTGTACACAATGACAACGTGAAAGCAGGGTTTTAGACATTTGTGGTAATAAAAATAAATAATAATAATGTTAAATCTCATATGTACGCAAGTTAAAAAGAAAACCCTGAAAGGAACCTGAAAGGAAGACTCAAAAAGGTAACCCATCCTCCTAAAAATAGGGGGATTTACAGTGGGACAAGGCTGACCCAGAGGGTAGGTACCAGCACTCAACCACGAATGGACTCACGTCAGCAGCGAGCAGCTCAGCACGAGGAGAAAGGAGAAAATTAAGAAAGGGATTTAGGAGTTTGAGTGGACTGGTGTACAACCTGTAAACGTAGACTAGAAAGACAATCAGAACCTGTAATCAGAGCAGTACAGAACAGTGTTAGTATGAAAACAGACTAGAACAGCATGATTAGAATACTAAAAGTGTGTCCAGAACAGAAACAGGACGTTTATTCCAGAGTTGGAGGCTTAAGAAGAGAAAGCTCTTCCCCCAGAGTTGTTTCTTCTGAAGTGGGGAAACTGATAGTAGTCCAGAATAATGCAAAAGAAATGTACGTTACCGGTTGTAGGGTTTAAGAAGTTCTCCAAGATGCTGTGGGGACAAACAATCAAGAGACTCAAGTCAGAAGGAGTATTCTATAATCAACGAGGAATCCAGAGCAGGGATGAGAGAATAAGACTGATGTGGTCACAGTTTTAAGCTCTAGTGAGCGGTCAAGCCGCTGCATTCTGAACTTATTTAATGACCCTGAGCTTATTTCATGATTTGCATAAACTTCCTACCAGAGTGGCATTACATTAATTCAATCTTGAGTTTATAAATCCTTATAAATGTAATACATATCCTTTAAATATTCTTTTCATTTAAAAAATACTTTATGACATTAACAATACTGTAATTGCGTGTGTCAGTGACACCAGCAGATGGACAGCTTTGTATATACATTTTCCTTTGACTTGTTGCATAAATTCAATATCACTACAACTTATCTGGAAGTATTCGGCTGTGTCCTTGTGGTGAAGCGTCCTTCGCATCTGCTTGAAGCCACACTGCCACATCACTGCCAGAGCTACAGACTTGTGGACGGGTAAACTAGAACGAGTTGCAAATAGACAGACAGTCAGACAGCATTGCAGCCAGAGTGAGTCTAAACAGAATGAATTGCAGATTCATAGCCAGAAAGGTACAGCATTGCACATGGATAGGAAGCCAGAGTCACACGGACAGCCAGTTCAGCCACAGAATTACACATGGAAAGAAAGCCAGCCAGCTACAAAGTTGCACATGGACATGCAGACAGCGCCACACACAGTTGCAGACAGACACAATTTAAAATAGACAGCCTCCCAGTCAACCAGTTGCAGATGGTCAGTCAGTCAGAGTTGAAGCCAGAGTCTAAACAGAACGATTTGCAGATTTACAAACAGCCAGTGTTGTAGATGGACAGACAGCCAGAGTTGCAGAGATTGACATACACACTGCCAAACAGTCAGAAACAGTCTCACAGTCAGAAAGACAGACAGCCATTGCACATGGTTAGACCACTAACACTGCACTGAACTGCACATGCATGGATCGTCAGACACAGTTGCAGATGGATACAGCCAGCCAGAGTTGCAGACAGAACAAATTGCAGATTTATAGACAGCCAAAGAGTGCTGGACATCAACACAGCCAAATATAGTTGCAGATGCACAGTCAGAAAGACAGCCAGCCACAGAGTTGCAGGTGGATTGAGAGAAAGAGACTAGGCAAAACCTAAACCTAAAGTCCTTTTCAGTATCTGAAGCAGGTATGCTTTGGAGCTGGTGCACCATTCATTAACACAAACAGCTGTGGTTCGGGAGTGTGGTGCAAGCTATATCATCTGTTACATAAATCAAATCTTTAGGGTTAGTTGATGGGGAGATTTTAGGCCTTCTTTGCAAAGAGAGCTACGTCTAAAAGTTGGACAGACGGACACACAAAGTTGCAGATGGACAAAGAAGAAGAAGGATAGACAGAAATGATAATAGATAAAATAAATAGATAAAAAGAATTAGCTTACAATAGATTGTGTCCTAATTTCCATATCTGGCAACCCGGGGTGTGGCAGTAGGACTGGGGGGTGGGGGAGTGGGGCAATGGGGCGGGATAGGAAGCTACAGCACAACCAGAGATCCGCTCCGTACCTGACCCCTCAAAGACCACCATACAGGTAGAAGCACTGCGGTCAAGAAACGCTGGAGCTGAAACCTGTATGTTTCTTTAATATCTGGAGACACATCCTGATCATTTTATCAGTTAGTACAGAAAATGTAACACTTAATGACCTTTAACTGATCAAATGGAGGTTTGTGATTTCTACTAGAGTTTAGAAGTCGTCAGCCCTTAAACTCAGGTCTCTAAATGAGTTTAATGAAGTGGACATTTGGAGTCAGATGAACTTCACACTGTGAGGTATGGCTGTGTCTAACAGTCCGACTGTGTGTGTAAGGGGTAGCTCTAGGGCAAGGCCTCCTCCTGCCACCAGGGGGAGGCCCCGAGTCACCCCAGCCAGTGATTGAGCCCAATTCCCTACACCTGGGCAGTAGGCTATATAGGCACACAGATCCAGTTGCCCCACTGCTGGATCTTTTGATTCTGGTGGTGTGTGTATCTGTGTGCCTGTGTAGTCTCGAGGTGAAGGCTGAGTGTGTGTCACTCCCCTTCGTGTGTGTCCCTCCCGAGTCTGTTTCCCGGTGTCTGTGAAGTGTGTGTGTCTGTGTGTGTGTGTGCGTGTAGCACTCATACACTCGTGTACCAGAGGAAGGCAGGAGTGTCTGTCTTCCCTGGTGTGTGTGTCTGTGTGTGTGTGCGCGTAGCACACATACACTAGTGTTACAGAGGAAGGCAGGTGTCTGTCTTCCCTGTAACTTCTCAGTTTTCTGGTTTCTTTTGGGAGATCCTTTTTGCCCTCAGTTGTATTTCCCTCTAGAGTTAAAGAGGTAGCCAGTTCTCCCCTGGCGTCCTTCGTTTGTTTATTAAACCCATCTCTTTTTAAGTCTCATTTGTTGGTCATTTTCACAACTGCCGCTTTGGTGAAGCGGCAGAGCGTCAGTCTCGCAACGCAGCGGCCTGGGTTCGAGTCCCAAGAAACTTTACTTTTCATTTCCGGTTTACCTGCTCTAAGATTGAAAGACTCTGCACTTGGGCCCGTTGGTCACGTGATCGTGGTAGCTCACTCAGTAGCGCGTCGGCCCTCCAACACGGCGCCCTGGGTTCAAACCCTGTTGTAAGTGAGCACCACATTACAGAAAGATCCAGCCAAGACATGGACCCAGCAGAGATGTTCAATCTAGAGCAGGTAAAAGTCACTCTAGCTAGTCAGGGGGTGACTGTGGGGAGGCATGAGCAGGCCCTGCAGCAGATTCTTTCTCAGCTGCAGGGTCTGACAAATCTAGTAGCCCAGCACACTCCTGAACCTCCCCAGGAGGAGGCTGCCCCTGCCCGAGCAGCCGTGATTCTTTATGCTGAGCCCCCTCTACCAGCCCCAGAGCGCTATGCTGGTGAACCAGGAGGATGTAGAGGGTTCCTCCTTCAGTGTTCACTGGCTTTCGAGCTGCAACCATCCCACTTTTCTTCTGAGCGTGCTAAGGTGGCATACATCATCTCTCTCCTCACCGGTAGGGCATTAGCCTGTTCAGCAAACGACAGGCCCAATTGCTGCCCCCCCACAGACCTTTTGACATTGCCATCAACCTCCTCCCTGGCACTACCCCCCCTAGGGGTAGGCTGTTCTCGTTGTCGGCGCCAGAACGCCAGGCAATGGAGAACTATGTCCAGGAGGCCCTGGCCTTGGGGTTCATTCGGCCGTCCACTTCCCCAGCCGGAGCCGGCTTCTTCTTTGTGGGGAAGAAGGACGGGGGTTTGAGACCCTGTATTGACTACAGGGGTCTCAACAAAATAACCACCAAGGACCACTTTGCGCCTAGTCCAACGCTTCCTGGGGTTCGCCAATTTCTTCCGGCGGTTTGTGAGGAATTTTGGCTCCGTGGCAGCCCCTTTGACCGCCTTAACAAGAAAAACATCAGGGAGGTTCGTCTGTTGACCACGGCCCCGGTTCTCCAATTGCCTGACCCAGAACTCTCGTTCCTTGTAGAGGTGGATGCCTCTGAGGTAGGCGTGGGGGCTGTCCTCTCCCAGCGGTCTGGTCCTGGCCAGAAGCTGCACCCCTGTGCCTACTTCTCTCACCGCCTCACCCCTGCGGAACGGAACTACGATGTGGGTGACCGTGAACTGCTAGCAGTAAAGCTGGCGCTGGAGGAGTGGAGACACTGGCTTGAGGGAGCAAAACATCCCTTTCTGGTCTGGACGGACCACAAGAATTTGGCCTACATCCAGCAGGCCAAACGTCTTAATTCGCGCCAGGCCAGGTGGGGATTGTTCTTCACTCGGTTTGATTTCATACTGTCATTTCGACCGGGCTCGAAGAACACCAAGCCCGATGCTCTCTCTCGCCAGTGGGAGCCCCCTCCTCAATCAAACACACCCACGACTATAGTCCCCAAAACCCGGATCGTGGCGCCCGTCCGATGGGGACTGGAGGACACAATCAAGCGGGCTCACCTTACTGAGCCTGATCCGGGTGGTGGCCCCCCGGATCGGCTTTATGTACCCGGGCCTGTAAGGGAACGGGTGCTTCAGTGGGGCCATGCATCCTCCCAGGCAGCACACCCAGGGACTACGCGCACGCTCAAGCTTCTGCGGCGGCGGTTTTGGTGGCCCCGCATGGAACAAGACGTACGAGCTCATGTGGCCTCATGTTTGGTGTGCTCCCAATATAAAGACCCCAGAACCAGGCCCACTGGTCTACTACTTCCGTTGGCCGTCCCCTCACGTCCTTGGTCCCACCTGTCCCTTGACTTTATCACTGGGTTGCCCCGGTCACGTGGCAACACGGTGATTCTAGTCATTGTGGACCGGTTCTCCAAGGCTGGCTGCTTTGTGGCTCTCCCAAAGCTGCCAACCGCTAAGGAGACGGCCGAGCTGGTGCTCCACCATGTGGTCCGGGTTCACGGACTCCCCTCCGACATCGTGTCAGACCGTGGGCCTCAATTTACCAGCCGGTTCTGGGGGGCCTTTTGTCGACTACTGGGGGCAGAGGCCAGCCTCTCATCTGGCTTTCACCCCCAGTCTAATGGCCAGACAGAGAGGGTCAATCAAGACCTGGAGCGCACCCTCCGCTGTCTGGCCTCCTCGTCCCCGTCTACCTGGTCTGATCAACTCATTTGTGCGGAGTATGCACATAACACCCTCTGGCACTCATCCCTGGGAATGTCCCCCTTTGAGTGCCAGTATGGATATGCTCCGCCCATGTTCCCCGGACAGGAGACGGGGACGGGGGTTCGTTCGGCAGAACTGCTAGTCAGGCGCTGCCGTAAGACCTGGCAGAAAGCCCGCAAGTCCCTTCTGTCTGCGAAAGCTGCTCAGAAACGCTACGCTGACAGGAGGCGGTTGCCGGCTCCCACTTATCGCCCTGGGCAACGGGTTTGGCTTTCAGCTAAGGCCTTACGTGGTGCCCCTCGCAAGCTGGCTCCTCGTTACATCGGGCCGTTCAAGATCCTTCGGCGGGTCAATCCTGTTGCCTACCGCCTTGCCCTTCCCCCTTCGATGCGCATTAACCCCACCTTCCACGTGTCCCGCCTCTAGCCGGTCTTGTGTTCCGTGGGTTCCACCGATCCGCCGGGCCCGCGTACAGTTGGCGGTGCGCCAGCATACACTGTCAAGCGCCTTCTGGACGTCCGGCGGGTCCGAGGCGGGCTCCAGTACCTAGTGGACTGGGAGGGTTATGGCCCAGAGGAGCGGTCCTGGGTGCCCTCCCGCCACATTCTGGATCCCGGGCTCGTCCGTGCATTTCGTCGGGACCGTGCTGCTGGGTTGGGGACGTCGGGTGCCGCCCCTCGGGGGGGGGGGTCCTGTAAGGGGTAGCTCTAGGGCAAGGCCTCCTCCTGCCACCAGGGGGAGGCCCCGAGTCACCCCAGCCAGTGATTGAGCCCAATTCCCTACACCTGGGCAGTAGGCTATATAGGCACACAGATCCAGTTGCCCCACTGCTGGATCTTTTGATTCTGGTGGTGTGTGTATCTGTGTGCCTGTGTAGTCTCGAGGTGAAGGCTGAGTGTGTGTCACTCCCCTTCGTGTGTGTCCCTCCCGAGTCTGTGAAGTGTGTGTGTCTGTGTGTGTGTGTGTGCGTGTAGCACTCATACACTCGTGTTACAGAGGAAGGCAGGTGTCTGTCTTCCCTGTAACTTCTCAGTTTTCTGGTTTCTTTTGGGAGATCCTTTTTGCCCTCAGTTGTATTTCCCTCTAGAGTTAAAGAGGTAGCCAGTTCTCCCCTGGCGTCCTTCGTTTGTTCATTAAACCCATCTCTTTTTAAGTCTCATTTGTTGGCCGTTTTCATAACTGCCGCTTTGGTGAAGCGGCAGAGCGTCAGTCTCGCAACGCGGCGGCCTGAGTTCGAGTCCCGAGAAACTTTACTTTTCATTTCCGGTTTACCTGCTCTAAGATTGAAAGACTCTGCACTTGGGCCCGTTGGTCACGTGATCGTGGTAGCTCACTCAGTAGCGCGTCGGCCCTCCAACACGGCGCCCTGGGTTCAAACCCTGTTGTAAGTGAGCACCACATTACAGTGTGTCTCTGTATTAATGCGCCACAGGAGGAGCGCTTTTTTAGGAGACAACAAATGAGTAATATATTGATCCTTTCTGGTAAAATACATCATCTTACAGATATTCCACAAACAATACTAATTAATAATATAGAGAACTCTGAGTGAAACACTGAGATCTGCAGAAGAACAAGTGACCGAAAGGAACTAGACCAGGCGGCGGATGACTACATTTTGAGGACACGCTGATGAAGTTCAGCTCAATCAGGCTGGAGGGAGAAGGTCCGCTATCAGAGAGAGGAGAGAGAGGCTTTATTAACGGTGGAGGAAACTAGTCTGAATCCCAGCACTTCAATGTATGTAGGCTACAATAATCACTTCCATGATATTAAAATATTAAATAAGAAGATAAAGCTCCCATTAGTTTATTGTTGTTGTAGATTGGTAGTTAATTAAGAAGGACGTTGGCAGATCTAGCTAGATAGTTGGGTAGCTCGGCTAATTAGCTGTTAGCTTTCACTGAACTCCAGCTTTCCTTCCTCACAGTTTATTCAGGTCAGAGAGCTTTTAGACAACAAATCCACGCCCTTCCATCAGAGTTTTATACGAGTCTCTAAATGTAGATTTAGTCTCCTTCAGCAGCACTAACTCTTCTGATGAGTCTGTTTTTGTTCAGCAGTAAGAAGATAGTAAATGAATGAAATTAAAACATTTAGTTTAGAATAAACTGCTTTAAAACTGGTGCAAAGGAACAAAACCCTGTGATATTGAACTTATTTGTGAATAGAGGATAGAGGTAAGCTTTAGTGTTTCAGGATTCTTCGATATGTCCAAAGACATTTAGTTATTTCCAGCATTTTTCTGTATGATGTTGAAACAGTTGTTTCATTGGAGAAATGGTGCTGAGCTGCTAATGCAGGTGAGGGCTCTTCATCTCTGTGAGAGCAGCTTAGCTTGAGGACTAGCTAGCTAACTACCATGTGTTCAGTGAAAGATCAGCAATTTTATTAATGGAAACACAAATAACTAAAGAAAGAAATCAACAGTGAATCGAAAGTCATTTGCATGAAATCATACAGGATTTTCTCTGTGGAGGATATTTCATTATTTTTTATTTATTTCTCAGTCAGGGAGCTTAAGCTCATAGAGGAGGATTTTCTAATAAAAATGTGCCTCAGCTCTTTGTCTACTGGATAAGCTTGACTTTGGGCTTAAGTTATCTTTCTAATCTGAGAAATCCTGCTTTGTGAAATTCCCTCCAGGAGTGGCTAAATGTCTACATAGGATACATCTGATGAACAGAATTACTAAACACATTTGATTGATTTTGTTGCTCTTGGTGTGCAGGTATCCCACCAATGCAGAGTATCTCCGAGTTACCAAAGCTTTAATGGTGAAGAGCTCTTTCCTGAGGGATGTTGAGGAGAGTGGTTATGTAAGTTTGTTTAAGAATGATTTTATTATGGTTGATCACAGAAGAGTAGTTGGTGTAATATTGGTGGAGAGAGGCCCACATTGAGGTATCACATGAAAAGTACAGGGAGACACAACCTAAAGGTGCATGTATTTGTCACTGTACAGCGAAATGTGTCCTCCGCATTTAACCCATCTGGTAGTGAACACACACTCACTCACACACACACACACACACACACACACACACACACACACACACACATATGTGTTAGGGGCAGTGAGTACACACACACACCTCCAACTCCACAACTCCAGCGCCCGGGGCCCAAGGCCTCAAGGGCCCAACAGTGGCAGCTTGCCGAGCCCGGGAATCGAACCCACAACCCTGTTATCAATATCCCGGCGCTCTAACCGCTGAGCCACCACTGCCCCTTGCAACCTGATGTGTTGATTGTAAAGGACCACATGAAGAAGACCTTTGAAGACTCTTGGAAAATTCTCAGGGGTAAGTGGAAAAAAGTAATGGGAGGTAAAACAGTATAGCCATCAAATGTGATGTGATGAACCAACTTCATATGAATAATTGTGTCTTTTATAGTCTATTATAAATATTTATGACTGTTCTAGGTTTTTTACTCTTCACTACTGCCTTCATCTCTACACTTTATTGCAGCATCATAATGAAGCTTTTGTGTGTTTTCTGCTTTTGTCTTACAGTGTATGATGAGGCTGATGACATCCATCCTGTGATGGTGAACATTTGTCACCGCTTCAGCTGAAACAGTGCTGGGAGTTGTCCTCTAAAGGACTCCTAGGTGATCTTCAAGAGATGCTCAGCAAAAGTGTAAGCACCCCACTTTCATCTCCACCAGCAGACCTACAGAAGACTCTTAAATTCAGTGATGCTCTCAGAGGTGTACAGGTTCAAGGGGAGGTGCTTCAGTGTGTGTCTAATATTACACTAAATTATGTAAATACTCCCCTGATGATGTTGGTGTAACGGGCCGTCTGCATACTGAAGTGATTCCATTGTTTTGGAAAGTCACGTACTTACTAAACATAGACACTGTGTTGGTTCTGTGTGGTAAAATGTAGCTTCTGGTTTCTGGTGGGTGTTTTTCTTTTTAATAAGGCTGATATTCTCTTATATAAGTGGAACCTACATTATGTACATTTTGCCGTGTCAGGATGAAATATGATTTTTGTAGCTGGTATAATAAAACCTTTTTACTTAGTTTCATTGTTTTATTTGCTGTTAATATCATATTGTAATGGTATGGAGTGCAGTTTCTTTTAATTTAATCTTCATAAACATTGTTCATGTTTTTCTGTTTCTGTTGCTCTTTCAATTAATGCTAAAGTTCAATCTGTTTACTGTTTACTTTCTGTAAATAAACAGTATAGAAAGACATTTTGATCATGAGTGGATATTTCTGGTACTCTTTAGTCACTGGGGTGGTACCTCTAAAAGCACATGCTGGCGCCTTTTGCAGAGGAGACACAGTTGTACCATAGTTTAAAGGTGCATTTTAGCCTCTTGGGGAACTTAATAGAACCTTAACTGGTACAAAAAAGTACTTGTGCTGAAAGGTTCTCTGTAGTATCTCAATAGGGTACAATACTGTGCACTATATAAGTGAGAAGCCCTCAACTGACTACACAATAGAAACACCTACAGTGGGGAGAACAAGTATTTGTTACACTGCTGATTTTTCAGGTTTTCCCACTTGCAAAGCATGTAGAAGACTGTAATTGTTATCATAGGTACTCTTCAACTGTGAGTGATGGAATCTAAAACAAAAATCCAGAAAAATACATTGTATGATTTTTAAATAATTAATTTCCATTTTATTGTGGGAAATAAGTATTTGATACACCAGAAAAAGAAACTTAATTTTTGGTACAGAAACCTTTGTTTGCAATTACAGAGATGAGACGTTTCCTGTAGTTCTTGACAAGGTTTGCACACACTGCAGCAGGGATTTTGGCCCACTCCTCCATACAGATCTCCTCCAGAGCCTTCAGGTTTCGTGGCTGTCGCTGGGCCACACGGACTTTAAGCTCCCTCCAAAGATTTTCTATTGGATTCAGGTCTGGAGACTGGCTAGGCCACTCCAGGACCTTAAGATGTTTCCTACGGAGCCACTCTTTAGTTGCCCTGGCTGTGTGTTTTGGGTCGTTATCATGCTGAAAGACCCAGCCACGACCCATCTTCAGTGCTCTTACTGAGGGAAGGAGGTTGTTGGCCAAAATCTCACGATACATGGCCCCATCCATCCTTCCCACAATACGGTGCAGTCGTTCTGTCCCCTTTGCAGAAAAGCATCCCCAAAGAATGATGTTTCCACCGCCATGCTTCACGGTTGGGATGGTGTTCTTGGGGTTGTACTCATCATTCTTCTTCCTCCAAACATGACGAGTGGAGTTTAAACCAAAAAGTTCTATTTTTGTCTCATCAGACCACATGACCTTCTCCCATTCCTCCTCTGGATCATTCAGATGGTCATTTGCAAACTTCAGACGGGCTTTGACATGCGTTGGCTTGAGGAAGGGCACCTTGCGTGCACTGCAGGATTTTAATCCTTGACGGCGTAGAGTGTTACTGATTGTTTTCTTTGAGACTGTGGTCCCAGCTCTATTCAGGTCATTGACCAGGTCCTGCCGTGTAATTCTGGGCTCATTCCTCACCTTCCTCAAGATCATTGATGCTCCACGAGGTGAGATCTTGCATGGCGCCCCAGACCGAGGGAGATTATCCGTTATTTTGCATTTCTTCCATTATCTAATAATTGCACCAACAGTTGTTGCCTTCTCACCAAGCTGCTTGCCTATTGTCCTGTAGCCCATCCCAGCCTTGTGCAGGTCTACAATTTTATCCCTGATGTCCTTACAAAGCTCTCTGGTCTTGGGCATTGTGGAGATGCTGGAGTCTGACTGATTGAGTGTGTGGACAGGTGTCTTTTATACAGGTAACGAGTTCAAACAGGTGCAGTTAATACAGGTAATGAGTGGAGAACAGGAGGGCTTCTTAAAGAAGAAGTAACATGTCTGTGAGAGCCAAAATTCTTACTGGTTGATAGATGATCAAATACTTATTTCCCACAATAAAATGGAAATTAATTATTTAAAAATCATACAATGTATTTTTCTGGATCTTTGTTTTAGATTCCATCACTCACAGTTGAAGAGTACCTATGATAAAAATTACAGTCTTCTACATGCTTTGCAAGTGGGAAAACCTGAAAAATCAGCAGTGTATCAAATACTTGTTCTCCCCACTGTATATCTGTATGCTGTTCATCGACTTTTCCTCCGCCTTCAAAATGGTCATTCCCACCAGACCTGGAAATCAACACCTGCATTTGTAATTGGGTCTTGGGACATCCTAATAAAAAGACCCCAGTATGTGCGGTTGTGTAGTTCTGTGTCCTGCAGAGACTCTGTGTGACAGTGGAATACGGCAGCTCCACTGTGGCAGATTGAGGCTCTGCAATAGGTGGTGAGAAATGCTCAGGACATCTTATCTGGCACAAGGTCCCCTTCCATGAGAGACGTTCCTCTCCAGCACTGTGTGTGGAAGGAGGTTGCAGCTTCATTAGGGACACCTTTCACTCCAGCCACACACTGTATAACCACCTACCATCCAGGAGGAGATGAAGAAACCAGTGAGATGAGACTGTCAGTGTTTGTGATGTAATATTTCACATTAAAATCTAGGACAGTCAGTTCTCTCATTTCTTGGAAAAGTCCTCTTTATGAAAGTTGGCAGTAGTTTAGTGTTTTGATAAACTTTAGTTCATGAAGTAATGTGAAGGAAAGGACACTCTCCATGTCACCGTGTGGTCAAACTGATAAAATGCATATGCAGATGCACATATTGATGAATCGTATGATTTCATGCAGTTATTGATAGTCTATAAAGAAAAGTCACATGATTTACTAAAACAAAACTAACTGTAAAATAAAGTAATTTTGTTTAAAAAAGCAATTTAAGTCTTTAATCTGTCTATCTCTATCAAATACATCAAATACTGACAATAATGCATTTAGAAATGTAGAACTGCAAGAAAATATGAGAGCAAAGAAACATATTTAGTAATTTTGCATTTCCTAACCATTCATTTACTCTTATAAACTGGAGAATCAGAGGGATTGCCTGCCCTATGAGACGGTATTAATGACATTTGAACAGATTTGAACTTTGACTTTATGGATGCATTTGTGTTCATTTAAAGATTGTTTAAATGAGTTCCCAGATCTGTTCCTGTGTGTGTTCCTGTTTCCAAAGACTTTCTAGTTCCAAAATGGCCCGTTTCCGTACCTGTGGTTGTTGACCTGCCTGCTGCCTATTGCGTCTCAGATGTTGTTTTTTTTATAACCAATGCTGATTAGAGGTCAGGGTCATCATCATTTATTAAACACTAACTTAAATCATCTTTATAAGTAAAAATGTAAATAAAAAATCAATAATAGTAGTGCTGCAAATACACCTTTTACATTTTTATATAAAACAAAGTCCTTAACTACCTTAGGTTTTAACATGGGCATTAGGCAGGTAGCAGTGGTAGGTGGGTGTGTCGCTGGTCTGGCATGGGTGGTGGTCTGGCAGTGTGTTAATGGAGGGAAAGGGTGGTGTGCACACCATCAGCTGATTGGAACCACAACTGAAGGAGCTTTTCTTTTCACAGTTGAGTCAAGAGGCTTTTATTATCATTTTAGCTCTGTATAAGTAAACAGTGAAATGAAATGATGATTTTCCCAGAAAAAGGTGCAGAGAATAAAAACAATACAGTACAGGACAGACTGCAGAAAGTGCAGCATGCAGACAATACAATAAATACAATAAATACAATAAATATAATAAATACGACTCAATTCTAAATAGAGGTATTCAGTGTAAGGTGCATAGAAATTTAACATGCCGTGACATCATATGCAGACCGCTGATAACACACATGAAACATGAAACACAGCAGGTACTGAGGTAGTAAGTATAGAATATATAAATAAGATAAATAGACGCAGACATTAAAATGCAATGGACAGTGGGGGTCCTTTTACAATGCTGCTGGTCTCACGGGTGCAGCATGTGATTTCAATGTCTGTAACAGAGGGGAGAGAGACCCCTATGATGATCTCAGCTGTCCTCACTATTCTCTGTAGGGTCTTGCGGTCTGAGGCATTGCAATTCCCAAACCAGGCGATGATGCAGCTGCTCAGGATGCTCTCCACAGTCCCCCTGTTGAACATGGAGAGGATTGGAGGAGGAAGATGAGGAAGCACACTAAAATAAGACCCCCACAGTAAGGTCACACTAACGAGAGCACACATAGATAAATTGGCAACAAACTGACATTTTTTAGGTTTTTAGTCTGTACTGAATTCAAGAAGGTTAATTCATGAAGTAAAATAACACAGTGATGCTGCCATATGAACAGTGAGACATGTGCCTATTCAGTTGATTAACCACTGATCATCATCAGCCTAACATCTGCTGCAGTGCTGAATCCCACTACCAACATATCACCTGTGACCCTGCCTCTCCACCTGCCTCTCCTCTCTCTGACAGCTAGTGTTTTCATTAAAAAACATCCGGATTTAACCATCTTCTTCTCATCTCGCCCTAAAGATCTTGGTCATGTAACAGATGATCTGCAGACTGTGCTCCATTGTGCTCTACAACTATCTGTCTGTCATTCCCTCCCCATCTGCCTGTGTGTCTAGCTATCCTTCCACAACTCTCTCTGTCTGACTTGCTAAAACACTGCCTCTCTGTCTGGCAGTCCACAACGGTCTCTGTCTGTCTGTCTGGCCCTCCACAACTGTCTGTGATTCTGTTTATGTTTCCCTCTCTCTCTCTGTCTGTCTGTCTATACCTCTGACTGTCTGTCTGTTTCTCTCCATAAAAGTCTCTGACTGTCTATTTTTCCACAACTTTGTATGTCTGTCTGTGTATCCTTTCAACATCTGTCTGTCTTTCTACAACTTTCTAAACACACTGTGGTCAGAGACGGGAACCTCTCGGCCTACCTCAAGGTTCCAAAGAATTTAATTCTCGGCGTCAAACTGAGCGTCGAAGCCCCTTTACTTACCCCCCCGCTCTCCACTCATTTCCACCATGACATGATCAGGAAAGCACAGATGCCTGTACATCACATGGCAGGAGAAGCTTTGTACAGGCACACTAGTACAAAGTACAAAAAAAAAAAAAAAAAAAAAAAAAAGAAAAAAAAGGGGGCAGTGGTGGCTCAGCGGTTAGAGCGCCGGGATATCGATAACAGGGTTGTGGGTTCGATTCCCGGGCTCGGCAAGCTGCCACTGTTGGGCCCTTGAGCAAGGCCCTTTACCCTCTCTGCTCCCCGGGCGCTGGAGTTGGCTGCCCACCGCTCTGGGTGTGTGTGTGTACTCACTGCCCCTAACACATGTGAGTGTGTGAGTGTGTGTTCACTACCAGATGGGTTAAATGCGGAGGACACATTTCGCTGTACAGTCCACACTGTACAGTGACGAATACGTGCACCTTTATCCTTTATCCTTTAGGTAAGGGGTGGGTGCCACAATTTAGTTAGGTGGTTATCTCTTTGCTAGGCAGGTAAGCTGTTCATTTTTTATTCATGCTCCACTCAGGTGTTCACAAAGGTTTTCCCCATAAAAAGTGCTAATGTGGTTAATGTCTAGTGATGGCTTTAAACGTGTTGAGGTTAAGTAGACTGTACTAGTATGTGCCTCTATTTAGAACCATTGCAGTTTCTCGGTTTGGCCACATGAGGGCATCCAAGCTCCATCTTCAGAAAATCCCAACGTGCTCTCAACCTCTGTGTCGTTCTCAGCAGGTCAGTATGAAGAGGAAAGCTCCTCACTGTACAGAGGAGCCCTTTTCTATTGAACTGAAGGACTTCTGTGTCCTTAATAATGAGGGAAACTGAGGCTGACGTTTAAAGACACTGTGTGATGCTCTCGAGTACAGAAGTCATTGTTGTGTGTATTTACTTTATAAAAGTGAAATCCAAGGACTAAACATCCTTCACCCAAATACTTGCAAAAGCACTTTTCTAAGAAAAGCGTTTATATTGTCTAGTGATGACTTTAAATGTGCCGAGGCAGATTAAGTAGACTGTACTAGATATGACCATTTTAATGTGAAATTAAATTAAATTAAAACACGAACCAACAACACTGACAATGTTTTCTCATTGTTTTTTTTATGTTTATTTCCAATGACTTGAATTATTTTAGATAGATGGGTTCCCCTTTTAAGTCATGGTTCCTTTTAAGGTTTCTTCCTCTTGATCTGAGGGAGTTTTTCCACTGTTCCCCGGGTCTCTATGAAGCTGCTTTGTGACAAAAGTGATATATGAATAAATTTAAATTTAATTTAATTAAATTAACACACACACACACACAACCTCCATATAAAACTGATAATATATTAATGTTAACAAAAACACTTCAAACACCCCCACGGCAATGCTAAAACTACCATTTTCAAGAAACAGCTTCACAAATAAACATGGGATCAACATTTAAACAGCAGATGTTTGTATCATGGCAATTTTAAAAAGCCAGCATGTCATTTATGAACAGGACAGAACTGATGAACATGTCCTTCAACCATGAAGATGAAGAAACTGCATTGCCATTTCTGCATTCCTCTGTCTTTAGACTAAATCCTTCATTTAAACAAACAGATTCTCATCAGCTGAAGGTGAGTCAAGAGCTTGATGCTCCAGTCTTTGTCACCTGTGAGACAACATGCATGGAAAATGCCACCCAGACCCACAAAGTGTCTCTGTTTAGTTTGTACTTGACCTTCCAAAACAATAGAACCATGCTGAGAAGCTCGATCTCCAGCACTAGAACATTCAAAGACAAGCTGCTTTGATTTCTACTAGAGTTTAGAAGTCGTCAGCCCTTAAACTCAGGTCTCTAAATGAGTTTAATGAAGTGGACATTTGGAGTCAGATGAACTTCACACTGTGAGCTATGGCTGTGTCTAACAGTCCGACTGTGTGTCTCTGTATTAATGCGCCACAGGAGGAACGCTTTTTTAGGAGACAACAAATGAGTAATATATTGATCCTTTCTGGTAAAATACATCATCTTACAGATATTCCACAAACAATACTAATTAATAACATAGAGAACTCTAAGTGATTTTAGATGGTATAATAAATGACTTTTTAGCTAGATTATCTAGCTAGGTTAGCTGATGTGTTTTAGTGAATGTGTAGCTGCTGTTAACTGTGAAGTGAGCTAGATAACTAGTTACTGAACCTAACGCAGCTCACTAATATCACATGTGCTTGTAAGCTCTGCTACTTTTGTGAGCTAAAAGTAAGATATGGGACTTTTTCTAGGACAGCCTGGAAACGTTCACTACATATCTGGATAAATCTCCCTCAGATATCAGTTATGGAGAAACTGGAAGTAATATCAGTGGCTACTTTACAAGATAAATATTATTAAAGTTAAAATGTGCTGCTGCCCGTTACTGTAAATAGTGTGGTGGTAAATGACTGTGGTATTTTTTTAATATTCAAAGTTGTGCAGGTGTGTATATCATATTTTACTAAAATGAATATACATGCTAATGCTTACAGTAAACCTATTTTTGCATGATAATTGTTTTTCTGTCTTATGATTAATATGAATTAAATATTCTTCGCTGCCGATTAGTGAGGAACACCGTGACCAACATGGTGTCCATCATCAGAGCAAGTGATACTGAATTTATGTTTCCCTCGAAAAATGAGGTCCAGGCCATGGCAAAGCGGCTTGTGGAGTATTATCCAATGCTTCATGATAACACAGTGAACTGCACACACACTTGGGTAAGTGTTTGTACCATTTGTAAACCAACTTTTCATTAATGTCACATAAGCCAGTTTTAAGTTCCAGTGATGGAAAACCCCATCCATGATCAATCATGAAAACTAAACAATAAGTTCATATTTATAGAACTATTGGATAAAGTGTAAATGTGTGCTTTCCAGTAGGTAAAGTATTTATTATTTTGATTTAGTGCTGAGCAGTAAAAACGACTGAAAAACTTTTTGGTCATTCTTTTTCATTTTAAAAACAGATCAAAAATTAAAGATTGATGATTATTTCATTTTCATTTCATATTCTAACTTCCATAGAACATAAAAAACTAATTATATATATAGCTCTATCTTTTAGCACACTACTGCACATTTCATCTGACCTATCCAAAATGCGTCACAACACTCCTGTCAATACTTCAGACAGAAGTTCTGCAGGATGCCATTCATGATCGGGATGCAGCTTCATCCTACAAAAAAGCTTTGTCAGCGTGGAGAAAGATCATTGGTGAGTAGTGAAAAGTGCCCTGTGGTCAAGCAGCAGTGGCTATCATTGTCAGCAGGGTGTAACAAATTCTAACAGTTACAGAGCTGGTTGTTTACTAAGTTTGGTGTTTCAGAAATTCAGCTGTGTTAGATATCTTATTTAATAAAACTACTCTTAGAGGTTAGATTGCTAAAGATAAAACAGTGTAACACATTCAGGAACATGGAGTTATTTAGTTTAACTAAGCTAAAAGTGAAATGTTACTTTTTGTTGAAGTTTAAAAACAGGTTGACTCACCAGCACCATGTATAATGCATACATGTCTTTCATTAAGTGCTATGTAGCAGCATTTCTACCTATTTTAATGTCTCTGGAGTTTGTACCATACTGGATGTGGTTGTTTTTACTGTTCCTCATGTTGAGTACAACATTATGAAATATGAAATCAATATTATAAAATTACAGTCTTAAATTAGAATTACTTAGAAGTAATTTTTGTTTATTTAAACTCCATATTGAGTGTAAAGCGCATTAAATGATTCTAATTTTATTTTTTTAACAAATGAGCTTCTATAAAAAAGCTTAAAACAAGATTAGTTTTCTAGTTTTGTCACTTTATGGATGTCTTTTATGATTTGTGATCAAGTGAGTCTCTAAACCTAGTCATAATGCCTTACAATGATTTATTTTTACTGTTTTTTGAGATTACAGGATCATTTACAGTGCAGTTTCTCACTATATTGGCAGATAATTTTGCTTGATTCAATCATTTCTTTTCTTATTTTGCTTTTATTCATCTTAGTTTTTGACACTGATGTTTTGCAGTGCATTGGTGCTGTGGGGACAGTGGAAATGTAGTGTAGACTATAGACATATGAAACAGTAGTAAGATAAATATACTGTAAGATAAATATATTGTGAGGGGAACAGGCAGTTTTGCCAGTGTTCTTTAAAGCTTGTCCACCATAGCAACAGTTACTAATGACAGATCAAAGGGCATGGACAGGTGAATTATGACATCACAGGGTTGGAAGTGTATAAATGGCAGGAGCATCTTCACTCGGCTCATTCACAGCTTTCTGCTGTTGGAGATCAGCTGCTCCTTTAAACATGAGCTTTGAATACATCCCCCCATCCTGGCAGACAGCCAGCCAGAAAAAGCCAGGATACAGCTTCGATGTGAAAGATCCAGGAAACTTCGAAGCTCGATTGAGGGCCATGATAGCGGCTCAAGCTAACGACAGTAAGACAAGTGAGAGAGAGACAGACAGTGAGAAGAGCAAGGAGAGAAGGAGAGAGACAGACAGTGAGAAGAGTAGGAAGAGAAGGAGAGAGACAGACAGTGAGAGGAAGGTGAAAAAGAGGAGAGAAGGAGGAGAACAGAGCTCAGGGCGATCTGTCTGCAGAGCCACTACTCCTGCTGAGGAGGGAAGTCCAGGTCCTCCACAAACTCGGCCCCAGAACTGCTGAAGTCTGTTCAGCAAATAAAAAAACTAAAGATCTGCTGAAGTTAGAACTACAGCCAAGTCAGGAGCACAAACTAACCAGACAGTCCAGTTCAGAGTCCGGCTGCATTCACTCCTGCACAGATAAGTGGTGCCTGATGAATTTCGTGAATCAGCTGGGCCTTAAGCTTCCAACCCGGAAGTGAACTAGAGGCCCTCAAACCACCTGCAGCTGTAGAGGAGACTAGAGGAAAGTCAACAGAAACAGAAACAGTCTGATGAAGCTCAGAGAAAATCAGAGGACAGTCAAAGGGAGTCAGAGAAGTGAGGGTGTCAGAGGAAGGCCAAAGGAAACTGTAGAATGTAATAGAGAGTCAGAGGACAGACCGAGGAAACTCATTGAAAGTTAGAGGAAGTCGGAGGCCAGTCAAAGGAACGTCTGATGAAATGAGAGGAAAGTCAGAAAGAGTCAGAGGAAGTGAGAGGAAATACAGAAGAAGGTCAGAGGAAGTTAGACACAGCCTCCAGATCAGTGTGCACAGATCATTGTTGGTCCACCTGTGACTTAAACCTCCTCTGCCTCTGATCCAGACTCTGAGAATTGCCTCCCATACCTCCTCTGCATTGCAAACCACACCTCAACAGAGCGCTCAGCTCTAAACTCAGGATGAGGCTTGAGACGTTGTGCTGGTTCAGCTTCCTGTGAGGCTATAGTTGCTGTCTGGCTAACAAGACTCAGGTGTGCTAAGTGGATCTGGAGCCAGTGACACAGAGCACTGTAGAGTGGGAGGGGCATAGCCAGAGGGGGCGGAGCATTCTTTCTCCTAATTGGATTTACTGTGTTCTTGTTTTGGATCCAGTGTCGACCAGAGGAGGATGGGTTCCCCTTTTGAGTCTTGGTTCCTCTCATGGTTTCTTCCTCCTGCTCTGAGGGAGTTTTCTCTTTCCACTGTTGCCCTCGGCTTTCTCAAAAGAGGCTTGGACACGGATTTCTGTAGAAGCTGCTTTTGAAAAAAAGCCTCAAACTTAATATATAATCAAACTTGACTTGATGAGCGGACAAGAAGCCGTTACTGGCTAGAGGAAATATCTTAATGGTTGTATTGACTGGAGAGTAAATCAGTAAAAGGTGATCTCTGACTTACACAGTACTGCACCGGCTCATTACTGTTCACTAACAGCTAATAAACAGCTCATGTTTATTCATGTGCTTCCAGTGTTGATGATTTCAGATGCTTCAATAATTGTTAATATTGTTAATCTGAAGTTTTGCTTCGTAGTTTTTTGTTCATTGTTTTGGTTTGTTGTTTTTTGCTGCTTCCAGGTTTCTGGTCATTGTTTTTTCAAAACCTCGTCTGTGTTCTTTCTCCTGGCCCAAGCTCCGTCTAGTGTTCTGCTTTTGTTTGAGGTGTTTCTGGTTTTCCTGAATACTGCTCAGCTTCCTCCCAGTCCCAGCTGTGTTACTGTGTCCAGTTTGAGTTGTCAGGTTTTGATTTTGTTTCTGGTTCTGTCCAGTAGATTGCTGTTCCCCCGGTTGTGCTTTGCTTTGTAGTGTCTGTTTACTTTTGTCCAGGTTACATTAAAGTCTTGCATCGTCCATCCCTGCAAGTGTTTCCTTGTGTTCACTGCCACGTCTGACCAGGCATGACAGTAACTAATAATTGATATTAACAATAATAACAATGGTAATATTTACATATTTAATGTGATGAGATAATTAGCCTCGTTAATAAGTGAGGAAATGATCGTTGGCTTCTTCTTCTCAGTCTATGACTGGAGCTGCTGCTGCAGGTATGATATCTGACCTGTAGGTGGCGCTGCTGTGTCGCTTTTCTTCATTAATCTGTTTAATCTCTGTGAAACTGTGAGCAGGCAGCATGTACCGTCAGCCACCAGCAGGGGGCTCGGCCAGCAAAGAATGAAAGCTGGTGGGGTTGGAGCAAAGAACTCCAAGCCCCAGAATCCCCAGCGGTAATCAACGCTGACCAGACCCACCTGTGTGGCACAGTATAAATACACCCAGCCAAACACAATTCCCCGTCGCACCTTTGTAGAGGGGTGAACAGTGAAGAGAAGCTGAAGTGAAAAGAGAAAAGAGTTTGAGTTGTTGTCTTTTGTTTGAGTAAACATTTCAACTGCTTTTTCCTTTGTTTGAATTCCTGACGTTTTCTATGTTGCTTATGATCAGTGTTTATACTGCCACCTCTCACAGCTGTGGCGGCGCAGTGGAAGTACTGGAGTCCAAACCCCACAACACACCGTGACAGAAACTGGACTGAATCGTCTACTTGTGTCTCTTTACCCTGAACTGTCTCCGTTTTGTTGTGCTAATAACCACAGTATGAGGAGGCCTGGAGAAAATGACCTTAACGTGGTTTCAGACTGACCTAAAGTGACCTTCACCACCAAGTTCCATAATGAGTGGAAACAGTCCTCATTTCCCAACGAGAATCCAGATCCAGATCAAAGGATAAGGAGTTAAAACACACTGACTTCCTAAACCATTTTTAAACTTCATTAACATGAAGGAAAACACCAGAAAAAGACAGATGTGGACAACATGTGGAAAAAGACAAAGATATAGAATTTAATCTGAAATATGATAAATGACAATTTCCTGAATTTCATTTTAAAATCTAGATTTTAGAAACTATGAACTGAAACTCCATCACAGCATTTGAAGATCATTACTACGCAACATTATGGGCTGTTTAATTTAGACATCTAATAGACTGTTGTGTCTAAATGATCAACCTCCAGCATATATTAAATATAACAGCAGTTTTAAAATGCAGTTTATTAGTTCTGATCTCTGGAACCCTCACCTCACTTGGCCTTGGAGAGGCAATCTCCCTGCACCCTCCCATGAGCTTTTGCAAGGTCTAGGCCACAGAGAGCAGCTAGAGAGTTAGTTTCTTTAGTTCCAGTGCATTTAAACATACACTTCAAGGGAGGAGTCTACAGATTTATCAATTCTTCTGTTTACAGACCGTCATTCTCCCTTTTCATGACTGTCATGAACTGAACTACATCCAGCTTTCTCACATATTTTTGTTTTGAGATCTGGTTCTTCTCCTCCCACCTTCGACCTTGGAGTCGATTTCCAAGTATTTTAAAGCTTACTTTAGAGGTTTTCCAAAATCATCAGTTAATAGATGCTCTAAATTCAGTTCAGGATGAGATTAGAGAGAGGATATAACAAACACAGGATAAGGAGTAAAGATAAATTTACCATAGCAGTGTAAGTAAATGTGTTCCCCTTTTACTCCCATGCTGAATTATAATTTTATATATATATATATATATATATATATATATATACACACACACACATACATACACATACATACATACAGTCATGCCCGAAAGTATTCATACCCCTGTCAAAGTTTGACTTAAATTTACTTTTATTTAACCAGAAGTTATATTTTTGCCTGGAAATGACACAGGCATCTCCTAGGAGATAACACGATGATGTACAAGAGGCATCATTGTGGGAAAAAATATTTCTCAGCTTTTATACACATTTGAACAAAAAGTGGCATGTCCAAAATTATTCATACCCTTCTCAATAATTAATAGAAAAGCCTTTATTGGCTATTACAGCAATCAAACGCTTCCTGTAATTGCTGACCAGCTTTTTGCATGTCTCCACTGGTATTTTTGCCCATTCATCTTTAGTGATGAGCTCCAACTCTTTGAGGTTCAAGGGTCTCCTTGCCATCACCCTGATCTTTAGCTCCCTCCACAGATTCTCAATTGGATTCAAGTCAGGACTCTGGCTGGGCCACTGCAAAACATTAATGTTTTTGTCTGCTAACCATTTCTTCCCCACTTTGGCTGTGTGTTTTGGGTCGTTGTCGTGCTGAAATGTCCACCGGTTCCCAAGGCCAAGTTTCTCTGCAGACTGCCTGATGTTGTTGTTGAGAATCTTGATGTATTGCTCTTTTTTCATGGTGCCATTTACTGCGATCAAGTTCCCTGGTCCATTGGCTGAAAAACACCCCCAAAACATTAGGTTCCCACCACCATGTTTGACAGTGGGGATGGTGTTCTTAGGGTTGAAGGCGTCTCCTTTTTCACGCCAAATGGTGCACACATCATTGTGGCCAAACAATTCAATTTTTGTTTCATCTGACCATAAAACAGAACACCAGAAGTCTTCTTCTTTGTCCAGACGAGCATTTGCAAAGGTCAAGCGGGCTTTTGTGTGCCTTTTCTGGAGAAGTGGTGTCCTCCTTGGCCTGCGTCCGTGGAACCCAGCAGCGTGCAGTGTCCGTTGAACTGTCTGCCTTGAGATGTCCTTGGATTTTTCTTCACCTCTCTCACTATTCTCCTGGCCAGCACAGGTGTCACTTTTGGCTTCCGACCACATCTTCTGAGATTTTCCACAGTGCGGAACTTCTTGTATTTTTTAATAATACTTTGCACTGTAGCCACTGGAACTTGAAAACATTTTGATATGGCTTTATAGCCCTTTCCTGACTTGTGAGCGGCCACAATGCACAGCCGCAGGTCCTTAGTGAGCTCCTTTGTCTTAGCCATGACTGTCCACAAACCAACTGCAGAGAGCTGCTGTTTTTCTCCTGTTGAGTTGATTAAAACCGCTGTTCCCAATGAATCTGGGTAATTAGGATGCTTTAAAACAGCTTGGACTATTTGGAATGGTATAGAACTTTGGATTTTCCCATATACTGTGGCAGTTTTCAAAGGGTATGAATAATTTTGGACATGCCACTTTTTGTTCAAATGTGTATATGTGTAATATATGTGTAAGCTGAGAAATACTTTTTCCCCACAATGATGCCTCTTTTACATCATCGTGTTATCTCCTGGGAGATGCTTGTGTCGTTTCAAGGCAAAAATATAACTTCTGGTTAAATAAAAGTAAATTTAAGTCAAACTTTGCCAGGGGTATGAATACTTTCGGGCATGACTGTATATATAGTCAACTGAAGAAATTCATAATTAATATACCGGCCTTTAGCCTGAATAAGATCTTCCTGTTGTGAGTATTCCATCAGAAACCTCTAATCAACATTAGTGAACAGTTCAGGTTTAATTTTCTTCTACATAGTCTGGCATACAAGAGACTAACTCTATAACCACTAGACTACTATAATAACACATAGAATGATTTACAGTAAAGTATCAGCAAATGTTAAATGTATTATTAATATTATAAGTGGAAAATAAGGGATTAAAGACTGCACACACTGCTTTCAGAATATAGAAGGGTATATATGATATACAAGCTTAAACAGCCCCAGTTTCTCTAAAGCAAGAAAGGTACAAGCAGTTGGCGTCATCACTCCGCTATATGTTCAAAGAGTCAACAAGTAATAAATATGAAAAGGGAGTGATATTAAAACATTGGCAAAAAACTAAATTGATAAAAGGAAAAAAAGCATAAAAAATTAATTCAAGTTTATTAATAAAACACTTTTCACAACGAGTCACAAAGCAGCTTTACAGAGATCTGGGTCAGAGCCTCTCTTGAGCAAGCCAGTGGCAAGAAAAACTTGAGGAAAAAAAAAAAGAACTGAGAGGAATCAAGATCCAGAAGAGAAACCCATCCTCCTCTGGTCACCAGACAGCAAAATAAAAAGCAAAGCAGGAATAAAAACAGTAAATCAATACTGAATTCAGAGAATATGGAAATGCGCCGTCAAGCCATAAAAGATGAAAACGTGAGTGAAATGTTGAAGTCCAGGCAGGTGAGGATGAATTAACACGAGGCTCCAGAGCAGGACAGTGGGCAGTAGGGAGCCAGGTCTGGTGGTACTGGGATGGAACAGCTGGAACTGGGCATCTCAATACATGGAAAATAGAGACAGGGAGAGAGAGAAAACAGAAAGAAGGGAAAAACAAGGAGTTAGGAGATCCAATAGGTAGGGTGGCAATCAGATCACAGCAAGCTGAAGAAAAAACAAAACAAAACACATCTTAGATAAAACAAGGTCCTGGTTAATAAGAAAGACTACATAAACATACTCAAAGGATTGGATACAATAAAAATGTCCTTCCCTAAACACAGGTCTCTTTTGGCACAGGACTTACTGTACAAATGACACGGGTAGAATTCATCAAGGTCATTACAGTAGAGACAGAATTGTGGACAAAACACATTTTCAAAGAAACAGACATATCTACCACTCAGAGAATAAGACCTCGAATGCACAGGATAATACAGCAGACACTGAGCACAAGCACTGCAATCCATATGATCAGCACAGAGACCATAAACATTTTCCATTTACCAAACATGGATTTCTATCACCCCGTAAGACTGGTGTCCTCACCCCTTATTTCAGTCCTGAAGCACTGCGGCTGTAAAAGCTACATAGAACAACCACATGCTGTCATTTCCTAAAGTAGTGCTGGTGAGAGTCTTGAACGTGAGAACAGCTCAGCCAGTTTGGATGCAACACTGTTTTGAACACAGAAACTCACAAGAGACATCGGTATGATTGACTAACAAAACATTAGGCGCTGCATTGTCCTTGTGTGTGAAAAGGATAGGAACCAGATTCCTGGGGGCCTGAAAGGAGGTCAAGGGTGCACAATGTTCTGGGCCATTTTACTCAGAAAGCGTTCTAAATAGTCCAGAGTTCAATCCTGTTCTGGGTGCATTCCCAACCTACAAATCCACTTCTGTTCCACCGCTACTGAAACAAAGCGTCCTGGGTCAGATCTTGTAGGTGGTGGGAAGCGAGCAATACAATCAGTGCAATGCGGTTGTTTAAAGGGTGCCGAGTCAGGAATTCTCCTGTCACAGTCTTTGTCCTTCAGAGCTAAAAGTTTAAGTGTGGCGTGTCAGCGTCATCGCAGGCAGCCAAGGCGGCGCTAGGCTCACACCTTAGGCTGTGTTGTCAACGTAGGATGGAGTCAGGAAGACTGTTTGCCAGCCGTTGCCATTGACTCTTCAGATGGTCATATCTGATCACATGCACCTTAAAATCCCAACAATGAAAATGTCACTCAGGTCATTTGAAGTAAGAGAACTGTACAGAATACACTGATTATTGATCAAGTACATACAGTAGAAGTTACATACAGTCAAGCTGGAAAGTCTGCACACCCCTTCTCCATGCTTTCTTTTATGTTATAGACTTATTCTACAGTAGAATGAATTCTACACAATGACAATGTGAAAGCAGGGTTTTTAGACATTTGTGGTAATAAAAAAAATAAATAAAAATTATATAAAATAATATAAAATCTCATATGTACACAAGTTGAAGCGAAAAACCCTGAAAGGAACCAAAAGTCAAAAGTAGTCAACACCGGATAGCACAACACAACAGAACAAGAATAGAAATCAACAAAAGAAACAGTAATGAATTTTAAGAGCTGCTGCAAATGTGACATCAAGCCATAAATTATGAAAATGTGTGTGCAGGTAAACGGTCATGTGAACAGCTATGCAGAGAGGCGATAATCGCTCAATAATAAGACGCAGAGCGAGAGAGAGCGAGCGTGAGAGAGAGAGTGAGTTGAAGGCTGAAGTGGGAAACTGATAGTAGTCCAGAATCCTGCAAAAGAAATGTACGTTACCGGTTGTAGGGTTTAAGAAGTTCTCCAAGATGCTGTGGGGACAAACAATCGAGAGAATGAAGTCAGAAGGAGTGTTCAATAATCAACGAGGAATTTAACTGGAATCCAGTGCAGGGATGAGAAAATAGACAGATGTGGTCACAATTTTAAGCTCAAGCTCTAGTTTTAAAAAAAAAAAAAAATAATTTCTTTGACTTGTTGCATAAATTCAGTATCACTGGAACTTACCTGGAAGTATTCGGCTGTGTGCTTGTGGTGAATCGTCCTTTGCATCTGCTTGAAGCCACACTACCACATCACAGCCAGCCAGAGCTGCAGGTGGACAGACTGCGAGCTACAGACTTGTAGATGGGTAAAATAAAACGAGTTGCAGATGGACAGAAAAACAACTACAGAGCTGCAAATTTAAAGACAGACACAGTTGCAGACAGTCAGAGACGCAGAAGGATAGAAAGGCAGCCAGCCACAAAGATGCACATGGATAAACAGCCAGAGCAGCACACAGCCACAGAAATGCAGACGCATAGTCAGAAAGACAGCCATCATTGCACCAAACAGTCAGCCAAACACAGATGCAGAGGAACTCTCATAAAGACGGATAGTCAGTTTCACATGGATAGAAAGCCAGTCAGAGTAGCTGCCAGAGTCCAAACAGAATAAACTGCAGATTTATAGACATCCAGAGAGTGTTGTTGATGGACAGAGTTTCACAGTTTAACATGGTTGCAGATGCAGTCAGAAAGACTGCCAGAGTTGCACATGGCCAAGCAGACAGCCAGTTGCAGATGAAGACAGCCAGAGTTTTAAATGGAGAAACAGCCAGAGAAACAAAAGAACAGGCAGCCAACCAAAGATACACACTGACAGCCAGGCAGCGAGCGCTGCACATGGACATGTATGCATGGACATACAGCCACATACAGTTGCAGATGGCCGGCCAGAATTGCACATGGACTGACAACCAGCCAGCCAGAGTTAGAGATGGACAGTGTAATGCAGTCCTGATAGCGGACCCCTCACCCCTTAGATCCCTAGAGTGGGTCTTCTAGGAGCCGACATGATCCACAGTTAACCTATAGTGTGGGTGTTACACACCAGTAACATTAGGATACAGCAATTAATTACCAGTATACATCAACAAGCCCATGTAATCAAGACATGTAAATAATGTTGTATTGTCATTTTAGAATGTGATGACCACCCCTATAGTGGACACTTGGTTTACTCCAGGCTAAGCAAAGGATGAGCACCTGGCTTAGAAGGATTGTGCAGAAAGAAATATGGGGTCAGTTGGTTCAGATTAAGCTGAAATCATGGTAGATGTGAGGCTTCGCAGCCCTCAGAGGAAGGCCACTGAGGCTTTATGTAAAGAATGTGTGACTTGGCTCTTTTGTGTTCCGTTTTCACTTTGTCTTTACTTTCCTTTGACTTTTGGTGAAGGTCCTTCTGGTGAGGCCACACAACCACATCACAGAGACAGTCAGCCAGAGTTGCAGATGGACAGACAACGAGCTACAGTCTTGTAGACAGGTAAAACAGAACAGTTGCAGATGGACTGAAGAACAACTACAGAGCAGCAGATTTATAGACAGACAGTTGCAGACAAAGAAACAGTTTCACAGACAGACAGACAGCGTTGTATATGGACTGACAGTCAATCTGAGTTGCAGCCAGTCTAAACAGAATGAATTGCAGATGAACAGGCAGCCAGAAAAAGGTGTACATGAACAGCCAGAGTTGCAGAGGGACATACACACAGCCAAACATAGTTAAAGATGCATAGTCAGAAAAACAGCCAGCCAGCCAGCCAGAACTGCACATGAAGACAGCCAGCCACAGTTGCACACTGAAAGTTAGCCACTGAATTGCACACGAATATGGACATGCAGACAGCCACAGTTGCAGATGAACAGAAAAACTACTACAGAGCTGCAGATTTAAAGACAGACACAGTTGCAGACAGACATTTAGAATTGCAGAAGGACAGACCGACAGCATTGCAGAGTCTAAACAGAATAAATTACAGATTTATAGCCAGAGAGGCATCGATTGACAGACAGCCAAAGATGCATAAGTTCAGAAAGCCATCCAGCCACAGAGATGCAGACGCATAGTTATTGCACCTGACAGCCAGTCAAAACACAGTTGCAGATGGATTATCATAAAGTTGCAGACAGTCAGTTTTACATTGATGGAGAGCCAGTCAGAGTTGCTGCCAGATTCAACACTGCAATTCATTCTGACGCCAGACAGAGTTGCAAAGGTACACACAGTCAAACCTGGTTGCAGACGCATAGTCAGAAAGACTGCCAGAGCTGCACATGGACTGACAGCCAGCCACTGAATTGCACACACATGGCCAAGCAGACAGTCACACAGTTTGAAATGAAAAGTCAACCAGAGTTTTAAATGGAGACACAACCAGAGATGCAGTAGTTCAGAAAGCCAACCAGAGAGCGTTGCACATGGACATGCAGATAGCCACGCACAGCTGCACCTGGACTGACAGCCAGCCAACCAGCCAGGCAGGCAGAGTTGCAGATGGACAGTGTGAGTTGCGGAACAAATACAGAGCAATCGATTTATAGACAGTTGCAGACAGAGAATCAGACAGTTTCACATAGACAGACAGACAGAGTTGCAGCCAGTCTAAACAGAATGAATTGCAGATGAACAGGCAGCCAGAAAAAGGGGTACATGGACAGCCAGAGATGCAGAGGGACATACACACAGCCAAACACAGTTGCAGATACGGTTGTGAAAACAGCCAGGGAGAACTGCACATGAAAAGACAGCCAGCCAGAGTTGCACACTGAAAGACAGTTATCCACTGAATTGCACACGCATATGGACATGCAGACAATGCAGAAAACGAATTGCAGAGTTTTAGATGGAGACAGACAGAGATGCAGAACGGTAAGCAGCCAGCGAGCCAGCCAGAGTTGCACACGGACAGCCAGTCCAGCCACAGAATTACACATGGAAAGAAAGCCAGCCAGCCAAAAGTTGCATGTGGACATGCAGACAGCGCCACATATGGTTGCAGACAGACACAGTTTAAAATGGACAACCACCCAGTCAACCAGTTGCAGATGAAAGGATAGACAGCCAGTCAGAGTTGAAGCCAGAATCTAAACCAAATGAATTGCAGATATAAACAGCCAGTATTGTAGATGGACAGACAGCCAGTCGCAGATCAACAAACACTGCCAAACCTAGTCAGAAACACACAGTCACAAAGACAGCCAGTCATAGGCTGGCCAGAGAAAGTTGTTGAAAGTTGTTGACAGCTAGCCAGAGTTGCACATTGAAAGAAAGTTAGCCACTAAATTGCACACGCATATGGACATGCAGACACACACAGTTGAAGCCAGATTGTCAGACACTATTGCAGATGAATGACTATCCATCTGCTACTTTGACTGGTTGTAGACAGTTTCACATGGATAGACAATCGTTGCACATGGACAGGAAGCCAAAGTTGGTGCCAGAGCCTTAGCAGAACAAACTGCAGAGTTTTAGAGAGACAATGATGTAGAACGGTAAGAAGCCAGTCAGCCAGCCAGAGAATTACACATGGAAAGAATGCCAGCCAGCCACAAAGTTGCACATGGACATGCAGACCGCACCACACACAGTTGCAGACAGACAAAGTTAAAATGGACAGCCACCCAGTCAACCAGTTGCAGATGGTCAGTCAGTCAGAGTTGAAGCCAGAGTCTAAACAGAACGACAGACAGCCAGAGTTGCAGATTGACATACACACTGCCAAACAGTCAGAAACAGTCACACAGTCAGAAAGACAGTCAGCCATTGCACATGACAGACCATGGTTAGCCCGATCCCTCTTCAGGGATAGGAGTCAGGGAGTCATGAAGCCCTGTGTGGCAAAGAAGAAAGTTAATACATGTACAGAAACTGAATGATCACCTACCTGTTACACAGTTGCAAACAAATTGTCAGCCTCACACAGATGCAGATGGACACACAGACAGAAGCAGATGGATAGTTATCCAGTCAGTTAGCCAGACAGCCAGAGTCAGGGAGTCATGAGGACCTGTGTGGCAAAAAAGAAAGTTAATACAGGTATTGAAACTGAACAATCACCTACCTGCTACGCAGTTGCGTATGCATAGTCAACATCACAGTTGCAGATGGACACAGATAGAGAAGCAGATGGATAGTTAGCCAGAGTCAGGGAGTCATGTGGACCTGTGTGGTAAAGAAGATGTTAATACATGTTAATACATGTATTAAAACTGAATGATTACCTACTTGTTTCACAGTTGCAAACAAATTGTCAGCCTCTCACAGACGCAGATGGACATGCAGATGGATAGACCATGGTTAGCTCGACCCATATTCAGGGATAGGAGTCAGGGAGTCATCAGGACCTGTGTGGCAATAAAAGAAAGTTAATACATGTATAGAATCCAGTGCAGAGATGAGAGAATAAGACAGATGTGGTCACAATTTCAAGCTGAACAGTCAAGCCGCTGCATTCTTAACTTATTTAATGACCCTGAGCTTATTTAATGATTTGTATAAACTTCCTACCAAAGCGGCATTACATTAATTCAATCTTGGTTATAAATCTGTATAAATTTAATAGAGTATGTGACTTAGTGCTTTTGTGTTCTATTCTTTTTTTTTAATTTTTTTATACATTTTACATTTTCCTTTGACTTGTTGCATAAATTCAATCACTGGAACTTACCTGGAAGTATTCGGCTGTGTGCTTGTGGTGAATCGTCCTTTGCATCTGCTTGAAGCCACACTACCACATCACAGCCAGCCAGCCAGAGCTGCAGGTGGACAGACTGCAAGCTACAGACTTGTAGATGGGTAAAACAGAAGTTGCAGATGGACAGTATAAGAACTACAGAGCTGCAAATTTAAAGACAGACACAGTTGCAGACAGTCAGAGATGCAGAAGGATAGAAAGGCAGCCAACCACAAAGATGCACATGGATAAACAGCCAGAGCAGCACACATCCACAGAAATGCAGACGCATAGTCAGAAAGACAGCCATCATTGCACCAAACAGCCAGCCAAACACAGATGCAGAGGAACTCTCATAAAGACGGATAGTCAGTTTCACATGGATAGAAAGCCAGTCAGAGTAGCTGCCAGAGTCCAAACAGAATAAACTGCAGATTTATAGACATCCAGGGTGTGTTGATGGACAGAGTTACACAGTTCAACATGGTTGCAGATGCAGTCAGAAAGACTGCCAGAGTTGCACATGACCAAGCAGACAGCCAGTTGCAGATGAAAAGACAAGCAGAGTTTTAAATGGAGAAACAGTCAGAGATGCAAAAGAACAGGCAGCCAACCAGATATACACATTGACAGCCAGGCAGCGAGCGCTGCACATGGACATGTATGCATGGACATACAGCCACATATGGCCGGCCAGAATTGCACATGGACTGACAACCAGCCAGCCAGAGTTGCAGATGGACAGTGTGATGCAGTCCTGATAGCTGACCCCTCACCCCTTAGATCCCTAGAGTGGGTCTTTTAGGAGCCGGCAGGATCCAGAGTTAACCTATAAAGGGGGGGGGGGGGAAACAAAAAAAAAAAAAACCCACACCAGTAACGTTAGGATACGGCAATTAATTACATGTAGCTTAACTTACCAGTATACATCAACAAGTCCATGTAATCAAGACTGCACGGTTATTTCAGGATGTGATGACCACCCCTATAGTGGACACTTGGTTCACTCCAGGCTAAGCAAAGGATGAGCACCTGGCTTAGAAGGACTGTGTAGAAAGAATAATGGGTTAGTTGGTGCAGATTAAACTGAAATCATGGTAGATGTGAGGCTTTGCAGCCCTCAGAGGAAGGCTACTGAGGCCTTATTATGTAAAGAGTGTGACTTGGCTCTTTTGTGTTCCGTTTTCACTTTGTCTTTACTTTCCTTTGACTTTTTTTGCACAAATTCTATTAATATCACTGGAAAGTTCCTGGAAGTATTCAGCTGTGTCCTTCTGGTAAAGCCACACTACCACATCACAGAGACAGACAGCCAGAGCCGCAGATGGACAGACAGCAAGCTACAGTCTTTTAGACAGGTTAAACAGAACAAGTTGCAAATAGACTACAGAATAAATACAGCAGCAGATTTATAGACAGACAGTTGCAGTTGGAGAATCAGACAGTTTCACATAGACAGACAGCCGGACAGCGTTGCATATGGACTGACAGCCAGTCAGAGAAGGATGTAGAGGAACATACACACAGCCAAACACAGTTGCAGATGCATAGTCGTGAAAACAGCCAGCCAGCCAGAACTGTACAATGAAAAGCAGCCAGTCACAGAGTTGCACACAAAGTTAACCACTGAATTTCACAAGCATAAGGACATGCAGACAGCCACACAGTTGCAGACAGACACAACCAGCCAGAGCTGCATATGGACAGCCAGTCCAGCCAACAGCAGATGGACAGACAGCGAGCTATAGACTTGTAGATGGGTAAAATAAAACGAGTTGCAAATGAAGAGAAAAACAACCACAGAGCTGCAGACAGACATTTAGAGTTGCAGAAGGACAGACAGACAGCATCGCAGAGAGTCTAAACAGAATGAATAACAGATTTATAGCCAGAGACGCAGAAGTTCAGAAAGCCATCCAGCCACAGAGATGCACATGGATAAACGGCCACAGAGGCACACAGCCACAGAGATGCAGACGCATAGTCCGAAAAACACCAATCATTCAGCAATCAACCAAAACACAGTTGCAGACGGATTATCATACAGTTGCAGACAGATTTTCAGTTTCACATGTATAGACAGCCAGTCAGAATTGCTGCCAAATTTAAAACAATGTATTGCAGTGTTGATGCCAGACAGAGTTACAAAGGGACATACACACAGTCAAACATGGTTGCAGACGCATAGTCAGAAGTTGCACATGCACTTTCACATAGACAGACAGCTTTGCATATGGACTGACAGCCAGTCAGAGTTGCAGCCAGTCTAAACAGAATGAAGTGCAGATGAACAGGCAGCCAGAAAAAGGTGTACATGGACAGCCAGAGTTGCAGATGCATAGTCAGAAAAACAGCCAGCCAGCAAACCAGAACTGCACATGAAAAGACAGCCAGCCACAGAGTTATACACTGAAAGAAAGTTAGCCACTGAATTGCACACGCATATGGACATGCAGAAAATGCAGAGAACAAATTGCAGAGATTTAGATGGAGACAGACAGTGATGCAGAATGGTGAGCAGCCAGCCAGAGTTGCACACGGACAGCCAGACCAGCCACAGAATTACACACGGAAAGAAAGCCAGCCACAAAGTTGCATGTGGATATGCAGACAACGCCACACATAGTTGTAGACAGACACAGTTTAAAATAGACAACCACCCAGTCAACCAGTTGCAGATGAATGGATAGACAACCAGTCAGAGTTGAAGCCAGAATCTAAACCAAACGAATTGCAGATTTATAAACAGCTAGAGAGTCTAGACAGTCACACAGTGGCAGACGGATTGTCACACAGTTGCACATGGATTGATAGCCAGGGTTGCTGAAAGAGCCTTAGCAGAACAAATTGCAGAGTTTCAGAAGGAGACAGACAGTGATGCAGCCAGTGCGCCAGCCAGAGTCACACACGGACAGCCAGTCCAGTCACAGAATTACACATTGAAAGAAAGCAAGCCAGCCAGCCACAAAGTTGCACAGTCACAGTGTTTAAAGACACGGTTTAAAACGGACAGCCACCCACTCAACCAGTTGCAGATGGAGAAATAGCCAGTCAGTTGTTTCCAGAGTCTAAACAAACTGCAGATTTATAAACAACCAGAGTGTTGTAGATGAACAGACAGCCAGAGTTGCAGATCGACATACACACTGCAGTCAGAAACAGTCACACAGTCAGAAGGATAGCCAGCCATCAGTTGCACATGGTTAGACAGCAAGCCACTGAATTGCACATGCATGGACATGCACATAGTGGCAGACGGATCATACAGTTTCACATGGATATACAGCCAGCCATCAAACAGAGTTTGAACAGAACTAATTGTAGATTTATAGACAGACAGTGTTGGACAGACAAGCCAGAGAGTGTTAACGGACATACACACAGCCAAATATAGTTACAGACGCACAGTCAGAAAGACAGCCCCACATAGCACAGATGAAGCCTTTCTTTGCAGAAGGGGATCGGACGTCAAACTTGCAGCCAGCAGTGGACTGTGAAAAGTCGGCTGAACGGCTTGCTCCCTCTTCAGTAGGTGGACATGGGGCTAGAGATGACAGTCCTGGCAGCTGTCTTCTTCCACAAGGTGTCTGGAAGCATCCACCATATTCCATCAGTAAACAAAGGGGTTAGTAAGTTATTAATGCAAAATAATGTAAAATAACACAGCAGATAACAAAAGGATCAAAACTGGCTAAGAAACAAGCCAATGCTAATATCAAAGAAAAAGAAATAACTAGGAGTAACAAGCAACATGATAGCTAGCAAACAGCAGGGGGGCAAATGAAGACCATCTGCATGTCACCTGGGAAAGATGGACCATAAAAACACACTAAACTCAGTTAACATGGCTGTGCCTAATATCACCCCCTGTACTTATTTCACCACTTTCCCCGGTAGCATTTCCTCATATTTCCAAGACTAGGAGAAGCTGCATTTGAAGGAACAAATATCATACAACAGAACTAGCATTACAGTATTACATCTGTACATATTAATAACCAGCTTTCAGAGTCTACTCAGAAAACGTTAGTAAACTAAACGTTAGCGGAGTTAATCCAAGCACGATTTCACTCGAATTTGGGAAGCTTATATTAGAAAAATATTAGAACAATTGTGTACTGCTCACTAGCGCTTGAACAGGGCTTTAATTGTCTGTGGTCACTCCCTTATTTACATGTAGACCCATTAACCCATTCCCAATCACACTGTAACAATCACGGCTTTGTAGCTCATCCTCAGCTAAAAGAGAAAGAGTGAGAAGAGAACCATTCAGTAAGGAGTTATTTGGTTTACTACACTACAAACCCCCCAAACCCAATCAAAAACCTAACATTCAAACAAACATCCACCAGTTCTTTTAAATGGCACATACCTGAAGTCCATAGGGAGAGTCCAAAACAGTCTGGAGTCAGACAGCAAACAAACAAAAACAAACGAGAACCCCTCTGAAAAAGAACAGTATTATGAATCTGAACACACACACACACACACACACACACACACACATGTTAAATGACTTACCTGCCAACTATCCAATTTACTAAGCATGAACGACGGACCCAAGGCGGTCTTTTTCCAAAAGGTGTCCAGATGTGTGCGGCAGTGCTCCTTCAGGGCCTCGCTGCGTCAGGTGGAGAATAGTGGAGAACGATGATGCTGAAGGAGTCACGCTGCCGAAGCACCAATGGAAGCCTGGCGACGTTCAGGACACGGGCACCTAGAAAACAGGAGACTGTGGCATTACTCTTTGGGCCCAAAATTGAAGTGTTTTACAGTAGAAACTCCAACAATGAGAACACAACGGAGACGACGACTCTGGTATTTTGAAGACCATGTTGGAGGCGTCCCGGACTGCCTCTGGCCTCGTCTTCCATCTGTGGAGTTTGTCTCTGTAATAGCAACTAGATCTGCCGTTCAAGCAGGACGAGCTCCATGCAGAGCGTCTGGGGATCTTATTCCTCCGCGGTCGCCATGTTCCTCGAGAGTGTAAACACAGAGACAGAAATGCAAACGTCAGTTAGTGAGAAAAAGTACTGTACAGTAACACAGGTAGCAGATAGCACAGGGATTACAAGATAAATAAGACAAAGCTAATATTAAGACTATGAAGTAGGGACAGTTGCTCGACTCTCTGGGTTCAATTACATCACAAGCTTTCAAAGCAGAACTGCATCAAAACAGCAATTTGAAGTCTCGCTCAAAATACCACCTGATCCTATAGATCCAGTGTGCAAAAGAGGGTTGTAGATACACACTCTGGTGAGAGCTATCCAACTCCTGTTTTTGGATTGTTTCAATAGATAAAGTATGAAAGAACCGTTAAAAGAACTGGTGGATGTTTATGTTCTGTTGTGTTTTCAGAGGGTTTGTGGTGCAGTAAAACAAAATAACACTTAGTGGATGATTCTCTCTGCATTCCTTTCTATTTAGTTTCAAGATGACTTACAAAGCTGTAATTGTTACAACGTGTACAAGACCTGATCCAAGTTGGACAGTCAGTAAATGGTCACTGTTCATTTGGCTCAGACAAGTACAACACTGGACTACAGTCAAGCATGTAATGAGATACTTAAAGGCTTCAACTGATCATGGACTGTGTTACCAGAAGAGTGGAGAGAAACTGAAACTTGAACACAGTGATGCAGATTCAGAATCAAATACAGACGAAGCACAACAGACTCCAGTTTTAATCCAACTAAAGACAGTTCTTACTCTCTGCTCGGGCTACATGTAAAGGAGAATATATGGCACTGTCTGCAATTATATAGGAAAGCTTGCACCTCACACACCTCACAAATGCCATGAACAGTAATCACCAATATGCACCTGCAAAAAATACTGGAAGACAGCCAAGAAGCAATTGCACATCCACATTGGACACCACTCCATTCGACCAGTGATCCAGGAGTATAAAATAACTGATCACTGACCCACAGCAGATATGGTTATGAGAAAGGGAATCTTTGTAGGGTACGACAAGAACAGTCCATCATACCTAGTCTACTATCCAGACACAGAGAAAGTCCTTAAGCACAGGCTTGGGGGAATTTTTTATGGAGTGCAGAACACCAAACCCAGACTGCCCAGGAATGGCAGCTGATTTCCATGGGGAAATGTGTTCCCCTGATGCTCAAACTGATGCTCATGGTGCTTAACAGAGGGAGACAGACATGGTACACGCTAGCCAAAGAAAGACAGAAAAGCATCTCATTTAGCGGACTGTGTGTCAGAGGCAAGGAGTTCAACAAAATCACAGTTTTGAGTTGATGCAAATGACAGCACAGTATGACCTTCAGCTCCCCCAGATGGACGTTACACTACTACTTGCATGCACCAATTGATGGAGAGATGTGTATAGAGCAACCAGAGGGATTTAAAGGAAAGACAAATACAGGTGAAAAGGTTGTCAGTAAACTGAATAAGTCACTGTATACTCTCAAACAGTCTGGAAGAACCTGTAACATGATTATCCAGACGAAAATGGCTTTACACAGAACCCAGCTGACCATTGTGTCTACAAACACCCTGAAAACAGGAGGATGATACTGAAAATCTGGGTTGATCATCATTGCCGCCAAAGACAATGACTTACTCATGGAGGTGAAAAAGAGGTCAACAACATTCAAGATGCAGAATCTAGGAACACAGATCCATTTTCTAGGTACTGATTTTGATCAAAGTCAAGGAGCAGTAAAGAGGTTATGGTTCTAATACTCATAGCAAGTTTTTCATGGATCCATTTTTTTATATATTCAGCCAAGTTGTGTGTAGGTTTTATTCCTAACAATTAACTTGCTCCCCATATGGATATTGGGATAAACTTTACACACAGAGGACTCAGTGGGACAAAGGCAGCATTCCTGAATAGAACTAAAACCAAGGACTTCCCTGGTTAAGACTTTTTCACATAGAAAAAACAAACAGGATTCATAAACTGTCTTCAGAAAGAAGGACATCTGAAGTACAAACACCTCAGTGAGAGCTATCCAACGCCTCTGTTTTTCAGTTGTTCCAATGGACACCAAGTACAAAAGAACCATTGAAAGAACTGGTGGATGTTTGTATTCTTTGTGTTGTCAGCTTGAAGCACACAGTGATGCAGATTTGGCATCAAATGCAGAAGACAAGCAAAACACAACAGTCTCCAGTTTAAGTCTAACTAAAGACGGCCCTCTTACTCTCTGCTTGGTCTACATGTGAAGCAGAATATATGGAACTGGCTGCAACTTCTTAGGAAAGCTTACACCTCACACAGCTACTAAATGCCATGGACAGTGATCACCAATAAGCATCTGTAAAAATATTGGAAGACAACAATCAAGCAATTGCTCTTTCAAAGAACCCTGTATGTCGATAAAGATGGGAAGGTGTATGTCCCAGCATATGACCCTGTCTTGTGAAATTTTGAACCAAAGGGAGGTCCCATATAAAAAGGTCCCTTTATTTCACAATCAACAAAAAACAAACCGAAAGCAAACTTGGCAGAACGCTTTCAGTTTCGCATGAGACTTGCCGTTACTCCACCACTCACTGGATCAGGAGAGCCCTTTCGCTCCTGGTAAGAGACAGCCGTCTCAGCAAACTGCCGAGCTGGACCTGCAGTTCCACTCAGCCGACTCTCACCAGAAAAAAGGGGGTCCCGTCTCTTATATCTTTTAACAAAATGAGGAACTATGCGTGGGCGAGAGTGGGGGCCAACCGCTCCCGCCAGGCACAGCCTTCCACTATCACTTGTACATTCCAGTGGTTTCGCAACTGCATCCTCATGAAAAACAAGTTATATAATTGATTATATAAACGTGAGTTTGCAATATAACATAACCTGTAACTTAATGTAATAATATAAAAGACCTGTATTAACATATTACCAATACATTATGACCAGCAAGCATACCTTTAATATAAAGTGAACATGGACGCATTATATCCTTATATTCCGATATGAAGACCAAATTAGCATGGCTCCGCAGTGCACTCGCACCACTTCATAACGCCCTTTCATAGTACAAACACCCTTGCAGCCTAGCCAAAGGAGTAGGCCTTTCCTTAGTGGTTACATCCCATAACCGAACAGTAAGTTGTTCATATGATACAGTGTGTACTAATTGGATGGAGTGCACCCTAGGCCGGCGCCTAGGTATCAGCAGGGCAGAATTCATTCTTATTACAGACCCTTACAAACATGACAGATAGAAGCTAGACTCAAAATGAGAAAGGGAATCTTTGTAGGGTATGAAAAGAACAGCCCATCATACCTAGTCTACCATCAAGACACAGAGAAAGTCCTTAAACACAGACTGGTGAAATTTCATAGTGTTACAAAACACCAAACCCAGACTGAACAGGTAATGGCAGTCAATTATTTCCATGGGGAGAGATGTGCACCCCCCCTTGCAAACAGCTAAGAGTGTTGATCAGATTCCAGATTCAGATTACACACTATTCAAAGAGATAAAGCACCTCAGTATTTAGCTGACGGTGTCAGATATAAAAGACCAGACACTGATCAACACTGACTACTGTTACAGGGTCTGTAAAGTACCACAGAGCTTCAAAGAGGAGTTCAACAAAATCACAGTTTTGAGTTGATGCAGATGAACAGCACACCATGACCTTCAGCTCCACCAGATGGACGCTACAACAGCCTACTTGAATGCTTTAATTAATGGTGAGATGTATATGGAGCAACCAGAGGGATTTGAAGGGAAATCAAATACAGGTGAAAAGGTTTTCTGTAAACTGAATAAGTCACTGTATGCTCTCAAACAGTCTGGAAGAACCTGGAACAACATGTTGCCTGATTATCCAGATGAAAATGGCTTTACACAGAAGCTAGATGACCATTGGGTCTACAACAAACCCCCTGAACACAGGGTTAGATGTTCCTTCATGAAGTACAGTAAGCTAGCTGTGATGCTGTTGGTTATCATGATCACAGGTGTGTATTTATTGTCTCAGGAACAGACTGGCTCTTTTACGAGTGTGTTGCTACAATCTCTGTACATAAAGGCTCTATATAACATGACATTGAGGTCAGAAGTCCATCATGAACGCTAAAAGCCTCAACTTCCAGAGGGAGCGATTCTATGTCCCCACCAATGTGAAAATCCCTCCTAGGCCCTTGATTCAGAGCTCTGTATTCACTAGGTTTTGATCAAGTTTCACAGAGACATCGTGAACTAAGGAGCTCATCAGTCAGAACTTCACTGACCGTGACTTCTTTAGGGGCTAGAGATCCTATATTTAACAGCCCAGATTCAATACAGGAGCTGCTTGTACTCGGAAAGCTGAATGAATCTGGATCAATTCTAATAAAGTTGATAAAGAGGATTTTCTGATGTTACAATTATAAATCATGCGGGGACACAGACACAGTCTCCATACTGCAGGGTTTGTCTGAAACACTGAGTGACACTGATATATTACTTTAATACAAGCAGAGAAATCACAGAATTAATGCTTATAAAATGGAGGAAATCCTCTTAAACTAACCTGACTGGTGGGACTGGGAAGGGCCAGTCAGTCCTGGCGTAGCAGCTTCTCGATGTTCCCGGAGAGAACGACGGACCCCAGGCCGCTCGGGTGAACCTCTCTGCGGAAGAGGACCTGCCGCTCCCCAAAGATCTCCTGTCCGGCAGCCAGCAGTGGAGCACGAAGAGCCGGTAAACGCTCTCTTACTCGTCGGTAGGTGAGCAGGGGGCCGAAGACGATGATCCAGGAGTCTGTCTTTTTCCAAACGGAGCCGAAGCCGCCACGCTGCCGCCGAGAGGGAGCCGCCACGCTGCCGCCGAGAGGAAGCCGCCACGCTGCCGCCGAGAGGAAGCCGCCACGCTGCCGCCGAGAGGGAGCCGCCACGCTGCCGCCGAGAGGGAGCCGCCACGCTGCCGCCGAGAGGAAGCCGCCACGGGAGTGGACGTGACGAACCTCGGGGTCTTCCGCTCCGGTAGCGCTGGAACTGAGATCGCCGCGTTGGAGACGTCGCGGGCTGCCTCTGGCCTCGTCTTCCGTCGGTGGAACTCGGACTGCCGGTCCAGCTGGACGAGCTCCAAGCTGAGCGTCTGGAGAGCTCGTTCCTCCGCGGTCTCCATGTTCCTCTCTGAGTCGACTCACGTCTCGAACAGCGGTTCAGAGTCTCGCTCAAAATACCGGAGATCACGTGATCCGAACCGAAGCTTCGTTACGTCACTTCCCGTCCCGCTGTAGACCCGAGCGCAACGAGCTGAATATAAACTGAAATATGTACTTAAATAAAATATAAATGTATAAAATGAGTGAATTTGGTTGACTTTCATTTTAAGAGAAAACTAAACATGAACATAGTTTTTATTTGAACATCAGGTTTTGTTTCCAAACCGACAAAAGAGATAAAAGTCCTTGACAAACCTCCGTATTCGAGGGTTTTTAACTGGAGACGACGTGAAATTACCTCTAATAAAACATTAAAAGGAACAATAAGGACTAAATGACAGCAATCGTTTAAAATGTCTCCCGCAGTCCAATTTCCAAACACTGGAGAGAGGGGTCTGCCCCGCCCCCTCAACCCCAGACCCGCAGCTCGAGCGGGTTGCCAGGTTGAGGACACTGAACCTGCAGGAACGAGCGCGAGACGAGATCAATAACTTTTACAATGACAAGCGACGACGAGTCATATTCTGTAAGATGATCAGTAAATATACTCGCTTGATCTGTTTTTATTGTCTGTTCATTATAAACCAGCTCATGAGGATTTTATACAACTCTGTCAACTGTTAGCGAGCTAGATGCAGCGCTGCCGGCTTTATCCAGAGCCAAGCTCGTTCTCCTGAACACAAAAGCCCACTGCTCCTAAAATCCACTCTGGAGCTGGAATTACTCATTTACACATCCTGACAACATACTGCTCAGTTTAACAGATCATATACACACTTTTCTCCGAGTAGTAGCTGCTGTAGACCTCAGTTATGAAGGACCCTCACTGGAGCTTCACCACACAAACCTTCTGGACGCAGGAACATCATCAGGGCTTCCAGCTCTTCAGCTTTCATTGATCACCAGCTCCCTCCATTTCATGTAGTTACTGTTACACATTACTTTATTTCACATTGTCTTTACCCTGATTTACCTTTATAACATTGCTGTTTGTTGTTCAAATAAAGTCAAATTATTAATGAACAAAGCTGCTGTAACAACAAAGTATGACTTATGAGTTGATGAAAAAGACCAGATGAAAATGAACCATTTTATTAAACAGTTGTGTGCATTTCCTATTTACAGAGTAATAAGGGTTTATAAGGGTAAGTAACAAAATGGTAATCAGATTGTTTAAAATGGTTATGATCAACATGATTTACAGTATTGATAAGTGAACATTTCATATTACATCATTAATAAAACCAGAAATGCTGAGATCAGTATACAAACTCCAATCAGTGCAACGACCTTATTATAAAAATAATGCAAAACAAGGTATAGCAACAGATATGAATAAATATAGTACAGAAAAATATATCAAATGGACTTCAAAGGGACTTGAGAGATGTGCAGCTCTTCCTCCAGTGGGAACTGCTGCTCATTAGTCTGTCTGGAACGCTGCACTGTGGAGAAGAACTGAAGTTATTACACTAAAAATGGAGTTATTGTTTTGTGGGCTAGTTCTTCAGCACAGTGTGATGTAGAAAAGAAAGGATGGTTTATAGCTGTGGAGCATACGGTCAAGCCTGGGTTTGCTTGAGTTCCTCTATGGTTGGTGCAGGAACAGGTAGAAACAGGTCAAACCTTCTGGGGTCATCAGGGTGAAGCGACCTTAGTCTGGGTCTTCCCCTGCAGTCATGAAGCAGCAGCTGTAAGAATCAAATTATAACAAACTGTTTACAAAGACGAGGAGCATATTCCTCATCTGGACTGTCATCACCCTTTCCTTTTCTTCCTGATCATCTGTTCCCCAATCAGAACTGTGAAATGTGAGATGAGTAAATACTAGGAATCACACTACAAGTACATTTACTTCTACATTACTACTCAAACAATAATCACAACTTCCTGAGCTCACTGATCTCATCTTCATTCATGTTCAGGGTTTGGTTGTCTTGGACTCTCCTATTCTGAAGACAATATGATAAAGAATTACACACTGTCAGCATAGGTGTGGACTGCAGCTACTATTTTCTCTGTGTCATGTTTAGTAATAAACTATAGTTACCTCTTCTCCAAAGCTTCAGAGACATCCATGCTGCTCTCCAGAGCTTCAGTCCCTTCTTCTAGAAGTGGTAGATCTTCTCTATAGAGATCAAATTGTTCTGTTTGTGAAAATGTAGACCACCAATAATACTGTACTTCTGTACTGATATTAGGATCTATAATTCACAATGTGGTCTGAAATCATATTAGTTCAGATCCTGAATACTGACCGGTCTGAAAGTGCTCCACTTGATGGACACCCAATACTGGACAGGGGCATCAAATGCTGCTTCTTCTACTGCCTCTTACTAGGGGTGGAGGTGCTTGAACATTCAAAGCTAAAAAGAAAATCCCATAATCAACTTATTTACACAGAAAAGTGAAGATCATTTCACCACAATATCAAACCTGAGTGATCTCTACTAAAAAGGCCTTTATGGACTCTATTAGATACGACGGATAAACAGCTAACGTCTGATAGACACTGTGCACACGATTAAAACATTATTTTCAACCATTCTGAACAAACGAGCACAATTTAAACGATGGAATAAACAATAAGATGTAGATGTGATTATATAATACACTTCAATCAAGAACTAACATTAAAAACACAGTAAAACATTAGAAACACCAAGTTATCTGACTGCACTGATGAAATGCAGAAAGTCCAGGTAGGATGAAATTATGGGCGAACCGCCAATCACAGAAATGTTCCACAACCTAAAAAGCCTCGGCATTCGTCTAAAAAGCTCCATGAGCAGAGACGGAGTAAAAGCAGAGGAAATACTGGCGATGCGTTTGCATTAATATTGAGCTGGCAGCTCTAGTCTGGAGCACTTTAGCTACCTAGCTCTCTCAAACACGCGCTGCCTTCATAACCCAGCTGCACTCGGACCACTGGGTAGAAATGAAGCCCTCCAATGTTTAAAGCACTGAAAAAGCCCATCTCTACTAGTGGCTGTAAGAAATGATCTAGATGAGGTTAGCTAAACTTAGCTGAAGCTCAGTGCTCACCTGTTCAGGAGAAAATCAGCCAGTTCGGTCCGTTTTGAGTCCTTCTGGGCTCTAAGCTGTCTCCATCTATCAAACGCATCTCCAGTATTTCCTCTGCTTTTACTCCGTCTCTGGTCATGGAGCTTTTTAGACGAATGCCGAGGCTTTTTAGGTTGTGGAACATCTAATGATCCAGGTCCAGGTCGCTTCCTCGCCTCCATGGCTGCAGCACGCTGTGTTTCCTTGCTGTTGTTTTTCCAGATCTGGCAACCCGGGGTGTGGCAGTAGGACTGGGGGGTGGGGGAGTGTAAAACAGTATATCCATCAAATGTTATGAACCAACTTCATATGAATAATTGTGTCTTTTATAGTCTATTATAAATATTTATGACTGTTCTAGGTTTTTTACTCTCCACTACTGCCTTCATCTCTACACTTTATTGCAACATCATAATGAAGCTTTTGTGTGTTTTCTGCTTTTGTGTTACAGTGTATGATGAGGTTGATGACATCCATCCTGTGATGGTGAACATTTGTCACCGCTTCAGCTGAAACAGTGCTGGGAGTTTTCCTCTAAAGGACTCCTAGGTGATCTTCAAGAGATGCTCAGCAAAAGTGTAAACACCCCACTTTCATCTCCACCAGCAGACCTACAGAAGACTCTTAAATTCAGTGATGCTCTCAGAGGTGTACAGGTTCAAGGGGAGGTGCTTCAGTGTGTGTCTAATATTACACTAAATTATGTAAGTACTCCCTTGATGATGTTGGTGTAACGGGCCGTCTGCACACTGAAGTGATTCCATTGTTTTGAAAAGTCACATACTTACTAAACATGGACACTGTGTGGGTTCTGTGTGGTAAAATGTAGCTTCTGGTTTCTGGTGGGTGTTTGTCTTTTTAATAAGGCTGATATTCTCTTATATAAGTGGAACCTACATTACATACATTTTGCCATGTCAGGATGAAATATGATTTTTTTTACTGGTAATAAAAAATAAAACCTTTTTACTTAGGTTCATTGTTTTATTTGCTGTTAATGTCATATTGTAATGGTATGGAGTTTCTTTTAATTTCATCTTCATAAACATTGTTAATGTCTTTTTGTTTCTGTTGCTCTTTCAATTAATGCTAAAGTTCAATATGTTTACTATTTACTTTCTATAAATAAACAGTATAGAAAGACATTTAGTCACAGGGGTGGTACATCTAAAAGCACATGCTGGTACCTTTTGGAGAGGAGACACAGTTGTACCATAATTTAAAGGTGCATTTTAGCCTCTTGGGGAACTTAATAGAACCTTAACTGGTACAAAAAAGTACTTGTGCTGAAAGGTTCTCTGTAGTATCTCAATAGGGTACAATAATGTGCACTATATAAGTGAGAAGCCCTCAACTGACTACACAATAGAAACACCTATATCTGTACGCTGTTCATCGACTTTTCCCTCCGCCTTCAAAATGGTCATCCCCACCAGACCTGGAAATCAACACCTGCATTTGTAATTGGGTTTTGGAACATTCTAATAAAAAGACCCCAGTATGTGCGGTTGTGTAGTTCTGTGTCCTGCAGAGACTCTGTGTGACAGTGGGATACGGCAGCTCCACTGTGGCAGACTGAGGCTCTGCAATAGGTGGTGAGAAATGCTCAGGACATCTTATCTGGCACAAGGTCCCCTTCCATGAGAGATGTTCCTCACCAGCACTGTGTGTGGAAGGAGGTTGCAGCTTCATTAGGGACACCTTTCACTCCAGCCACACACTGTATAACCACCTACCATCCAGGAGGAGATGAAGAAACCAGTGAGATGAGACTGTCAGTGTTTGTGTTGTAATATTTCACATTAAAATCTAGGACAGTCAGTTCTCTCATTTCTTGGAAAAGTCCTCTTTATGAAAGTTGGCAGTAGTTTAGTGTTTTGATGGACTTTAGTTTAGTTCATGAAGTAATGTGAAGGAAAGGACACTTTCCCTCTCTATGGAGTTCACTTTTATAAAGCAAAAACACACAACATCAGCTTCTGTACTCGAGAGTCTAATACAGTGTCTTTAATATTCAGCCTCCAATCACTCACTATTAAGGGCACAGAAGCCGTTCACTCGAATAGAAGAGTGCACTTCTATACAGTGAGAAGGAATCCCTTTGGAATTGACCTCATGGATGGAGCTTGGATGTGACCGTGTGGTCAAACTGATAAACTACAAGAGTTAGAATGAGAGGCAGCTTCTCCTCATTCCTGGCTGCTGCTTTGTACACCTTCAGCAGTTTTTAGGACCAGACCATTAAGTAGTCTGATAAAAGAGAGGAAAAGGTCTGTGGTGATGACTCTCTTTAACTGTGTCCTGATCTGAGGAGACAAGGACAGACACGGGTGGAAAAACGGAAATGCCCAAATACAAGTGGGAAATGCACTAAAACGGGGCGGAGAAAATATCAGAAAACGGAAATGTCTGAATGCGGTTGCAAAAAAAACCCCTCAAAAAACAGGTGCAGAAAAAATGGTTTTTGAAGGGAGATACAAGCTCATTCTGATTAACCAGATACAAACTTAAAAGGTACCCCAATGCACCATGGGAGCACTACTGTGCCCTAATACAGTGTCACAGTTTATGTCAATTAAAGTCTCGACATGTAAACTTTGACCATCAGAAGTTTCCCACCTCTCAACCTCTCCATTAGAGCAAGTAGCTGGAGTTAAAGATTCAGCAGCGCTGAGCTGTCATGCATGTAGAAGTGGACTAGATTTGAATAGCAGATCAAACTCGGGAATGAACTGATTCTACAGGTAGAAGAAGAAAATGTCTGAAAACGGGTGCAAAATAAAAAATGTCAGATAACGGAAGTGCCCAAAAACAGGTGCAAAAAAAAATAGCCCGAAAACTGGAAATGTCCAAAAACAGGTGGAAAAGCGGAAATGCCCGAATACGGGTACGAAAAAAATGGCAGAAAACGGAAGTGCCCAAAAACTGGTGCGGGAAAAAATGCCCGAAAATAGGTGCAGAAGAAAATGTCTGAAAATTGGTGTGAAAAAAAATGTCTGAAAAGGGGTGGGAAAACGGAAATGCCCGAATACGGGTGCAAAATAAAAAATGTCAGAAAACGGAAGTGCCCAAAACAGATGCGAAAAAAAATGCCCGAAAACGGGTGCGGAAAAAATGTCTGAAAAGGGGTGGGAAAACGGAAATGCCTGAATACGGGTGCAAAAACAATGTCAGAAAACGGAGGTGCCCAAAAAACGGGAGCGAAAAAAAATGCCAGAAAACGGCTGGGAAACGTAAACGTCCGAAAATGGGTGGGAAAACTAAATGCCCGTAACAGCCCGAAAACTGTTGTGAAAACGGAAATGCCTGAAAAATGGTGGGAAAGCGGAAAATGGGTGTAGAAAAAAATGTCTGAAGACAGGTGCGAAAAAATGCCCGAAGACAGGTGCGGGAAAAAATGCCTGAAAATGGGTGCAGAAAAAAATGTCAGAAAAGGGGTGGGAAAACGGAAATACCTGAATACGGGTGCAAAATAAAAAATGTCAGAAAACGAAGGTGCCCAAAAACGGGTGCGAAAAAAAAGCCCGAAAACTGTTGCAAAAATTGAAATGCCTAAAAACAGGTGGGAAAGCGGAAATGCCCGAAAAATGGTGGGAAAGCGGAAATGCCCAAATACGGGTACGAAAAGAAAACGGAACTGCCCAAAAACAGGTGCGAAAAAAATGCCAGAAAACGGAACTGCCCAAAAACAGGTGCCAAAAAATGCCCAAAGACAGGTGCAGAAAAAAATGTCTGAAAAGGGGTGGGAAAACGGAAATGCCTGAATACGGGTGCAAAAACAATGTCAGAAAACGGAGGTGCCCAAAAAACGGGAGCGGAAAAAAATGCCAGAAAACGGGTGGGAAACGTAAACGTCCGAAAATGGGTGGGAAAACTAAATGCTCGTAACAGCCCGAAAACTGTTGCGAAAACGGAAATGCCTGAAAAATGGTGGGAAAGCGGAAATGCCCGAATACGGGTACGAAAAAAATGTCCAAAAACGGAAGTGCCCAAAAACTGGTGCGGGAAAAAATGCCCAAAAATGGGTGCAGAAAAAAATGTCTGAAAACGGAAGGGAAAATGGAAATGCCCGAATACGGGTGCAAAATAAACAATATCAGAAAACGGAAATGCCCGAATGTGGTTGCAAAAAAACCCCCTCAAAAAACAGGTGCGGAAAAAATGGTTTTTGAAGGGAGATACAAGCTCATTCTGATTAACCAGATACAAACTTAAAAGATACCCCAATGCACCATGGGAGCACTTCTGTGCCCTAATACAGTGTCACAGTTTATGTCAATTAAAGTCTCGACATGTAAACTTTGACCATCAGAAGTTTCCCACCTCTCAACCTCTCCATTAGAGCAAGTAGCTGTAGTTAAAGATTCAGCAGTGCTGAGCTGTCATGCATGTAGAAGTGGACTAGATTTGAATAGCAGATCAAACTCAGGAATGAACTGATTCTACAGGTAGAAGAAGAAAACGCCTGAAAATAGGTGCAGAAAAAAATGTCTGAAAATGGGTGCGAAAAAAAATGTCTGAAAAGGGGTGGGAAAACGGAAATGCCCGAATACGGGTGCGAAATAAAAAATGTCTGAAAACGGAAATGGCCAAAAACGGGTGCAAATAAAATGCCCAAAACGGGTGCGAAAAACAATGCCCGAAGACAGGTGCGGGAAAAAAAATATCAGAAAACGGAAATGCCCGAATACGGTTAAAATAACAAGTCTCAAACTAACCTACAAAATATGAAAACGGCAGGGAAAAATAAAATGCCTGAAAACACGTGAGAAACAGAAATGTGGATTTGTTGGTTTGAATACGTTTTGCTCGTGGTCTGCTGTTGATATAATAAAGGTCCTCTTGCATAGTAGTGAATAGAACCATAGTTTGTTGTGTGGAGGGCCAAGGTTGTGTTCTCTAGTTTGTATAACGGTGAATTCACCATTTTAATTTCATCTCCAAGTTTCAGATTTCTCCTTGAATGTAGTTCGACTGCAGATTGTTTAATAAACTTCAGAATCTTTAGAAACCAAATTCAGACTCAAGCTTAGATTTTAAATGAAGCTTTCAGACAGCATTATTGCAGACTCATTAATTTTCTTTATTACAGCCCACAGAAAACCCAAACACCCACCTTCAGAGAAGACCAGTCTTCAGTCCAGTTCTGATCATTTGGAATAGCAACTGCAAGCTGGCCTTTGGGTCTACACCTGTAACAACCTTTCCAAAAGAAAACATCGACACAGGTGAGCTCTATCTTTTAGCACACTACTACACATTTCATCTGACCTATCCAAAGTGCCTCACAACACTCCTTTCACTACTTCAGACAGAAGTTCTGCAGGATGCCATTCATGATCGGGATGCAGCTTCATCCTACAAAAAAGCTTTGTCAGCGTGGAGAAAGATCATTGGTGAGTAATGAAAAGTGCCCTGTGGTCAAGCAGCAGTGGCTATCATTGTCAGCAGGGTGTAACAAATTCTAACAGTTACAGAGCTGGTTGTTTACTAAGTTTGGTGTTTCAAAAATTCAGCTGTGTTAGATATCTTATTCAATAAAAATACTCTTAGAGGTTTGATTGTTAAAAATAAAACACATTCAGGAACATGGAGTTATTTAGTTTAACTAAGCTAAAAGTGAAATGTTACTTTTTGTTGAAGTTTAAAAACAGGTTGACTCACCAGCACCATGTATAATGCATACATGTCTTTCATTAAGTGCTATGTAGCAGCATTTCTACCTATTTTAATGTCTCTGGAGTTTGTACCATACTGGATGTGGTTGTTTTTACTGTTCCTCATGTTGAGTACAACATTATGAAATATGAAATATTTATTATAAAATTACAGTCTTAAATTAGAATGACTTAGAAGTCATTTTTGTTTATTTAAACTCCATATTGAATGTAAAGTGCATTAAATGATTCTAATTTTTATTTTTTTTAACAAATGAGCTTTAATAAAAAAGCTTAAAACAAGATTACTGTTCTATTTTTGTCACTTTATGGATGACTTTTATCATTTGTGATCAAGTGAGTCTCTAAACCTAGTCATAATGCCTTATACAGATGTCCTTTTCTTTTCTGTAAATATATTTTTCAGCTCTTTATTACCTTTATTACCTTTAGTACTTTCTACTTTTTTTAATTTATCCCCTACCCTATTTATTGTTTAGTGTCATTTTCCTTTAGTTTAAGACTGTGTTCTGTGTTTCTTTGTTACTTGTCATGCGTGTTGCTCTCACCAAGACAAATTCCTTGTATGGGTAACATACTTGGTGAAATAAAGAGATTCTGATTCTGATTCTAATGATTCATTCTTACTGTTTTTTGAGATTACAGGATCATTTACAGTGCAGTTTTCTCACTATATTGGCAAATAATTTTGCTTGATTCAGTCATTTCTTTTCTTATTTTGCTTTTATTCATCTTAGTTTTTGACACTGATGTTTTGCAGTGCATTGGTGCTGTGGGGACAGTGGAAATGTAGTGTAGACTATAGACATATAAAACAGTAGTAAGATAAATATACTGTAAGATAAATATATTGTGAGGGGAACAGGCAGTTTTAGCAGTGTTCTTTAAAGCTTGTCCACCATAGCAACAGTTACTAATGACAGAACAAAGGGCATGGACAGGTCTATTATGACATCACAGGGTTGGAAGTGTATAAATGGCAGGAGCATCTTCACTCGGCTCATTCACAGCTTTCTGCTGTTGGAGATCAGCTGCTCCTTTAAACATGAGCTTTGAGTACATCCCCCCATCCTGGCAGACAGCCAGCCTGAAAAAGCCAGGATACAGCTTCGATGTGAAAGATCCAGGAAACTTCGAAGCTCGATTGAGGGCAATGATAGCGGCTCAGGCCAACGACAGTAAGACGAGTGAGAGAGAGACAGACAGTGAGAAGAGCAAGATGAGAAGGAGAGAGACAGACAGTGAGAAGAGCAAGAAGAGAAGGAGAGAGACAGACAGTGAGGAGAGCAAGAAGAGCAAGAAGAGAAGGAGAGAGACAGACAGTGAGGAGAGCAAGAAGAGAAGGAGAGAAGGAGAGAGACAGACAGGGAAAGGAATACTAAGAGAAGGAGAGAGACAGACAGTGAGAGGAAGGTGAAAAGAGGAGAGAAGGAGGAGAACAGAGCTCAGGGCGATCTGTCTGCAGAGACACTACTCCTGCTGAGGAGAGCCAGTCCAGTCTAAAGACCACACCCAAACAGAGACTGGTTCACAGACTGAATCAGGAAGTCCAGGTCCTCCACAAACTCGGCCCCAGAACTGCTGAAGTCTGTTCAGCAAATAAAAAAACTATAGATCTGCTGAAGTTAGAACTACAGCCAAGTCAGGAGCACAAACTAACCAGACAGTCCAGTTCAGAGTCCGGCTGCATTCACTCCTGCACAGATAAGTGGTGCCTGATGAATTTCGTGAATCAGCTGGGCCTTAAGCTTCCAACCCGGAAGTGAAATAGAGGCACTCAAACCACCTGCAGCTGTAGAGGAGACTAGAGGAAAGTCAACAGAAACAGAAACAGTCTGATGAAGCTCAGAGAAAATCAGAGGACAGTCAAAGGGAGTCAGAGAAGTGAGGGTGTCAGAAGAAGGCCAAAGGAAACTGTAGAATGTAATAGAGAGTCAGAGAACAGACCGAGGAAACTCATTGAAAGTTAGAGGAAGTCAGAGGCCAGTCAAAGGAACGTCTGAGGAAATGAGAGGAAAGTCAGAAAGAGTCAGAGGAAGTGAGAGGAAATACAGAAGAAGGTCAGAGGAAGTTAGACACAGCCTCCAGATCAGTGTGCACAGATCATTGTTGGTCCACCTGTGACTTAAACCTCCTCTGCCTCTGATCCAGACTCTGAGAGTTGCCTCCCATACCTCCTCTGCATAGCAAACCACACCTCAACAGAGCGCTCAGCTCTAAACTCAGGATGAGGCTTGAGACGTTGTGCTGGTTCAGCTTCCTGTGAGGCTATAGTTGCTGTCTGGCTAACAAGACTCAGGTGTGCTAAGAGGATCTGGAGCCAGTGACACAGAGCACTGTAGAGTGGGAGGGGTATAGCCAGAGGGGGCGGAGCATTCTTTCTCCTAATTGGATTTACTGTGTTCTTGTTTAGGATCCGGTGTCGACCAGAGGAGGATGGGTTCCCCTTTTGAGTCTTGGTTCCTCTCATGGTTTCTTCCTCTTGCTCTGAGGGAGTTTTTTCTTGCCACTGTTGCCCTCGGCTTTCTCAAAAGAGGCTCGGACACGGATTTCTGTAGAAGTTGCTTATGAAAAAAAGGCTTAAACTTAATATATAATCAAACTTGACCTGATGAGCGGTCAAGAAGCCATTACTGGCTAAAGGAAATATCTTAATGGTCGTATTGACTGGAGCATAAATCAGTAAAAGGTGATCTCTGACTTACACAGTACTGCACTGGCTCATTACTGTTCACTAACAGCTAATAAACAGCTCATGTTTATTCATGTGCTTCCAGATGCTTCAATAATTGTTAATATTGTTAATCTGAAGTTTTTCTTAATTGATATTAACAATAATAACAACAGTAATATTTACATATTTAATGTGATGAGACAATTAGCCTCGTTAAAGGTGCACATATTTGTCACTGTACAGTGTACAGCGAAATGTGTCCTCCACATTTAACCCATCTGGTAGTGAACACACACTCACACGCACACATGTGTTAGGGGCAGTGAGTACACACACACACCCAGAGCGGTGGGCAGCCAACTCCAGCGCCCGGGGAGCAGAGAGGGTAAAGGGCCTTGCTCAAGGGCCAAACAGTGGCAGCTTGCCGAGCCCGGGAATCGAACCCACAACCCTGTTATCTATATCCCGGCGCTCTAACCGCTGAGCCACCACTGCCCATACTAAGTGAGGAAATTATCGTTGGCTTCTTCTCAGTCTATGACTGGAGCTGCTGCTGCAGGTATGATATCTGACCTGTAGGTGGCGCTGCTGTGTCGCTTTTCTTCATTAATCTGTTTAATCTCTGTGAAACTGTGAGCAGGCAGCATGTACCGTCAGCCACCAGCAGGGGGCTCGGCCAGCAAAGAATGAAAGCTGGTGGGGTTGGAGCAAAGAACTCCAAGCCCCAGAATCCCCAGCTGTAATCAACGCTGACCAGACCCACCTGTGTGGCACAGTATAAATACACCCAGCCAAACACAATTCCCCGTCGCACCTTTGTAGAGGGGTGAACAGTGAAGAGAAGCTGAAGTGAAAAGAGAAAAGTGTTTGAGTTGTTGTCTTTTGTTTCATCACTCCTGCTTTTTCCTTTGTTTGAATTCCTGACGTTTTCTATGTTGCTTATGATCAGTGTTTATACTGCCACCTCTCACAGCTGTGACGGCGCAGTGGAAGTACACTGGGCTCCTATTACCAGGGTTGAGAGTTCAAGCTCAACGGTCATCAAACACACATCATAAGAGGGGTAGTTTTTCCTTTAATATTAATAAAACAAAGTTTAACTGCACTTGAGTCCAAACCCCACAACACACCGTGACAGAAACTGGACTGAATCGTCTACTTGTGTCTCTTTACCCTGAACTGTCTCCGTTTTGTTGTGCTAATAACCACAGTATGAGGAGGCCTGGAGAAAATGACCTTAACGTGGTTTCAGACTGACCTAAAGTGACCTTCACCTTTACAAGTTCCATAATGAGTGGAAACAGTCCTCATTTCCCAACGAGAATCCAGATCCAGATCAAAGGATAAGGAGTTAAAACACACTGACTTCCTAAAACATTTTTAAACTTCATTAACATGAAGGAAAACACCAGAAAAAGACAGATGTGGACAACATGTGGAAAAAGACAAAGATATAGAATTTAATCTGAAATATGATAAATGACAATTTCCTGAATTTCATTTTAAAATCTAGATTTTAGAAACTATGAACTGAAACTCCATCACAGCATTTGAGGATCATTAATACGCAAAATTATGGGCTGTTTAATTTAGACGTCTAATAGACTGTTGTGTCTAAATGATCAACTCCAGCATATATTAAATATAACAGCAGTTTTAAAATGTTCTTATCTCCTGATCTCCAGAACCCTCACCTCACTTGGCCTTGGAGAGACAATCTCCCTGCACCCTCCCATGAGCCTTTGCAAGGTCTAGGCCACAGAGAGCAGCTAGAGAGTTAGTTTCTTTAGTTCCAGTGCATTTAAACATACACTTCAAGTGAGGAGTCTACAGATTTATCAATTCTTCTGTTTACAGACCGTCATTCTCCCTTTTCATGACTGTTTTATATATATATATATATATAAAACCTCTAATCAGAATTAGTGAACAGTTCAGGTTTAATTTTCTTCTACAAAATCTGGCATACAAGAGTAAAAAAGTAGTGCTGGTAAGAGTCTTGAACGTGAGAACAGCTCAGCCAGTTTGGATGCAGCACTGTTTTGAACACAAAAACTCACAAGAGACATCGGTATGATTGACCAACAAAACATTAGGTGCTGCATTGTCCTTGTGTGTGAAAAGGATAGGAACCAGATTCCTGGGGGTCTGAAAGGAGGTCAAGGGTGCACAATGTTCTGGGTCATTTTACTCAGAAAGCGTTCTAAATAGTCCAGAGTTCAATCCTGTTCTGGGTGCATTCCCAGCCTCCAAATCCACTTCTGTTCCACCACAACTGAAACAAAGCGTCCTGGGTCAGATCTTGTAGGTGGTGGGAAGCGAGCAATACAATCAGTGCAATGCGGTTGGTTAAAGGGTGCTGAGTCAGGAATTCTCCTGTCACAGTCTTTGTCCTTCAGAGCTAAAAGTTTAAGTGTGGCGTGTCAGCGTCATCGCAGGCAGCCAAGGTGGCGCTAGGCTCACACCTTAGGCTGTGTTGTCAACGTAGGATGGAGTCAGGATGACTGTTTGCCAGCCGTTGCCATTGACTCTTCAGATGGTCATATCTGATCACATGCACCTTAAAATCCCAACAATGAACACCCCTTCTCCATGCTTTATGTTATAGACTTATTCTACACTAGACTGAATTCTACACAATTGTACACAATGACAACGTGAAAGCAGGGTTTTAGACATTTGTGGTAATAAAAATAAATAATAATAATGTTAAATCTCATATGTACGCAAGTTAAAAAGAAAACCCTGAAAGGAACCTGAAAGGAAGACTCAAAAAGGTAACCCATCCTCCTAAAAATAGGGGGATTTACAGTGGGACAAGGCTGACCCAGAGGGTAGGTACCAGCACTCAACCACGAATGGACTCACGTCAGCAGCGAGCAGCTCAGCACGAGGAGAAAGAAGAAAATTAAGAAAGGGATTTAGGAGTTTGAGTGGACTGGTGTACAACCTGTAAACGTAGACTAGAAAGACAATCAGAACCTGTAATCAGAGCAGTACAGAACAGTGTTAGTATGAAAACAGACTAGAACAGCATGATTAGAATACTAAAAGTGTGTCCAGAACAGAAACAGGACGTTTATTCCAGAGTTGGAGGCTTAAGAAGAGAAAGCTCTTCCCCCAGAGTTGTTTCTTCTGAAGTGGGGAAACTGATAGTAGTCCAGAATAATGCAAAAGAAATGTACGTTACCGGTTGTAGGGTTTAAGAAGTTCTCCAAGATGCTGTGGGGACAAACAATCAAGAGACTCAAGTCAGAAGGAGTATTCTATAATCAACGAGGAATTTAACTGGAATCCAGAGCAGGGATGAGAGAATAAGACTGATGTGGTCACAGTTTTAAGCTCTAGTGAGCAGTCAAGCCGCTGCATTCTGAACTTATTTAATGACCCTGAGCTTATTTCATGATTTGCATAAACTTCCTACCAGAGTGGCATTACATTAATTCAATCTTGAGTTTATAAATCCTTATAAATGTAATACATATCCTTTAAATATTCTTTTCATTTAAAAAATACTTTATGACATTAACAATACTGTAATTGCATGTGTCAGTGACACCAGCAGATGGACAGCTTTGTATATACATTTTCCTTTGACTTGTTGCATAAATTCAATATCACTACAACTTATCTGGAAGTATTCGGCTGTGTCCTTGTGGTGAAGCGTCCTTCGCATCTGCTTGAAGCCACACTACCACATCACAGCCAGAGCTACAGACTTGGACGGGTAAACTAGAACGAGTTGCAGATGGACAGACAGTCAGACAGGATTGCAGCCAGAGTGAGTCTAAACAGAATTAATTGCAGATTCATAGCCAGAAAGATACAGCATTGCACATGGATAGGAAGCCAGAGTCACACGGACAGCCAGTTCAGCCACAGAATTACACATGGAAAGAAAGCCAGCCAGCTACAAAGTTGCACATGGACATGCAGACAGCGCCACACACAGTTGCAGACAGACACAATTTAAAACAGCCAGTGTTGTAGATGGACAGACAGCCAGAGTTGCAGAGATTGACATACACACTGCCAAACAGTCAGAATCAGTCTCACAGTCAGAAAGACAGACAGCCATTGCACATGGTTAGACCACTAACACTGCACTGAACTGCACATGCTTGGATCGTCAGACACAGTTGCAGATGGATACAGCCAGCCAGAGTTGCAGACAGAACAAATTGCAGATTTATAGACAGCCAAAGAGTGCTGGACATCAACAAAGCCAAATATAGTTGCAGACGCACAGTCAGAATAACAGCCAGCCACAGAGTTGCAGGTGGATTGAGAGAAAGAGACTAGGCAAAACCTAAACCTAAAGTCCTTTTCAGTATCTGAAGCAGGTATGCTTTGGAGCTGGTGCACCATTCATTAACACAAACAGCTGTGGTTCGGGAGTGTGGTGCAAGCTAGATCATCTGTTACATAAATCAAATCTTTAGGGTTAGTTGATGGGGAGATTTTAGGTCTTCTTTGCAAAGAGAGCTACGTCTAAAAGTTGGACAGACGGACACACAAAGTTGCAGATGGACAAAGAAGAAGAAGGATAGACAGAAATGATAATAGATAAAATAAATAGATAAAAAGAATTAGCTTACAATAGATTGTGTCCTAATTTCCATATCTGGCAACCCGGGGTGTGGCAGTAGGACTGGGGGGTGGGGGAGTGGGGCAATGGGGCGGGATAGGAAGCTACAGCACAACCAGAGATCCGCTCCGTACCTGACCCCTCAAAGACCACCATACAGGTAGAAGCACTGCGGTCAAGAAACGCTGGAGCTGAAACCTGTATGTTTCTTTAATATCTGGAGACACATCCTGATCATTTTATCAGTTAGTACAGAAAATGTAACACTTAATGACCTTTAACTGATCAAATGGAGGTTTGTGATTTCTACTAGAGTTTAGAAGTCGTCAGCCCTTAAACTCAGGTCTCTAAATGAGTTTAATGAAGTGGACATTTGGAGTCAGATGAACTTCACACTGTGAGGTATGGCTGTGTCTAACAGTCCGACTGTGTGTGTAAGGGGTAGCTCTAGGGCAAGGCCTCCTCCTGCCACCAGGGGGAGGCCCCGAGTCACCCCAGCCAGTGATTGAGCCCAATTCCCTACACCTGGGCAGTAGGCTATATAGGCACACAGATCCAGTTGCCCCACTGCTGGATCTTTTGATTCTGGTGGTGTGTGTATCTGTGTGCGTGTGTAGTCTCGAGGTGAAGGCTGAGTGTGTGTCACTCCCCTTCGTGTGTGTCCCTCCCGAGTCTGTTTCCCGGTGTCTGTGAAGTGTGTGTGTGTGTGTGTGTGTGTGTGCGTGTAGCACTCATACACTCGTGTACCAGAGGAAGGCAGGAGTGTCTGTCTTCCCTGGTGTGTGTGTCTGTGTGTGTGTGCGCGTAGCACACATACACTAGTGTTACAGAGGAAGGCAGGTGTCTGTCTTCCCTGTAACTTCTCAGTTTTCTGGTTTCTTTTGGGAGATCCTTTTTGCCCTCAGTTGTATTTCCCTCTAGAGTTAAAGAGGTAGCCAGTTCTCCCCTGGCGTCCTTCGTTTGTTTATTAAACCCATCTCTTTTTAAGTCTCATTTGTTGGTCATTTTCATAACTGCTGCTTTGGTGAAGCGGCAGAGCGTCAGTCTCGCAACGCAGCGGCCTGGGTTCGAGTCCCGAGAAACTTTACTTTTCATTTCCGGTTTACCTGCTCTAAGATTGAAAGACTCTGCACTTGGGCCCGTTGGTCACGTGATCGTGGTAGCTCACTCAGTAGCGCGTCGGCCCTCCAACACGGCGCCCTGGGTTCAAACCCTGTTGTAAGTGAGCACCACATTACAGTGTGTCTCTGTATTAATGCGCCACAGGAGGAGCGCTTTTTTAGGAGACAACAAATGAGTAATATAATGATCCTTTCTGGTAAAATACATCATCTTACAGATATTCCACAAACAATACTAATTAATAATATAGAGAACTCTAAGTGAAGCACTGAGATCTGCAGAAGAACAAGTGACCGAAAGGAACTAGACCAGGCGGCGGATGACTTCATTTTGAGGACACGCTGATGAAGTTTTTGTAGCTGGTATAATAAAACCTTTTTACTTAGTTTCATTGTTTTATTTGCTGTTAATATCATATTGTAATGGTATGGAGTGCAGTTTCTTTTAATTTAATCTTCATAAACATTGTTCATGTTTTTCTGTTTCTGTTGCTCTTTCAATTAATGCTAAAGTTACTATTTACTTTCTGTAAATAAACAGTATAGAAAGACATTTTGATCATGAGTGGATATTTCTGGTACTCTTTAGTCACAGGAGTGCTACCTCTAAAAGCACATGCTGGTACCTTTTGGAGAGGAGACACAGCTGTACCATAGTTTAAAGGTGCATTTTAGCCTCTTGGGGAACTTAATAGAACCTTAACTGGTACAAAAAAGTACTTGTGCTGAAAGGTTCTCTGTAGTATCTCAATAGGGTACAATAATGTGCACTATATAAGTGAGAAGCCCTCAACTGACTACACAATAGAAACACCTATATCTGTATGCTGTTCATCGACTTTTCCTCCGCCTTCAAAATGGTCATCCCCACCAGACCTGGAAATCAACACCTGCATTTGTAATTGGGTCTTGGGACATCCTAATAAAAAGACCCCAGTATGTGCGGTTGTGTAGTTCTGTGTCCTGCAGAGACTCTGTGTGACAGTGGAATACGGCAGCTCCACTGTGGCAGATTGAGGCTCTGCAATAGGTGGTGAGAAATGCTCAGGACATCTTATCTGGCACAAGGTCCCCTTCCATGAGAGACGTTCCTCACCAGCACTGTGTGTGGAAGGAGGTTGCAGCTTCATTAGGGACACCTTTCACTCCAGCCACACACTGTATAACCACCTACCATCCAGGAGGAGATGAAGAAACCAGTGAGATGAGACTGTCAGTGTTTGTGTTGTAATATTTCACATTAAAATCTAGGACAGTCAGTTCTCTCATTTCTTGGAAAAGTCCTCTTTATGAAAGTTGGCAGTAGTTTAGTGTTTTGATAAACTTTAGTTTAGTTCATGAAGTAATGTGAAGGAAAGGACGCTCTCCATGTCACCGTGTGGTCAAACTGATAAAATGCATAGATGCACATATTGATGAATCGTATGATTTCATGCAGTTATTGATAGTCTATAAAGAAAAGTCACATGATTTACTAAAACAAAACTAACTGTAAAATAAAGTAATTTTGTTTAAAAAAGCAATTTAAGTCTTTAATCTGTCTATATCTATCAAATACATCAAATACTGACAATAATGCATTTAGAAATGTAGAACTGCAAGAAAATATGAGAGCAAAGAAACATGTGTTTAGTAATTCTGCATTTCCTAACCATTCATTTACTCTTATAAACTGGAGAATCAGAGGGATTGCCTGCCCTATGAGACGGTATTAATGACATTTGAACAGATTTGAACTTTGACTTTATGGATGCATTTGTGTTCATTTAAAGATTGTTTAAATGAGTTCCCAGATCTGTTTCTGTGTGTGTTCCTGTTTCCAAAGACTTTCTAGTTCCAAAATGGCCCGTTTCCGTACCTGTGGTTGTTGACCTGCCTGCTGCCTATTGCGTCTCAGATGTTGTTTTTTTTATAACCAATGCTGATTAGAGGTCAGGGTCATCATCATTTATTAAACACTAACTTAAATCATCTTTATAAGTAAAGATGTAAATAAAAAATCAATAATAGTAGTGCTGCAAATACACCTTTTACATTTTTATATAAAACAAAGTCCTTAACTACCTTAGGTTTTAACATGGGCATTAGGCAGGTAGCAGTGGTAGGTGGGTGTGCCGCTGGTCTGGCATGGGTGGTGGTCTGGCAGTGTGTTAATGGAGGGAAAGGGTGGTGTGCACACCATCAGCTGATTGGAACCACAACTGAAGGAGCTTTTCTTTTCACAGTTGAGTCAAGAGGCTTTTATTATCATTTTAGCTCTGTATAAGTAAACAGTGAAATGAAATGATAATTTTCCCAGAAAAAGGTGCAGAGAATAAAAACAATACAGTACAGGACAGACTGCAGAAAGTGCAGCATGCAGACAATACAATAAATACAATAAATATAATAAATACGACTCAATTCTAAATAGAGGTATTCAGTGTAAGGTGCATAGAAATTTAACATGCCGTGACATCATATGCAGACCGCTGATAACACACATGAAACATGAAACACAGCAGGTACTGAGGTAGTAAGTATAGAATATATAAATAAGATAAATAGACGCAGACATTAAAATGCAATGGACAGTGGGGGTCCTTTTACAATGCTGCTGGTCTCACGGGTGCAGCATGTGATTTCAATGTCTGTAACAGAGGGGAGAGAGACCCCTATGATGATCTCAGCTGTCCTCACTATTCTCTGTAGGGTCTTGCGGTCTGAGGCATTGCAATTCCCAAACCAGGCGATGATGCAGCTGCTCAGGATGCTCTCCACAGTCCCCCTGTTGAACATGGAGAGGATTGGAGGAGGAAGATGAGGAAGCACACTAAAATAAGACCCCCACAGTAAGGTCACACTAACGAGAGCACACATAGATAAATTGGCAACAAACTGACATTTTTTAGGTTTTTAGTCTGTACTGAATTCAAGAAGGTTAATTCATGAAGTAAAATAACACAGTGATGCTGCCATATGAACAGTGAGACATGTGCCTATTCAGTTGATTAACCACTGATCATCATCAGCCTAACATCTGCTGCAGTGCTGAATCCCACTACCAACATATCACCTGTGACCCTGCCTCTCCACCTGCCTCTCCTCTCTCTGACAGCTAGTGTTTTCATTAAAAAACATCCGGATTTAACCATCTTCTTCTCATCTCGCCCTAAAGATCTTGGTCATGTAACAGATGATCTGCAGACTGTGCTCCATTGTGCTCTACAACTATCTGTCTGTCATTCCCTCCCCATCTGCCTGTGTGTCTAACTATCCTTCCACAACTCTCTCTGTCTGACTTGCTAAAACACTGCCTCTCTGTCTGGCAGTCCACAACGGTCTCTGTCTGTCTGTCTGGCCCTCCACAACTGTCTGTGATTCTGTTTATGTTTCCCTCTCTCTCTCTGTCTGTCTGTCTATACCTCTGACTGTCTGTCTGTTTCTCTCCATAAAAGTCTCTGACTGTCTATTTTTCCACAACTTTGTATGTCTGTCTGTGTATCCTTTCAACATCTGTCTGTCTTTCTACAACTTTCTAAACACACTGTGGTCAGAGACGGGAACCTCTCGGCCTACCTCAAGGTTCCAAAGAATTTAATTCTCGGCGTCAAACTGAGCGTCGAAGCCCCTTTACTTACCCCCCCCCCACTCTCCACTCATTTCCACCATGACATGATCAGGAAAGCACAGATGCCTGTACATCACATGGCAGGAGAAGCTTTGTACAGGCACACTAGGTAAGGGGTGGGTGCCACAATTTAGTTAGGTGGTTATCTCTTTGCTAGGCAGGTAAGCTGTTCATTTTTTATTCATGCTCCACTCAGGTGTTCACAAAGGTTTTCCCCATAAAAAGTGCTAATGTGGTTAATGTCTAGTGATGGCTTTAAACGTGTTGAGGTTAAGTAGACTGTACTAGTATGTGCCTCTATTTATAACCATTGCAGTTTCTCGGTTTGGCCACATGAGGGCATCCAAGCTCCATCTTCAGAAAATCCCAACGTGCTCTCAACCTCTGTGTCGTTCTCAGCAGGTCAGTATGAAGAGGAAAGCTCCTCACTGTACAGAGGAGCCCTTTTCTATTGAACTGAAGGACTTCTGTGTCCTTAATAATGAGGGAAACTGAGGCTGACGTTTAAAGACACTGTGTGATGCTCTCGAGTACAGAAGTCATTGTTGTGTGTATTTACTTTATAAAAGTGAAATCCAAGGACTAAACATCCTTCACCCAAATACTTGCAAAAGCACTTTTCTAAGAAAAGCGTTTATATTGTCTAGTGATGACTTTAAATGTGCCGAGGCAGATTAAGTAGACTGTACTAGATATGACCATTTTAATGTGAAATTAAATTAAATTAAAACACGAACCAACAACACTGACAATGTTTTCTCATTGTTTTTATTATGTTTATTTCCAATGACTTGAATTATTTTAGATAGATGGGTTCCCCTTTTAAGTCATGGTTCCTTTTAAGGTTTCTTCCTCTTGATCTGAGGGAGTTTTTCCACTGTTCCCCGGGTCTCTATAAAGCTGCTTTGTGACAAAAGTGATATATGAATAAATTTAAATTTAATTTAATTAAATTAACACACACACACACACACAAACTCCATATAAAACTGATAATATATTAATGTTAACAAAAACACTTCAAACACCAATCCCCCCACGGCAATGCTAAAACTACCATTTTCAAGAAACAGCTTCACAAATAAACATGGGATCAACATTTAAACAGCAGATGTTTGTATCATGGCAAGTTTAAAAAGCCAGCATGTCATTTATGAACAGGACAGAACTGATGAACATGTCCTTCAACCATGAAGATGAAGAAACTGCATTGCCATTTCTGCATTCCTCTGTCTTTAGACTAAATCCTTCATTTAAACAAACAGATTCTCATCAGCTGAAGGTGAGTCAAGAGCTTGATGCTCCAGTCTTTGTCACCTGTGAGACAACATGCATGGAAAATACCACCCAGACCCACAAAGTGTCTCTGTTTAGTATTTACTAGACCTTCCAAAACAATAGAACCATTTCATTATGCAGACGGCCTATAGAAATCATCAAAGGAATATTTACCATCATTTACTGTAATAGTAGTTACATGTTGGAGCACCTTCCCTTGAACCAGTACATCTCTGACAGCATTGCTGAATTGAAGAGTCTTCTGTAGGTCTGCTGCTGGTGAGATGGAAATGGTGTGCTTACACTTTAGCTGAGCATATCGTCAAAATCTCCTCAGAGTCCTTTAGACAAAATCATTGGTTCCTTCTGATTAGTTTAATTGGTGGAGATTTCAGACTTTGATAGCTCCACCAGTTTGTACAGAAGTCTCTGTAGCTACTGTATAATAAGGCTTAGTATGTAAAGACTTTCTGCATTCAGAGTTTAAACAAATAAATGAATCAAATATTTAGATTTGACCATATCTGAGTTATATATAACTCACTGCAGAATTAGGTTCAGTATCATTTACATTTAATGCGTTTAGCTGATCCTCTCATCCTGAGGTCTAGAATCATGCTGCACAGGTAGGTGAATGTTGCCCAGGATCTTTCATTGGTGTAGTGTGGTGCACTCTCCAGGCCGTGGAATCGAACCCTAGTAATATAAAAATGCAAGAAATGCTGAGAAGCTCGATCTCCAGCACTAGAACATTCAAAGACAGGCTGCTTTGATTTCTACTAGAGTTTAGAAGTCGCAAGCTCTGCTTCTTTTGTGAGCGAGCTAAAGGTAAGATATGGGACTTTTTCTAGGACCTTATTACCAACCTTGTCCTGTGAAGATATGGGGCAGTGGTGGCTCAGCGGTTAGAGCGCCGGGATATCGATAACAGGGTTCGATTCCCAGGCTCGGTAAGCTGCCACTGTTGGGCCCTTGAGCAAGGCCCTTTCCCCTCTCTGCTCCCCGGGTGCTGGAGTTGGCTGCCCACCACTCTGGGTGTGTGTGTACTCACTGCCCCTAACACATGTGTGTGTTCACTACCAGATGGGTTAAATGCGGAGGACACATTTCGCTGTACAGTGTACACTGTACAGTGACAAATACGTGCACCTTTATATCTGTGATCTTTTTCCTGGACCTGAACATTTTCTCAGGAGAAAAGCAATATGGAACCTGTTTCAGAAGGATCAGCAGGTACGTAAGTAAGTACTTTCACCATCAGCATTCAGTCAGGTTTAACAAATAATTATAAACACACATACATTATAACACACATTATAAACACATAATTGACTCATCACTGTATGATGTGAAGTTTACAGCTTCTGTAGTTTAAAGATTTTGTAGTTAAAATTGCCTATTAAACCTGTAATTACCAGCTAAGTAATGCTGCTAATGGTTCAGTTTATTAGCTTAATGTTCTCTGGCAGGGGCAGCAGCAGCATCCCCTAATCGAGAGAATGGTTCGAATGGCAGGGGACTGGACACTGTACAAGTCAACCCCTGTGTTTCAGAAACTGATCGGCCCAGGAATCCTACACCTCCCCAACCTGATGTGCATGAGACACTGGACCCTCCGAGAACCTTGCAGCTACCCAACCCTGAGTGTGTTGTGTTTACTGACAGTGAGCTGGAACGTTTTAGAAAGCAGTATTCTGAAATGCAGCTCGTTGACCAAGAAGGTGGATGCACTCTTTCAGAAGAACTTCGCAGCCGATTAGTGAGGAACACCGTGACCAACATGGTGTCCATCATCAGAGCAAGTGATACTGAATTTATGTTTCCCTCGAAAATGAGGTCCAGGCCATGGTCATGCGCACACACTTGGGTAAGTGTTTGTACCATTTGTAAACCAACTTTTCATTAATGTCACATAAGCCAGTTTTAAGTTCCAGTGATGGAAAACACCATCCATGATCGATCATGAAAACTAAACAATAAGTTCATATTTATAGAACTATAGGATAAAGTGTAAATGTGTGCTTTCCAGCAGGTAAAGTGTTTCATATGTTGATTTAGTGCTGGGCAGTACAGTAAAACGTGTGTTAGGCACTTTTTGGTCATTCTTTTTTATTTTAAAAACAGATAAAAAACAAAAATTGGATGGTTATTTCATTTCATTTTCATTTCATATTCTAACGTCCATAAAACATAAAAACTAATTTTATATATATATATTTCAAAGAAAAAATATATATAATTCACTTTTATGTTATATGGAGTTGGAATATGGAATAAATATCAAATCACCATCCGTCTTTCATTTTTAATTTTCTGAAATGAGTGCATTACTTCCATGTCTTTCACATACAGGAACTGCTTTTCAAGCAATGAATGAAAAGACTCCACAACATAAAGACACCAAAAAGCGACAGGGACCAACACCACAAAGACAGAGGAAACAGAGATGGCTGAGTTTGTGTTCTGATGGTGATTCAAGCAGTCTTTGGATGGCAGGAATTCAGCTGCTGCTAAGTGTGATAAATTATGATTTTTCATTATAGATCATATTTGAACAAAAACTGACTCCTTTGCTTTCAGGAATCAGAGATTGTTGACCAGAGAGGAGAAGCTGCTGAAGATCTAGGAGTCCATTCTGGCCCTGATAGTCAGCAAAGTCAAGCAAGACAAAACTGTCCCCTGCAAGAGTTGTATGAAAGACTGAAACCTAACAAGGAGGCAGTTGCTCAGCTGCTTGACCTTGAGTTTGCCTTTGAGGGCCTTCCTCTACTCTGACACTTTGAGAGACCAGGACAGGCCAGCGAACATACTGCAAGCATACCCCTGCTTCAGAGCAGTAGATCATGTAAGCAGAAGTATAGATTTCATGTATCCCCCCTAACTAGAACTGGAACACTGTGTTAAATCTTTGTCTGTGTTCTCTTTTTTGTGCCAGGTTATGGATGAACTTCATATCCTTGACAGATCTAACCCTGATTTTATTTCTGACCTGAAGACCCGCTCGGAGAACCAACAACACAGGACAAAGGTTAGAAACTTTTCAGGAAATACTTTTTGGTTTTTACAGCTGCTTTTACACTTAGGCTTAGTCATCAGGGGCTGCAGAGCTTTATGTTGGGTTCTGGAAATAGAAACCGATCTAAAACTGTGTTGTAACACTACAGAATATATTGGAGGTCCTCTGGCCCACTTTTTTTTTCATTTTTAAAATATGTGATTATTAAGGTGTGAATTCATTAATACAGAATACCCTGCAATCCCACTGAGTTTGATCCAACTTTTTATGGAAAATATCACGCTGATTTAAACACACACACAAAAATCAACACAAAAATATATTAAATAATTAATCTACTTATGTCTGGAACAGTGACATGCTCTATAGCCATGATGAAGGATCTGCCTGAGATGTTCCCATCACCAGTGGCCCTACCCAAGAACTTGGATCATGCTAGTGAGATGGTGTATGTTCTTGAGGTGAGAAATGTATTAGAAATGCCTTAGGCCTCATGTGTGAAATTTATATGAGACCCGATTGAGCTAGGGAATGCCTTTTGGAATACGTTTTGCTCGTGGTCTGCTGTTGATATAATAAAGGTCCTCTTGCATAGTAGTGAATAGAACCATAGTTTGTTGTGTGGAGGGCCAAGGTTGTGTTCTCTAGTTTGTATAACGGTGAATTCACCATTTTAATTTCATCACCACGTTTCAGATTTCTCCTTGAATGTAGTTCGATTGCAGATTGTTTAATAAACTTCAGAATCTTTAGAAACCAAATTCAGACTTAGATTTTAAATGAAGCTGTGTTAGATATCTTATTTAATAAAAATACTCTTAGAGGTTTGATTGTTATAAATAAAACAGTGTAACACATTCAGGAACATGGAGTTATTTAGTTTAACTAAGCTAAAAGTGAAATGTTACTTTTTGTTGAAGTTTAAAAACAGGTTGACTCACCAGCACCATGTATAATGCATACATGTCTTTCATTAAGTGCAATGTAGCAGCATTTCTACCTATTTTAATGTCTCTGGAGTTTGTACCATACTGGATGTGGTTGTTTTTACTGTTCCTCATGTTGAGTACAACATTATGAAATATGAAATCATTATTATAAAATTACAGTCTTAAATTAGAATGACTTAGATGTCATTTTTGTTTATTTAAACTCCATATTGAGTGTAAAGTGCATTAAATGATTCTAAGTTTAAGATGTTTTTTAACAAATGAGCTTTAATAAAAAAGCTTAAAACAAGATTAGTGTTCTAGTTTTGTCACTTTATGGATGACTTTTATGATTTGTGATCAAGTGAGTCTCTAAACCTAGTCATAATGCCTTATAATGATTCATTCTTACTGTTTTTTGAGATTACAAGATAATTTACAGTGCAGTTTTCTCACTATATTGGCAGATAATTTTGCTTGATTCAATCATTTCTTTTCTTATTTTGCTCTTATTCATCTTAGTTTTTGACACTGATGTTTTGCAGTGCATTGGTGCTGTGGGGACAGTGGAAATGTAGTGTAGACTATAGACATATGAAACAGTAGTAAGATAAATATACTGTAAGATAAATATATTGTGAGGGGAACAGGCAGTTTTACCAGTGTTCTTTAAAGCTTGTTCACCATAGCAACAGTTACTAATGACAGAATAAAGGGCATGGACAGGTGAATTATGACATCACAGGGTTGGAAGTGTATAAATGGCAGGAGCATCTTCACTCGGCTCATTCACAGCTTTCTGCTGTTGGAGATCAGCTGCTCCTTTAAACATGAGCTTTGAGTACATCCCCCCATCCTGGCAGACAGCCAGCCAGAAAAAGCCAGGATACAGCTTTGATGTGAAAGATCCAGGCAACTTCGAAGCTCGATTGAGGGCAATGATAGCAGCTCAGGCCAACGACAGTGAGACGAGTGAGAGAGAGAGACAGACAGTGAGAAGAGCAAGAAGAGAAGGAGAGAGACAGACAGTGAGAAGAGCAAGAAGAGAAGGAGAGAGACAGACAGTGAGAAGAGCAAGGAGACAAGGAGAGAGACAGACAGGGAGAGGAAGGTGAAAAAGAGGAGAGAAGGAGGAGAACAGAGCTCAGGGCGATCTGTCTGCAGAGACACTACTCCTGCTGAGAAGAGCCAGTCCAGTCTAAAGACCACACCCAAACAGAGACTGGTTCACAGACTGAATCAGGAAGTCCAGGTCCTCCACAAACTCGGCCCCAGAACTGCTGAAGTCTGTTCAGCAAATAAAAAAACTAAAGATCTGCTGAAGTTAGAACTACAGCCAAGTCAGGAGCACAAACTAACCAGACAGTCCAGTTCAGAGTCCGGCTGCATTCACTCCTGCACAGATAAGTGGTGCCTGATGAATTTTGTGAATCAGCTGGGCCTTAAGCTTCCAAACCGGAAGTGAACTAGAGGCCCTCAAACCACCTGCAGCTGTAGAGGAGACTAGAGAAAAGTCAGAGTGAGTCAGAGAACCGTTAAAACAAAGTCAGAGGTAAAAGCCAGAGTGAGTCAGAGAAAAATCAGAGGAAGCCTGAGGAAAGTCAGAGGACAGTCAGAAGAAATCAGAAAGAAGTCAGAGTGTGTCGGGGAAAGGTCAAAGTCAAAGGAAAGTCATTGAAAGTAAGAGGAAGTCGGAGGCCAGTCAAAGGAACATCTGAGGAAATGAGAGGAAAGTCAGAAAGAGTCAGAGGAAGTGAGAGGAAATACAGAAGAAGGTCAGAGGAAGTTAGACACAGTCTCCAGATCAGTGTGCAGGCATTGTTGGTCCACCTGTGACTTAAAGCTCCTCTGCCTCTGATCCAGACTCTGAGAGTTGCCTCCCATACCTCCTCTGCATAGCAAACCACACCTCAACAGAGCGCTCAGCTCTAAACTCAGGATGAGGCTTGAGACGTTGTGCTGGTTCAGCTTCCTGTGAGGCTATAGTTGCTGTCTGGCTAACAAGACTCAGGTGTGCTAAGTGGATCTGGAGCCAGTGACACAGAGCACTGTAGAGTGGTTGGTGTGACACAACAGATAACACCATGTGGAAGACTGGGGTTCGATTCCCAGTCTGGGTGACTATGCTGTGCTACACCAATAAGAGTCCTTGGGCAAGACTCCTAACACCACATTGGCCCACCTCTATAATACGAGTTACCTTGTAAGTTGCTCTGGATAAGAGTGTCAACTAAATGCCACAAATGTAAATGTAGAGTGGGAGAGGCATAGCCAGAGGGGGCGGACCATTCTTTCTCCTAATTGGATTTACTGTGTTCTTGTTTTGGATTTGGTGTCGACCAGAGGAGGATGGGTTCTCCTTTTGAGTCTTGGTTCCTCTCAAGGTTTCTTCCTCTTGCTCTGAGGGAGTTTTTTCTTGCCACTGTTGCCCTCGGCTTTCTCAAAAGAGGCTCGGACACGGATTTCTGTAGAAGTTGCTTTTGAAAAAAAGCCTCAAACTTAGCCGTAGGTACCCCTCAATATCGGCCACTTGTGAACTTGCAGTGGACATATCAGCAAACAGTAAATAACTGGATGCACTTTACTCACCTAAGTAAATGTTTTTTTTTAAAGAGCTATGTGTCTAGATTAGTGTACAGAAGTCGTTTGATTTTGAAATAAAATATATATTTTTTATAAATACGTTTTTGTTTAATTAGGTGTGACTAGATCCCCTAATTCCAGCCACCTTACTTTCGTTTTTCCCTAACTCACCTTTCAGCTTAAAAGCGCATATTAAAACGGTTATAAAATATTTTTCTTAGTATTGTTTTGTTAGTAAAATGATTATATATTATATTTGTTCCATTTTCAGTGACACAAAGTATGTAATGCTGTTTTGTTTTTTTTACTTTAAACAGTAAAAACATTTTGACAATCAGAATCAGATTTTTTAAAAAGGAAAAACTTTATTAAAACAGTAAAACATAAAAACAATTATGACATTAAATTATACATTTTTATTAATCTTATTAATATTAATTAACACCACACATACAAATTAATTCATCCTTTCATTCATTCATAACTTAAGAGAGGACATGATGCAGGCACGGGTCCTCCGGCACTGAAGACACTCAAATTCTTCCTCTTCTGAGGGGGTCCACTGTTCACAGCTGCAGTGGAACAACTCTTCACACAGGGAACAGTACACCCATGACACGATGGCGCCATCGCCAGGGGGATTTACCCGCTTGCACCTGCCACATAGATCTGACATAAAAGAAACACACTCACACACTATCTCCCCTATCATACACTACTCACAAAAAGTTAGCAAGGGATATTTGGCTTTCGGATGAAATTTATGGAAAATTTAGAAAGTTCATCCTACAGTGATATTATATCATGAAAGTAGAAGCATGCAGTGGTGATTTCCTCATCTCAAACTGTTTATTGAAACAAAAGCCAACAACAGTGGCAGGTATACCCCAACAAAAAGGGGGTAAAGGTTAGAGTGCATTTTAGGTTCATCCTGAAAATTCATCCGAAAGCCAAATATCCCTAACGTTTTGTGAGTCGTGTAATTAAGAGACTTTGTTCACTGCAGTTACATTTAGACTGCAATCCAACACTTTTTCTACTACTAAACACTGTCTTTAAGAACTCATCTTTTTAATGGACAGCTACCTTTTGGTTTGTGTCATGAGTGCATCTCTGTCCCCTCTCTTATCTGGCTGCCTTGCCTTTCTACATTTCTTTCTCCCTGTAAGAAATAATCTTTAGATCCTGAACACCTACAGATAAGGCAGAAGGTAAAACTACACTGAAAAGGTGAGATATAAACTAAAAGCTCCTGAAACAGTAACTGAATCTCTAACTGAACACTGAAGTCACCTGTCTTCGGTGCCGGAGCTCTTCTCTTTTCACCTGCAGGTTGATAACATTTAGATTTTCATTAGTTTCACATTTTATCCTGGACACCTTTAGAATTTTTAGAAACAATAATAGTGGTGTATTTATAGTTTAATAGCTTATCACCTCTTTTTCCTACTGGCTGTAGTGAGGAGGAGGAGGCAGCTGGGGGTTGTCCCGGAGGCCGTGGTGGGGTCAGCGGATTGTGTCGCTGCTCCAGCGTTGGGGCCCTTGGTGGTCTGGGCTCTTCTCTGTTGTGCTCTTTGGCCTCTTTGAGTCCTCTTTTTGCTGCAGGAGTCTCTCATACTCCTCTCCAGTGATGACCCGGGCCTCAACAGGAATTCTCCTGGGGGTTGTCTTCTTATGATCGACCCGGCTCAGGACCTCTGCAAGATCAGGCTGGATCAGCCCTGCTGCCACCAGGGGATGGGGAGGGGCTGAGGGTGCTGGAGTAGGTGGTTGGGTGGACGCAGAGGCCTCCACTGGAGAGGATGAGTGTGGCACAGGCTCTTGTGAACTGGTGCTGCTCCTGGGTCCGCCAGAGGGCATGAGGCGGCTTGAATCCACAGCATGTGGATTCAGAGGAAAGATGCCACACTTCCTGAATCCATCCACCACAATGCAGCTGCTGGTACTGGTGGCGGAAAACACTGGCAAATTCTGCTTTACTAACTATAAAAGAATTTTTAAAATGGCAGAGGTTGCCAGCCTCCTTGGCAAATTCTGATTTTAAAGGGCCAAAGAATCCCACGTCCAGCGGCTGTAAGACATGGGAGCAGTGGGGTGGAAGACACAGGAGTCAACATCTTCCTTATTGGCTGCCTCAATGACCTCTGGCGCAAGGTGGGATTTGTGGCCATCAAAGATCAAGAGCAGAGGGCTCTCCTTCCGGGCATGATGAAGGAAGTGGTCAAACCATCACTGGAACAGCTCCCCGTTGATGTACCCCGCCGGAGATTTGCCATAGAGGGCATTGAGGGGTCCTCCTTGTGTGTACGGGCCTCCAGGAAAATTCTTTGCGAAAACTATAAATGGTGGAATGTCCTCCTCAACTGCGTTGAAGCAGGCCAGTACGGACACGTGGTCTCGGGTGCGGGAGTCCTGCTGGTACGCGTGCTTAGACCCCCGGGGTGTCAGTACTTTGAACCTGGTGCCATCCATCTGGAAAGCAGTCTCATCACAGCTATAAATCTGTTTCCAGAGTGGATGTCAGCAGGTCAAAGTACTGATCCACCGTCCTCTTCTTTGCACAAGCTGCCGTCCCACGGTCAGTGGTGTCCGGGGTCCTCATGCTTAGTTCTGCCGCATGCCTCCTCCTGAAACACTTTTTTTCCAAGTGGTGGCACATCTTCACTGAGGTTCCTCTTCCTCCTCACTGCATTGGTGTACGCCAGCAGCTGCGCCTTAGTGAGGGGGAACCCATGCTGCACACAGTAAATGCAGTACTGCACCAGAGCCCCCTCATCCTCTGGTGTCAGTAACTGCATTCGACCTGTGCGACAGCCATGGGTCACCCGCCCACTTACTCGGTCAAGTTGTTACAGGGGACTTTGAAGAGCCTGGCTGCTCGGCATACAGCCATGCCAGCAGAAACCTTTTTCAAGTTTTTTCAATTTCAATTTCGAGCTTCTGGGTGATCCTGCCACTTACTTCTTATTATCCATTATTATTATTATTATTATTATTATTATTATTATTATTAATAATAATAATAATAATAACAATAATAACAATAATAATAATATTATCATTATTATTAGTAGTATTATCATTATTATCATCATCATAATCTTATAACATTTGTAATTGTGCGCATATTCATGACTGCTTATGGAACATAATCGTGTTTGTGCCAGATGAGATGAGATGAGACGAGAGATCGCATTTCCACTCTGTTCCTATCAGATCCAGTGGTTACACTCGCGAAACGGTAAACGGCTGTGTGTTACATGCAGTACTTTACACACAAGATTAAAACGTTGTTAACAATGTTTAAATATTGTGTTCAGATGTGATTTTTTGGAAGAATAAAGCTTAATTGCGTCTCTAATGCCTCTTACGTTTTTTGAATTTGATCCAAGCAATTGGCGATAAATGAGAGCAGAAGTGCGTAATGCACAGAAGTGGCTGATGCTGGGGGTGTGGCTGATTATTATGGGACGAACTGCTAATATATAATCAAACTTGACTTGATGAGCAGTCAAGAAGCCGTTACTGGCTAAAGGAAATATTGTCGTATATTCATTAGCTATGCAGATGTTCATAAAGCTGAAGGAATGGTATGGAGTTGAGGAATAATATAGTGAGGCTCATGGGTTAGACTTGGGAAAGGAGAGCGAGATCCATTCCCAGGCCTAATTTGGTAAACTGTACATGAACTGAACAAATATAGGAGATTGTTTAGATTGGACATACTTTCCATTGTATGTGACCGGGATGTTAAGGGGTCCAGCTGTGTCTTCATGTGTACTATGTACGTTAAACAATGGTGGGGGCTGATTTATATCCCTTATGGATAAGATACTGACATCCTGCATATGGGAACAGTACAACAACATATGAGGTGTAGTAGGGTATAAAACGCAGGTGTTCCTCTGTCTAGGGAGAGAGAGCAGAGGGGCACAGAGAATTGGCGGCTCTCTCCACACTGTACTTTTGATTGGAATAAAATGTTTCATTATTGCAGCTGAAAGACGGTGATCACGAGTCTCCATTCCAAGAGAAGTTCTTCCAAGAACACCTCAATATCTTAATGGTCGTATTGACTGGAGAGTAAATCAGTAAAAGGTGATCTCTGACTTACACAGTACTGCACCGGCTCATTACTGTTCACTAACAGCTAATAAACAGCTCATGTTTATTCATGTGCTTCCAGTGTTGATGATTTCAGATGCTTCAATAATTGTTAATATTGTTAATCTGAAGTTTTGCTTCGCTGTTTTTCCTTCATTGTTTTGGTTTGTTGGTTTTTGCTGCTTCCAGGTTTCTGTTCATTGTTTTTTGGCCCAAGCTCCGTCTAGTGTTCTGCTTTTGTTTGAGGTGTTTCTGGTTTTCCTGAATACTGCTCAGCTTCCTCCCAGTCCCAGCTGTGTTACTGTGTCCAGTCTGAGTTGTCAGGTTTTGATTTTGTTTCTGGTTCTGTCCATTAGATTGCTGTTCCCCCGGTTGTGCTTTGCTTTGTTGTGTCTGTTTACTTTTGCCCAGGTTACGTTAAAGTCTTGCATCGTCCATCCCTGCCACTGTTTCCTTGTGTTCACTGCCACATCTGACCAGGCATGACAGTAATTAATATTATTATTATTATTGAAAACCACTGTATCATGAAAACATCACATCTGTAATACATAAAGGAAATTATTATTGTGCTTCTCTATTTATTAACAATAATAACAATGGTAATATTTACATATTTAATGTGATGAGACAATTAGCCTCGTTAATAAGTGAGGAAATGATCGTTGGCTTCTTCTCAGTCTATGACTGGAGCTGCTGCTGCAGGTATGATATCTGACCTGTAGGTGGCGCTGCTGTGTCGCTCTTCATCCTGAATCAGTGGAATCTCTGTGAAACTGGACTGAATTGTCTACTTGTGTCTCTTTACCCTGAACTGTCTCCGTTTTGTTGTGCTAATAACCACAGTATGAGGAGGCCTGGAGAAAATGACCTTAACGTGGTTTCAGACTGACCTAAAGTGACCTTCACCTTTACAAGTTCCATAATGAGTGGAAACAGTCCTCATTTCCCAACGAGAATCCAGATCCAGATCAAAGGATAAGGAGTTAAAACACACTGACTTCCTAAAACATTTTTAAACTTCATTAACATGAAGGAAAACACCAGAAAAAGATGTGGACAACATGTGGAAAAAGACAAAGATATAGAATTTAATCTGAAATATGATAAATGACAATTTCCTGAATTTCATTTTAAAATCTAGATTTTAGAAACTATGAACTGAAACTCCATCACAGCATTTGAAGATCATTACTACGCAACATTATGGGCTGTTTAATTTAGACGTCTAATAGACTGTTGTGTCTAAATGATCAACTCCAGCATATATTAAATATAACAGCAGTTTTAAAATGCAGTTTATTAGTTCTGATCTCTGGAACCCTCACCTCACTTGACCTTGGAGAGGCAATCTTCCTGCACCCTCCCATGAGCCTCTGCAAGGTCTAGGCCACAGAGAGCAGCTAGAGAGTTAGTTTCTTTAGTTCCAGTGCATTTAAACATACACTTCAAGTGAGGATTCTACAGATTTATCAATTCTTCTATTTACAGACCGTCATTCTCCTTTTTCATGACGGTCATGAACTGAACTACATCCAGCTTTCTCACATATTTTTGTTTTGGGATCTGGTTCTTCTCATCTCACCTTCAACCTTGGAGTCGAAGTATTTATAAGCTTACTTTAGAGGTTTTCCAAAATCATCAGTTAATAGATGCTCTAAATTCAGTTCAGGATGAGATTAGAGAGAGGATATAACAAACACAAGATAAGGGGTAAAGATACATTTACCACAGCAGTGTAAGTAAATGTGTTTCCCTTTTACTCCCATACTGAATTATATATATGGTCAACTGATGTAATTCATAATTAATATACTGGCCTTTAGCCTAAATAAGATCTTCCTGTTGTGAGTATTCCATCAGAAACCTCTAATCAACATTAGTGAACAGTTCAGGTTTAATTTTCTTCTACATAGTCTGGCACCCAAGAGACTAAATCCATAACCACTAGACTACTATAATAACACACAAAGAATGATTTACAGTAAAGTAACAGCAAATGTTAAAACGTATTATTAATATTATTAGTGGAAAATAAGGGATTAAAGACTGCACACACTGCTTTCAGAATATAGAAGAGTATATATGATACACAAGCTTAAACAGCTCTAGTTTCTCTAAAGCACAAAAATACAAGCAGTTGGCGTCATTACTCGGCTATATGTTCAAAGTGTCAAGAAGTAATAAATAATAGGAAAAGGGAGTGACATTGAAACATTGGCAAAAAACTAAATTAAAAAAGGAAAAAGGCATTAAAAATTGATTCAAGTTTATTTATAAAACACTTTTCACAACAAGTCATCACAAAGCAGCTTAACAGAGATCTGGGTATAAATACCTAGAATAAAACGCAGGAAAAAAAACAATAAATCAATACTGAATTAAGAGAATATGGAAATGCGACATCAATCCATAAAAGATGAAAACGTGAGTGAAATGTTGAAGTCCAGGCAGGTGAGGATGAATCAACACGAGGCTCCAGAGCAGGACAGTGGGCAGTAGGGTAGTAGAGAGCCAGGTCTGGTGGCACCTGGATGGAACAGCTGGAACTGGGCATCTCAATACATGGAAAATAGAGATAGAGAGAGAAAACAGAAAGGAGGGAAAAACAAGGGGTTAGGAGATCCAATAAGTAGGGTGGGAGTCAGATCACAGCAAGCTGAAGAAAAAAAAGGGGAACAAAAACAAACAAAACACAACACAGCAACAGCAAAGGTTTCAAGCCAATTAAAAACACATCTTAGATAAAACAAGGTCTTGGTTAATAAGGAAAGTCGTGACTACATAAACACTCAAAGGATTGGATACAATAAATAAATAAAAATGTCCTTCCCTAAACACAGGCCTCTTTTGGCACAGGACTTGCTGTACAAATGACACAGGTAGAATTCATCAAGGTCATTACAGTAGAGACAGAATTGTGGACAAAACACATTTTCAAAGAAACAGACATATCTACCACTCAGAGAATAAGACCTCAAATGCACAGGATAATACAGCAGACACTGAGCACAAGCACTGCAATCCATATGATCAGCACAGAGACCATAAACATTTTCCATTTACCAAACATTGATTTCTATCACCCCGTAAGACTGGTGTCCTCACCCCTTATTTCAGTCCTGAAGCACTGTGGCTGTAAAAGCTACATAGAACAACCACATGCTGTCATTTCCTAAAGTAGCGCTGGTAAGAGTCTTGAACGTGAGAACAGCTCAGCCAGTTTGGATGCAACACTGTTTTGAACACAGAAACTCACAAGAGACATCGGTATGATTGACTAACAAAACATTAGGTGCTGCATTGTCCTTGTGTGTGAAAAGGATAGGAACCAGATTCCTGGGGGCCTGAAAGGAGGTCAAGGATGCACAATGTTCTGGGCCATTTTACTCAGAAAGTGTTCTAAATAGTCCAGAGTTCAATCCTGTTCTGGGTGCATTCCCAACGTACAAATCCACTTCTATTCCACCACTACTGAAACAAAGCGTCCTGGGTCAGATCTTGTAGGTGGTGGGAAGCGAGCAATACAATCAGTGCAATGCGGTTGTTTAAAGGGTGCCGAGTCAGGAATTCTCCTGTCACAGTCTTTGTCCTTCAGAGCTAAAAGTTTAAGTGTGGCGTGTCAGCGTCATCTCAGGCAGCCAAGGCGGCGCTAGGCTCACACCTAAGGCTGTGTTGTCAACGTAGGATGGAGTCAGGATGACTGTTTGCCAGCCGTTGCCATTGACTCTTCAGATGGTCATATCATCTGATCACATGCACCTTAAAATCCCAACAATGAAAATGTCACTCAGGTCATTTGAAGTAGGAGAACTATACAGAATACACTGATTATTGATCAAGTGCATACAGTAGAAGTTACATACAGTCAAGCTGGAAAGTCTGCACACCCCTTCTCCATGCTTTTTGTTATAGACTTATTCTACACTAGACTGAATTCTACACAATTACCAACAGTGCCACACTGCCAAACAGTCAGAAACAGTCTCACAGTCAGAAAGACAGACAGCCATTGCACATGGTTAGACCACTAACACTGCACTGAACTGCACATGCATGGATGTTGCAGATGGATACAGCCAGCCAGAGTTGCAGACAGAACAAATTGCAGATTTATAGACAGCCAAAGAGTGCTGGACATCAACACAGCCAAATATAGTTGCAGATGCACAGTCAGAAAGACAGCCAGCCACAGAGTTGCAGGTGGATTAAGAGAAAGAGACTAGGCAAAACCTAAACCTAAAGTCCTTTTCAGTATCTGAAGCAGTTATGCTTTGGAGCTGGTGCACCATTCATTAACACAAACAGCTGTGGTTCGGGAGTGTGGCGCAGGCTAGATCATCTGTTACATAAATCAAATCTTTAGGGTTAGTTGATGGGGAGATTTTAGGTCTTCTTTGCAAAGAGAGCTACGTCTAAAAGTTGGACAGACGGACACACAAAGTTGCAGATGGACAAAGATAGAGAAGGATAGACAGAAATGATAATAGATAAAATAAATAGATAAAAAGAATGAGCTTACCATAGATTGTGTCTACGCCGCTGCCACAACCAGACCTGCGAAGGAAACTGTAATAGTTAAAACATGTGGGAGTGGATTCATTCAGGGCTATGGATTCATTAGACATGGTGAACTAAGGTGGCCATCACTAACGACTTCATTGATGATTATTAGTTACAATGTAAGGGACCAACACAGGTTAGATACTGCAAGATTTGTCAGAAATATTATGAACGAGTGACAATGTTTTTAATACAAGCAGAAAAATGGCAGAATGAATGATTGGAATAAAGTAAATCATGTAAATCACTTACCTGACAGCAGTGAAGCGTGAAGACTCGGCTGAACGGCATGCTCCCTCGTCAGTAGGTGGGCAGGGGACCAGAGACAACGATTCTGGCAATGGTCTTCTTCCATATGGTGTCTGGAAGCGTGCAGTAGTGGTCCCTCCAGGACACCAGCACCTTGGACTTACCCTTTGTGACAGATATTAATTACTGTTTTAGAAGAAAATCTCCAACAATGAGAACACTGCCAGATGAACCTTGTTGGCCGGATCCACCTTCAGGAAGAGAGGGTGTCATAGAAACAGAATGATCACCTACAGTACAGGCCAAAAGTTTGGACACACCTTCTCATTCAATGCGTTTTCAGTATTTTCATGACTATTTACATTGTAGATTCTCACTGAAGGCATCAAAACTATGAATGAACACGTGGAGTTTTGTACTTCACAAAAAAAGGTGAAATAACTGAAAACATGTTTTATATTCTAGTTTCTTCAAAATAGCCACTATTTGTACACTCTTGGCATTCTCTCAATGAGCTTCAAGAGGTAGTCACCTGAAATGGTTTTCCAACAGTCATGAGAAGTTCCCAGAGGTGTTTAGCACTTGTTGGCCCCTTTGCCTTCACTCTGCGGTCCAGCTCACCCCAAACCATCTCGATTGGGTTCAGGTCCGGTGACTGTGGAGGCCAAGTCATCTGCCGCAGCACTCCATCACTCTCCTTCTCGGTCAAATAGCCTAGGTGCTAGGTGTGTTTGGGGTCACTTTCCTGTTGAAAAATAAATGATGGTCCAACTAAACGCAAATCAGATGGGATGGCATGTCGCTGCAGGATGCTGTGGTAGCCATGCTGGTTCAGTGTGCCTTCAATTTTGAATAAATCCCCAACAGTGTCGCCAGCAAAATACCCCCACACCATCACAGCTCCTCCTCCATGCTTCACAGTGGGAACCAGGCATGTGGAATCCATCCGTTCACCTTTTCTGCGTCTCAGAAAGACACCACAACAGACGGTTGGAACCAAAGATCTCAAATTTGATATCTCTGAGAAGCAGAGGTGACTCTTGGTCTTCCTTTCCTGGGTCGGTCCTCATGTGTGCCAGTCTCGCTGTAGCGCTTGTTGGTTTTTGTGACTCCACTTGGGGACACATTTAAAATTTTTGCAACTTTCCGGACTGACTGACCTTCATTTTTTTAGTTAGCTGATTGGTTCTTGCCATAATATGAATTTTAACAGTTGTCCAATGGGGCTGTCGGCTGTGTAGTAACCTGACTTTTGCACAACACAACTGATGGTCCCAACCCCATTGATAAAGCAAGAAATTCCACTAATTAACCCTGATAAGGCACACCTGAAAACCATTTCAGGTGACTACCTCTTGAAGCTCATTGAGAGAATGCCAAGAGTGTGCAAAGCAGTAATCAGAGCAAATGGTGGCTATTTTGAAGAAACTAGAATATAAAACGTTTTCAGTTATTTCCCCTTTTTTTGTTAAATACATAACTCCACGTGTTCATTCATAGTTTTGATGCCTTCAGTGAGAATCTACAATGTAAATAGTCATGAAAATACAGAAAACGCATTGAATGAGAAGGTGTGTACAAACTTTTGGCCTGTACTGTATCTGTTACACAGTTGCATACGAAAGGTTAGCCTCACACATTACAGATGCAAAGAAGGGGTTCAAGGGAACCTAAAAACCTGTTACGCAAATAAGAAAGTTAATACATGTATAGAAACTAAATGATCACCTACCTGTTACACAGTTGCAAACGAGAGAAGCAGATGCATAGTTAGCCAGTCGGCCAGAGTCAGCGATTTATGAGGACCTGTGTGGCAAAAAAAGAAAGTTAATATGCGTATAGAAACTGAATGATCACCTACCTGCTACACAGTTGCAAACAAATTGTCAGCCTCACACACTTGCAGATGGACACACAGACAGAGAAGCAGATGTATAGTTAGCCAGTCAATTAGCCAGACAGCCAGAGTCAGGGATTCATGAGGACCTGTGTGGCAAAGAAGAAAGTTAATACATGAATAGAAACTGAATGATCACCTACCTGCTACACAGTTGCGTATGCATAGTCAAAATCACAGTTGCAGATGGACACAAAGACAGAGAAGCAGATGGATAGTTAGCCAGTCAGCCAGAGTCAGGGAGTCATGAAGACCTGTGTGGCAATAAAAGAAAGTTAATACATGTATAGAAACTGAATGATCACCTACCTGTTACACAGTTGCAAACAAATCGTCAGCCTCGCACAGATGCAGATGGACACACAGACAGAGAAGCAGATGTATAGTTAACCAGTCAGTAAGCCAGTGGGCCAGAGTCAGGGAGTCATGAAGACCTGTGTGGCAATAAAAGAAAGTTAATACATGAATAAAAACTGAATGATCACCTACCTGCTACACAGTTGCAAAAAAATTGTCAGCCTCACACACTTGCAGATGGACACAGAGACAGAGAAGCAGATGTATAGTTAGCCAGTCAGCCAAAGTTCCAGATGGAGATGCAGATGGATAGACCATGATTAGCCCGATCCATCTTCAGGGATAGGAGTCAGGGAGTCAGGAGGACCTGTGTGGCAATAAAAGAAAGTTAATACATGTATAGAAACTGAATGATCACCTACCTGCTACACAGTTGCATATGCATAGTCAACATCACAGTTACAGATGGACACACAGACAGAGAAGCAGATGGATAGTAAGCCAGTCTGTTATCCAGTCGGCCAGAGTCAGGGAGTAATGAGGACCTGTGTGGCAATAAAAGAAAGTTAATACATGTATAGAAACTGAATGATCACCTACCTGCTACACAGTTGCATATGCATAGTCAACATCACAGTTACAGATGGACACACAGACAGACGTAGATGGATAGTTAGCCAGTCTGTTAGCCAGTCGGCCAGAGTCAGAAATTCATGAGGACCTGTGTGGCAATAAAAGAAAGTTAATACATGTATAGAAACTGAATGATCACCTACCTGTTACACAGTTGCAAACAAATTGTCAGCCTCACACACTTGCAGATGGAAACACAGGCAGACAAGCAGATGTATAGTCAGCCAAAGTTCCAGATGGAGATGCAGATGGATAGACCATGGTTAGCCCGATCAATCTTCAAGGATAGGAGTCAGGGAGTCATGAGGACCTGTATGGCAAAGAAGAAAGTTAATACATGAATAGAAACTGAATGATCACCTACGTGCTACACAGTTGCAAACAAATTGACAGCCTCACACACTTGCAGATGGACACACAGACAGAGAAGCAGATGGATAGTTAGCCAGTCAATTAGCCAGACAGCCAGAGTCAGGGATTCATGTGTGGCAAAGAAGAAAGTTAATACATGAATAGAAACTGAATGATCACCTACGTGCTACACAGTTGCAAACAAATTGTCAGCCTCACACACTTGCAGATGGACACACAGACAGAGAAGCAGATGGATAGTTAGCCAGACAGCCAGAGTCAGGGAGTCATGAAGACCTGTGTGGCAATAAAAGAAAGTTAATACATGAATAGAAACTGAATGATCACCTACCTGCTACACAGTTGCAAACAAATTGTCATTCTTACACAGATGCAGATGGACAGTTAGCCAGTCAGGTAGCCAGTCGGCAAGAGTCAGGAATTCATGAGGACCTGTGTGGCAATAAAAGAAAGTTAATACAAGTATAGAAACTGAATGATCACCTACCTGCTACACAGTTGCGTATGCATAGTCAACATCACACTTGCAGATAGACACACAGACAGAGAAGCAGATGGATAGTTAGCCAGTCAGTTAGCCAGTGGGCCAGAGTCAGGGAGTCATGAAGACCTGTGAGGCAATAAAAGAAAGTTAATACATGTATAGAAACTGAATGATCACCTACCTGTTACACAGTTGCAAACAAATTGTCATTCTTACACAGATGCAGATGGACACACAGACAGAGAAGCAGATTGATAGTTAGCCAGTCGGCCAGAGACAGGGAGTCATGAAGACCTGTGTGGCAATAAAAGAAAGTTAATACATGTATAGAAACGGAATGATCACCTACCTGTTACACAGTTGCAAACAAATAGTCAGCCTCGCACAGATGCAGATGGACACACCAACAGAGAAACAGATGTATAGTTAGCCAGTCAGTAAGCCAGTGGGCCAGAGTCAGGGAGTCAGGAGGACCTGTGTGGCAAAGAAGAAAGTTAATACATGAATAGAAACTGAATGATCACCTACCTGCTACACAGTTGCAAACAAATTGCCAGCCTCACACACTTGCAGATGGACACACAGACAGAGAAGCAGATGGATAGTTAGTCAGTCAGTTAGCCAGTCGGCCAGAGTCAGCGAGTCATGAAGACCTGTGTGGCAATAAAAGAAAGTTAATACATGTATAAAAACTGAATGATCACCTACCTGCTACACAGTTGCAAACAAATTGTCAGCCTCACACACTTGCTGATGGACACACAGACAGAGAAGCAGATGGATAGTTAGCCAGTCGGCCAGAGTCAGGAATTCATGAGGACCTGTGTGGCAATAAAAGAAAGTTAATACATGTATAGAAACTGAATGATCACCTACCTGCTACACAGTTGGGTATGCATAGTCAACATCACCGTTACAGATGGACACACTGGCAGACTGGCTAACTATCCATCTGCTTCTGTCTGAGTCAGGGATTCATGAGGACCTGTGTGGCAATAAAAGAAAGTTAATACATGTATAGAAACTGAAGGATCACCTACCTGATACACAGTTGCATACGAATAGTCAGCCTCACACAGTTGCAGATGTATAGGCAGAATAATGTGGCATGGTATCACTTCACCAGTGAAAATTATTATCTAGAGTAGAAGATATGTTAAATGCATTATTTTAAACATGTTACACGTATTTACCTTGTAATCTTGCTGCAGTGATTGTCATACAGGTTTTGAGGACTCCATGAGCCCCTCCACTTTGAAGGTGGATCCGGCCAACATGGGTAAGGTGCCCCAATTCTCATTGCCTTTCTATTGCCCTCTGACAAAAAGATACATACAAGTCAATACATATAAAGACAGACGTTGAAGACAGACAGAAGTTGAAGGTGGATAGAAAGACAGACACACAGTGTTGTTGGTTGTATGGATAGAATTTAGCTTTTCATCATAAATGTACCATAAATTGCCTCTACACCGCCACCAACACCACAACGGCGTGGGTAACTAATAGCTAATACATAACGCTGAATGAATCCACTCTCCCAGGTTTTAGACACAGTGAACTAAGGTGGTTATCAATAATACCTTTATTGAAAATGACTGCTTTAGCTGCCAGAGACTGTTAATGTATTAGCCCAAATTTAAATTTAATGTGGGAGTTACTGGTTCTCATAAGAATTGATATACATGCTTCCTTTTTATCCAAGCTTGTTATAACTCATTTTCTGACATCTATAATCACAAACTATGTAGGAGGACAGAGTCTCGATACTGCAGGGTTTGAAATATGAGCAAGTGATACCCATATTACTTTAATACAAGCAAAGAAATGGCAGAATATTTGAATAGAGTAAATCAATACTTACCTGACTGAGAAGGTGCCATGTCAGGACTTATTGACCCTACCCAGTCACACCAATGTTCCCAGAGAGCACGACAGATCCCAGGCAGCACAGGTGAAACCTTTCTAGGTGGTAGAGGACCGGACATCAAACCTGCAGTCAGCAGTGGGGCACAAAAAGTCACCTGAACGGCTGAAGCTAACAAGCCAAAGCTAATATTAAAGGAATATAAAGAAATTACTAGGAGTAACAAGCAACATGAGAGCTAGCAAACAGCAAAAATGCAAGAGAAGACCTATCAGCAGAGATCCAGACAGGAAAGCAACCTACATAGACTTACTAAACTCAGTTAACATGGCTGCGCTTAATCTCACCCCCATACCAAAGCTCATCAATTTCACCGGCGGGACCATTTCCACATATTTCTAAGACTAGGAGAAGCTGCATTTGAAAGAACAACGATCATACATAAGATCACACAACAGTATTACACATGTGAATTATGACAACCAGCTTTCAGGGTCTCTTCAGAAAACACTAGCAAATTAAACTTCACTGGAGTGAATCAGGTCGTCTTACTAATGAGCCAAAAAAACCCTGCAGTCGTTCCTTTGTACATCCAAGCACATTTTCACTTGAGTTTGGGGAGCTCAATCAAGTTAGTTTGATATTGGATCAGCAGATATTCATTTCATCCTTCCTCTCACTCACAAACAATGTCTTAAAATCTCAGATGTCTTTTTACACAACTATCATTATATTTCCTCTACATTTCCAGTCTTTCCATTTTGACAAGGATATTTAATCGAAATAGCCAGAATTCCTGCAGCAGGTGCCATAGATGGTAAAAGCCCGTCTATAAAGTGCGGAAACCTTAATACATAAAATATGCCCATTTTAACCATTTGTAATGTAATATTGTCCCAGTGAAACATCCAGATGGCATATAAGTCCAAAATCAGTAGTGTACAGAGACACATCTGAAATATACTACTACTCTTGGAATAACCCGATTACAATTTGCAAACAAGTACTTAAGAGAGCCTGCAGAATTCTATAGAAAGGTCTTGTGAACAGATAAGACTAAAGATTAACCTATATTAGAATGATGAAAACACAAAATTATACCCCCCTTTAAGCACTAGTGAGCAGTCCACAGTCCAATTTTGTCTGCAATCACCCTCTTATTAATGGTATATACGTGGAGTCCATAGAAACAATCCAAAACACAGGAGTTGGAAAGCTCTAGCAAAGCTGTTTGTACATCGGACATCCTCCTTTTTGAAGAGTTTAAAATCCTGGGCGTTTCCTTGTGAAAGGAAAGTCAGAAACAAGGGAGTCCTTGAATTGGGTTGCTGAGAATCAATTCAGGAGTGATACCTTTGGGATAAATTTTACACACAGAAGACAACGTCCATATGAAGATCAAGTTAGTTGTAAGGAGTGCAAATAGAGAAATAAACAAAGAACAAGAAAAAGAGAAGCTTCCTGCAGAAGCACAACAGCACAAAACCTCAAATAAAAAAAACATACAAAGCTTGACTGAATATATAAAGAACTAAATGATGGCAAACTTACAATGAGTATTAGAACCTATAGTTCCTTCATTCAGTCTTCATTACAGTGAGGCCTAAAGTGAGCCACAACTAAACCTCTACTACTGCATGGTTCCCTCCTTTTGGCTTGCAACTTGGCCCACTTCCAATATACTGCCACAAAGTGGATAGAGTAGGAATTACCATAAACAAACACCCATATGACTCCAGTGTTGAGACAATGGCATATCAGCTATGGCTTCAAGTAGGCCTAAGCTGTAGGATTTTTTTATGCCACAACCACAACAAAAAGAACCAACACAACAGACCCAATGAGACCTAAAGAACATGACAACAGACCCAATGAGACTAGAGATGCATCCATCTGATATTAGGGTTGGATATTGGTCCCGATATAAACAATTCTCACTTCCCTTTGGTCTCACAGACTTCACATTTCAGAAAGTCCTTAACAAACACTGCTAAATATAAATCATTACATAACTAATCATAAAAAGGATTGATTATTCCGTTAATCGTCATCTCATAAGAAGATGTATTAGAATAGTCTAATAGTAACTTTAGGAAAAAAAAAAATCTGGCATGTGTGACTGTCTCCTATTAATACTTTGTCATTGTAAGGCGAATGCTGTGCCAAGGTCCTGCACAATTGTTTCTTATTTTAGTAACAAATAAATAGCAATTTATAACATTTATATCTGTGTTTTGATTTGTTATATTTTATTTTACAAAGTTAGTGAGGTTAGCTGATGCTTTAAATCTCTCCCACATGTTGAGGTATACAGATTGCTTGCACCTTGCACAGCTACTAAATGCCATGATAGTGATCACCAATATATTCAACCTAATGCTTAAGATAGTGCTTGAACAGCAGGAGACAGACATAGTCAGCTAAATACTGAGGTGCTTTCCTATCTCTCTTTGGATGGTGTTTGCTATGTCAGATATTAAAGATCAGACACTGTCCAATACTGACTTCTGTTAGAGGTTCTGTAATGTACCACAGAGCTTCAAAGAGGCAAGGAGTTTTCTCAGTTCTGGGTTGATGCAGATGAACAGCACTGTATGACCTTCAGCTCCACCAGATGGACGCTACAACAGCCTACTTGAATGCTTTAATTAATTTTGAGATGTATATGGAGCAACTAGAGGGATTTAAAGGAAAATCAGGTGAAAAGGTTTACTGTAAACTGAATAGGTCATTGTATGCTCTCTTCACAGTGACTTCTTTACGGTCTAGAGATCATATATATTTAACAGCCCAAATTCAATGCAGGAGCTGCTTGTACTCTGAAAGCCTAACTTTTTAAAGATGCAAGTATTTGTATCAGCATACAATGGTTACAAAACATGACAGATAGAAGCATCTCAAAATGTGAAAGGAAAGATCAAGTCCATGACAACGACAGTCCATCATACCTAGTCTACTATCCAGACACAGAACAAAATCCATAAACACAGACTGGTCAACAAAGTATGAATGACCCGTTAAAGGAACTGGTGGATGTTTGTATGTTTTGTTATGTCTTCAGCGGGTTTGTGGTGCAGTAAACAAAATAACACTTAGTAGATGGTTGGATCTTTTTGATTTCAAGACTACTTACAAAGCCGTAACCGTTACAATGTTTACAAGACCTGATCCAAATTGGACAGTCAATAAACTGTTGCAGTTCATTTGGCTCATACAAGTACAACACTGGACTGCAGAAAGAACACGTCCACATTAGACAGCACTTCATTCGATCAACGCTCCATGAGTGTAAAATAACTGAACACTGACCCACAGCAGATATGGTTGCAGATGTTATGACAACACCTGCAACTAAGCTCAAGCTGGAGAAAGTTAAGAGCTTTGTGTTTGGGATGTAAACGGGTAAGTGTTGTGCTGTGGAATGCCATGTACAGTAAGAGAGCAAGTGAGACTCCAATCAACCGATGGGTTACACACCAACCATTTTACACAGCAATTTACCTACAGAACTCTTCACAACAGGAGCTTAAATAGCTTAAATAAAACAGAAGGAGGCAGACATACAGTGGGGAAAAAAAGGATTTAGTCAGTCACCAATTGTGCAAGTTCTCCCACTTAAAACATTGAGAGAGGCCTGTAATTGACATCATAGGTAGATCTTAACTATGAGAGACAAAATGAGAAAAATTTAGAAAATCACATTGTCTGATTTTTAAAGATTTATTTGCAAATAATGGAGGAAAATAAGTATTTGGTCACCTACAAACAAGCAAGATTTCTGGCTGTCACAGACCTGTACCTTCTTCTTTAAGAGGCTTCTCTGTCCTCCACTCATTACCTGTATTAATGGCACCTATTTGAACTTGTTAACACTATAAAAGACACCTGCCCACAACCTCAAACAGTCACACTCCAAACTCCACTATGGTGAAGACCAAAGAGCTGTCGAAGGACACCAGAAACAAAATTGTAGACCTGCACCAGGCTGGGAAGACTGAATCTGCAATAGGCAAGCAGCTTGGTGTGAAGAAATCTACTGTGGGAGCAATAATCAGAAAAACCAAGACCAACAAGACCACTGCTAATCTCCCTCGATCAGGGGCTCCACGCAAGATCTCAGCCCGTGGGGTCAAAATGATCACAAGTACGGTGAGCAAAAATCCCAGAACCACACGGGGGACCTAGTGAATGACCTGCAGAAAGCTGGGACCAACGTTACAAAAGCTAGTCAGTAACACACTACGCCACCAGGGACTCAGATCTTGCAGTGCCAGATGTGTTCTGCTTAAGCCAGTACATATCCGGGTGTCTGAAGTTTGCTAGAGAGCATTTGGATGTTCTGGAAGAGTATTGGGAGAATGTCTTATGGTCAGATGAAACCAAAGTAGAACTGTTTGGTACAAACACAACTCGTTGTTTGGAGGAGAGTGAATGCTGAGTTACATCCAAAGAACACCATTCCAACTGTGAAGCATGGGGGTGGTAACATCATGCTTTGGGGCTGTTTCTCTGCAAAGGGACTAGGACGACTGGTCTGTGTACATGAAAGAATGAATGGGACCATGTATTGTGAGATTTTGAGTGCAAACCTCCTTCCATCAGCAAGGGCATTGAAGATGAAACGTGGCTGAGTCTTTCAGCATGACAATGATCCCAAGCACACTGCCAGGGCAACAAAAGAGAGTGGCTTTGTAAGAAGCATTTCAAGGTCCTGGAGTGGCCTCCAGATCTCAACCCTATAGAAAACCTTTGGAGGGAGTTGAAAGTCTGTGTTGCCCGCCGACAGCCCCAAAACGTCACTGCTCTAGAGGAGATCTGCATGGAGGAATGGGCCAACATACCAGCAACGGTGTGTGCCAACCTTGTGAAGACTTACAGAAAACATTTGACCTCCGTCATTGCCAACAAAGGATATATAACAAAGTATTGAGATGAACTTTTGTTATTGACCAAATACTTATTTTCCACAATTATTTGCAAATAAATTCTTTAAAAATCAGACAGTGATTTTCTGATTTTTTCCTCCTCATTTTGTCGCTCATAGTTGAGGTCTACCTATGATGTCAATTACAGGCCTCTCATCTTTTTAAGTGGGAGAACTTGCACAATTGGTGACTGACTAAATACTTTTTTCCCCCACTGTAGCACAAACCATCCAAAGAGAGACAGGAAAGTCAGCTAAATACTTTAGTCCTGGGTCAGATATTAGTGACCAGACACTGACCAACACTGACTACTGTTACAGGGTCTGTAATGTACCACAGAGCTTCAAAGAGGAGTTCAACAAAATCACAGTTCTGGGTTGATGCAAATGAACAGTACAGTATGACCTTCAGCTTCACCAGATGGACGCTACAACAGCCTACTTGAATGCTTTAATGAATTGTGAGATGTATATGGAGCAACCAGAGGGATTTGAAGGGAAATCAAACTGAATAAACTGAATAAGTCACTGTATGCTCTCAAACAGTCTGGACCTGGAACATGTTGCCTGATTATCCAGATGAAAATGGCTTTACACAGAAGCTAGATGACCATTGGGTCTACAACAAACCCCCTGAACACAGGGTTAGATGTTCCTTCATGAAGTACAGTAAGCTAGCTGTGATGCTGTTGGTTATCATGATCACAGGTGTGTATTTATTGTCTCAGGAACAGACTGGCTCTTTTACGAGTGTGTTGCTACAGTCTCTGTACATAAAGGCTCTATATAACATGACATTGAGGTCAGAAGTCCATCATGAACGCTAAAAGGTGCGGGAGTGGATGTGACGAACCTCGGGGTCTTCCGCTCCGGTAGCGCTGGAACTGAGACCGCCGCGTTGGAGACGTCGCGGGCTGCCTCTGGCCTCGTCTTCCGTCGGTGGAACTCGGACTGCCGGTCCAGCTGGACGAGCTCCAAGCTGAGCGTCTGGAGAGCTCGTTCCTCCGCGGTCTCCATGTTCCTCTCTGAGTCGACTCACGTCTCGAACAGCGGTTCAGAGTCTCGCTCAAAATACCGGAGATCACGTGATCCGAACCGAAGCTTCGTTACGTCACTGAAACATGATCACGTGTCAAGGCGCGTCAGACCCGAGCGCAACGAGCTGAATATAAACTGAAATATGTACTTAAATAAAATATAAATGTATAAAATGAGTGAATTTGGTTGACTTTCATTTTAAGAGAAAACTAAACATGAACATAGTTTTTATTTGAACATCAGGTTTTGTTTCCAAACCGACAAAAGAGATAAAAGTCCTTGACAAACCTCCGTATTCGAGGGTTTTTAACTGGAGACGACGTGAAATGACCTCTAATAAAACATTAAAAGAAAAAATAAGGACTAAATGACAGCAATCGTTTAAAATGTCTCCCGCAGTCCAATTTCCAAACACTGGAGAGAGGGGTCTGCCCCGCCCCCTCAACCCCAGACCCGCAGCTCGAGCGGGTTGCCAGGTTGAGGACACTGAACCTGCAGGAACGAGCGCGAGACGAGATCAATAACTTTTACAATCACAAGCGACGACGAGTCATATTCTGTAAGATGATCAGTAAATATACTCGCTTGATCTGTTTTTATTGTCTGTTCATTATAAACCAGCTCATGAGGATTTTATACAACTCTGTCAACTGTTAGCGAGCTGGATGCAGCGCTGCCGGCTTTATCCAGAGCCAAGCTCGTTCTCCTGAACACAAAAGCCCACTGCTCCTAAAATCCACTCTGGAGCTGGAATTACTCATTTACACATCATGACAACATACTGCTCAGTTTAACAGATCATATACACACTTTTCTCCGAGTAGTAGCTGCTGTAGATCTCAGTTATGAAGGACCCTCACTGGAGCTTCACCACACAAACCTTCTGGACGCAGGAACATCATCAGGGCTTCCAGCTCTTCAGCTTTCATTGATCACCAGCTCCCTCCATTTCATGTAGTTACTGTTACACATTACTTTATTTCACATTGTCTTTACCCTGATTTACCTTTATAACATTGCTGTTTGTTGTTCAAATAAAGTCAAATTATTAATGAACAAAGCTGCTGTAACAACAAAGTATGACTTATGAGTTGATGAAAAAGACCAGATGAAAATGAACCATTTTATTAAACAGTTGTGTGCATTTCCTATTTACAGAGTAATAAGGGTTTATAAGGGTAAGTAAGTAACAAAATGGTAATCAGATTGTTTAAAATGGTTATGATCAACATGATTTACAGTATTGATAAGTGAACATTTCATATTATATCATTAATAAAACCAGAAATGCTGAGATCAGTATACAAACTCCAATCAGTGCAACGACCTTATTATAAAAATAATGCAAAACAAGGTATAGCAACAGATATGAATAAATATAGTACAGAAAAATATATCAAATGGACTTTAAAGGGACTTGAGAGATGTGCAGCTCTTCCTCCAGTGGGAACTGCTGCTCATTAGTCTGTCTGGAACGCTGCACTGTGGAGAAGAACTGAAGTTATTACACTAAAAATGGAGTTATTGTTTTGTGGGCTAGTTCTTCAGCACAGTGTGATGTAGAAAAGAAAGGATGGTTTATAGCTGTGGAGCATATAAACTATCCTTATGGACTGCAGCTACAATAATCACTTCCATGATATTAAAATATTAAATAAGAAGATAAAGCTCCCATTAGTTTATTGTTGTTGAAGATTGTTAGTTAATTAAGAAGGACGTTGACAGATCTAGCTAGATAGTTGGGTAGCTCGGCTAATTAGCTGTTAGCTTTCACTGAACTCCAGCTTTCCTTCCTCACAGTTTATTCAGGTCTTTGTCTACTGGATAAGCTTGACTTTGGGCTTAAGTTATCTTGCTGATCGGAGAAATCCTGCTGTGTGAAATGACCCCCAGGAGTGACTAAATGTGAAAAGTACAGGGAGACACAACCTGATTTGTTGATTGTGAAGGACCACATGAAGAAGACCTTTGAAGACTCTTGGAAGATTCTCAGGGGTACGTGGAAAAAAGTAATGGGAGGTAAAACAGTATAGCCATCAAATGTGATGTGATGAACCAACTTCATATGAATAATTGTGTCTTTTATAGTCTATTATAAATATTTATGACTGTTCTAGGTGTTTCACTCTTCACTACTGCCTTCATCTCTACACTTTATTACAACATCATAATGAAGCTTTTGTGTATTTTCTGCTTTTGTCTTACAGTGTATGATGAGGTTGATGCCATCCATCCTGTGATGGTGAACATTTGTCACCGCTTCAGCTGAAACAGTGCTGGGAGTTTTCCTCTAAAGGACTCCTAGGTGATCTTCAAGAGATGCTCAGCAAAAGTGTAAGCACCCCACTTTCATCTCCACCAGCAGACCTACAGAAGACTCTTAAATTCAGTGATGCTCTCAGAGGTGTACAGGTTCAAGGGGAGGTGCTTCAGTGTGTGTCTAATATTACACTAAATTATGTAAGTACTACCTTGATGATGTTGGTGTAACAGGCCGTCTGCATACTGAAGTGATTCCATTGTTTTGGAAAGTCACATACTTACTAAACATAGACACTGTGTGGGTTCTGTGTGGTAAAATGTAGCTTCTGGTTTCTGGTGGGTGTTTTTCTTTTTAATAAGGCTGATGTTCTCTTATACAAACCGGATTCCAAAAAAGTTGGGACACTAAACAAATTGTGAATAACTGAATGCAATGATGGGGAGATGGCAAATGTCAATATTTTATTCGTAATAGAACATAGATGACAGATCAAAAGTTTAATCTGAGTAAATGTAACATTTTAAAGGAGAAATATGTTGATTCAAAATTTCATGGTGTCAACAAATCCCAAAAAAGTTGGGACAAGTAGCAATACGTGGCTGGAAAAAGGAAATTGAGCATATAACGAACAGCTGGAAGACCAACACTAATTAGGTCAATTGACAACATGATTGGGTATAAAAAGAGCTTCTCAGAGTGTCAGTGTCTCTCTGAAGCCAAGATGGTAAGAGGATCACCAATTCCACCATTGTTGCGCAGAAAGATAGTGCAGCAATACCAGAATGGTGTTACCCAGCGTAAAATAGCAAAGACTTTTAAGTTATCATCATCAACCGTGCTTAACATCATCAAAAGATTCAGAGAATCTGGAACAATCGCTATGCGTAAGGGTCAAGGCCGTAAAACTCTACTGGATGCTCGTGATCTCCGGGCCCTTAAACGTCACTGCACCTCAAACAGGAATGCCACTGTCAAGGAAATAACAGAATGGGCTCAGGAATACTTCCAGAAATCATTGTCAGTGAACATAATCCACCGTGCCATCCGCCGTTGCCAGCTGAAACTCTACAGTGCAAAGAGGAAGCCATTTCTAAGCAAGCTCCACAAGCTCAGACGTTTGCACTGGGCCAGGGGTCTTTTAAAATGGAGTGTGGCAAAATGGAAGACTGTTCTGTGGTCAGATGAGTCACGATTTGAAGTTCTTTATGGAACACTGGGATGCCATGTCATCCGGACCAGAGAGGACAAGGATAACCCATGGGCAGCTTGCATGTCTGGAAAGGCACCATTAATGCAGAGAACTATGTTCAGGTTCTAGAACAACATATGCTCCCATCTAGACGTCATCTCTTTCAGGGAAGACCCTGCATTTTTTAACAAGATAATGCCAGACCACATTCTGCAGCAATCACAACATCATGGCTACGTAGGAGAAGGATCCGGGTACTGAAATGGCCAGTCTGCAGTCCAGAACTTTCACCTATAGAGAACATTTGGCGCATCATAAAGAGGAAGGTGCGACAAAGAAGGCCCAAGACGATTTAACAGTTAGAGGCCTGTATTAGACCTGAATTGGAGAGCATTCCTATTTCTAAACTTGAGAAACTGGTCTCCTCTGTACCCAGACGTCTGTTGAGTGTTGTAAGAAGAAGGGGGGATGCCACACAGTGGTAAAAATGGCCTTGTCCCAACTTTTTGGAGATTTGTTGACACCATGAAATTTTGAATCAACATATTTCTTCTTTAAAATGTTACATTTACTCAGATTAAACTTTTGATCTGTCATCTATGTTTTATTACGAATAAAATATTGACATTTGCCATCTCCACATCATTGCATTCAGTTTTTATTCACAATTTGTTTAGTGTCCCAACTTTTTTAGAATCCGGTTTGTATAAGTGGAACCCACATTATGTACATAGCTGGTATAATAAAACCTTTTTACTTAGTTTCATTGTTTTATTTGCTGTTAATATTGTAATGGTAGTGCAGTTTCTTTTAATTTCATTTTCATAAACATTGTTAATGTCTTTCTATTTCTGTTGCTCTTTCAATTAATGCTAAAGTTCAATCTGTTTAGTATTTACTTTCTGTAAATAAACAGTATAGAACATTTTGATAGACATTTTGATCATGAGTGGATATTTCTGGTTCTCTTTAGTCACTATAGGGTCCAAAATGGCTTGTCACTGGGGTGGTACATCTAAAAGCACATGCTGGTACCTTTTGGAGAGGAGACACAGCTGTACCATAGTTTAAAGGTGCATTTTAGCCTTTTGGGGAACTTAATAGAACCTTAACTGGTACAAAAAAGTACTTGTGCTGAAAGGTTCTCTGTAGTATCTCAATAGGGTACAATAATGTGCACTATATAAGGGAGAAGCCCTCAACTGACTACACAATAGAAACACCTATATCTGTATGCTGTTCATCGACTTTTCCTCCACCTTCAAAATGGTCATCCCACCAGACCTGGAAATCAACACCTGCATTTGTAATTGGGTTTTGGGACATCCTAATAAAAAGACCCCAGTATGTGCGGTTGTGTAGTTCTGTGTCCTGCAGACTCTCTGTGTAATAGTGGAATACGGCAGCTCCACTGTGGCAGAATGAGGCTCTGCAATAGGTGGTGAGAAATGCTCAGGACATCTTATCTGGCACAAGGTCCCCTTCCATGAGAGATGTTCCTCACCAGCACTGTGTGTGGAAGGAGGTTGCAGCTTCATTAGGGACACCTTTCACTCCAGCCACACACTGTATAACCACCTACCATCCAGGAGGAGATGAAGAAACCAGTGAGATGAGACTGTCAGTGTTTGTGTTGTAATATTTCACATTAAAATCTAGGACAGTCAGTTCTCTCATTTCTTGGAAAAGTCCTCTTTATGAAAGTTGGCAGTAGTTTAGTGTTTTGATGGACTTTAGTTTAGTTCATGAAGTAATGTGAAGGAAAGGACACTCTCCCTCTCTATGGAGTTCACTTTTATAAAGCAAAAACACACAACATCAGCTTCTGTACTCGAGAGTCTAATACAATGTCTTTAATATTCAGCCTCCAATCACTCACTATTAAGGGCACAGAAGCCGTTCACTCGAATAGAAGAGTGCACTTCTATATAGTGAGAAGGAATCCCTTTGGAATTGACCTCATGGATGGAGCTTGGATGTCACCATGTGGTCAAACTGATAAACTACAAGAGTTAGAATGAGAGGCAGCTTCTCCTCATTCATGGCTGCTGCTTTGTACACCTTCAGCAGTTTTTAGGACCAGACCATTAAGTAGTCTGATAAAAGAGAGGAAAAGGTCTGTGGTGATGACTCTCTTTAACTGTGTCCTGATCTGAGGAGACAAGGACAGACACGGGTGGAAAAACGGAAATGCCCAAATACAAGTGGGAAATGTACTAAAACGGGACAGAGAAAATATCAGAAAACGGAAATGTCTGAATGCAGTTGCAAAAAAAACCCCTCAAAAAACAGGTGCGGAAAAAATGGTTTTTGATGGGAGATACAAGCTCATTCTGATTAACCAGATACAAACTTAAAAGATACCACAATGCACCATGGGAGCACTACTGTGCCCTAATACAGTGTCACAGTTTATGTCAATTAAAGTCTCGACATGTAAACTTTGACCATCAGAAGTTTCCCACCTCTCAACCTCTCCATTAGAGCAAGTAGCTGGAGTTAAAGATTCAGCAGTGCTGAGCTGTCATGCATGTAGAAGTGGACTAGATTTGAATAGCAGATAAAACTCGGGAATGAACTGATTCTACAGGTAAAAGAAGAAAACGCCTGAAAACAGGTGCGGAAAAAAAGCCCGAAAAAGGAAGTGCCCAAAAATAGGTGCGAAGAAAATGTCCGAAGACAGGTGCGGGGAAAAAATGCCTGAAAATGGGCGCAGAAAAAAATATCTGAAAAATGGTGGGAAAGCGGAAATGCCCGAATACGGGTGCAAAATAAAAAATGTCAGAAAACGGAAGTGCCCAAAAATGGGTGCAAAACAAAATGCTAGAAAACGGAAGTGCCCAAAAACAGGTGCCAAAAAATGCCTGAAGACAGGTGCGGGGAAAAAATGCCCGAAAGGTGCGGGAAAAAAATGTCTGAAAAGGGGTGGGAAAACGGAAATGCCTGAATACGGGTGCAAAAACAATGTCAGAAAACGGAGGTACCCAAAAAACGGGAGCGAAAAAAAATGCCCGAAAACTGTTGCGAAAACGTAAATGCCTGAAAAATGGTGGGAAAGCGGAAATGCCCGAATACGGGTACGAAAAAAATGTCCAAAAACGGAAGTGCCCAAAAACTGGTGTGGGGAAAAAATGCCCGAAAATGGGTGCAGAACAAAAATGCCCAAAACGGGTGCGAAAAAAAATGTCTGAAAAGGGGTGGGAAAACGGAAATGCCCGAATACGGGTGCAAAATAAAAAATGCGAAAAAATGCCCAAAGACAGGTGTGGGGAAAAAATGCCTGAAAAGGTTATAATAAAGGTTCTCTTGCATATTAGTGAATAGAACCATAGTTTGTTGTGTGGAGGGCCAAGGTTGTGTTCTCTAGTTTGTATAACGGTGAATTCACCATTTTAATTTCATCACCAAGTTTCAGATTTCTCCTTGAATGTAGTTCGACTGCAGATTGTTTGATAAACTTCAGAATCTTTAGAAACCAAATTCAGACTCAAGCTTAGATTTTAAATGAAGCTTTCAGACAGCATTATTGCAGACTCATTAATTTTCTTTATTACAGCCCACAGAAAACCCAAACACCTACCTTCAGAGAAGACCAGTCTTCAGTCCAGTTCTGATCATTTGGAATAGCAACTGCAAGCTGGCCTTTGGGTCTACACCTGTAACAACCTTTCCAAAAGAAAACATCGACACAGGTGAGCTCTATCTTTTAGCACACTACTACACATTTCATCTGACCTATCCAAAGTGCCTCACAACACTCCTGTCAATACTTCAGACAGAAGTTCTGCAGGATGCCATTCATGATCGGGATGCAGCTTCATCCTACAAAAAAGCTTTGTCAGCGTGGAGAAAGATCATTGGTGAGTAGTGAAAAGTGCCCTGTGGTCAAGCAGCAGTGGCTATCATTGTCAGCAGGGTGTAACAAATGGACATGGACAGGTCAATTATGACATCACAGGGTTGGAAGTGTATAAATGGCAGGAGCATCTTCACTCGGCTCATTCACAGCTTTCTGCTGTTGGAGATCAGCTGCTCCTTTAAACATGAGCTTTGAGTACATCCCCCCATCCTGGCAGACAACCAGCCAGAAAAAGCCAGGATACAGCTTCGATGTGAAAGATCCAGGCAACTTCGAAGCTCGATTGAGGGCAATGATAGCGGCTCATGCCAACGACAGTGAGACGAGTGAGAGAGAGACAGACAGTGAGAAGAGCAAGAAGAGCAAGAAGAGAAGGAGAGAGACAGACAGTGAGGAGAGCAAGAAGAGAAGGAGAGAGACAGACAGCGAGAAGAGAAGGAGAGAGACAGACAGTGAGAAGAGCAAGAAGAGAAGGAGAGAGACAGACAGTGAGAAGAGAAGGAGAGAGACAGACAGTGAGGAGAGCAAGAAGAGAAGGAGAGAGACAGACAGTGAGAAGAGCAAGGAGAGAAAGAGAGAGACAGACAGGGAAAGGAATACTAAGAGAAAGAGAGAGACAGACAGTGAGAGGAAGGTGAAAAAGAGGAGAGAAGGAGGAGAACAGAGCTCAGGGCGATCTGTCTGCAGAGACACTACTCCTGCTGAGGAGAGCCAGTCCAGTCTAAAGACCACACCCAAACAGAGACTGGTTCACAGACTGAATCAGGAAGTCCAGGTCCTCCACAAACTCGGCCCCAGAACTGCTGAAGTCTGTTCAGCAAATAAAAAAACTAAAGATCTGCTGAAGTTAGAACTACAGCCAAGTCAGGAGCACAAACTAACCAGACAGTCCAGTTCAGAGTCCGGCTGCATTCACTCCTGCACAGATAAGTGGTGCCTGATGAATTTCGTGAATCAGCTGGGCCTTAAGCTTCCAACCCAGACAGGAACTAGAGGCCCTCAAACCACCTGCAGCTGTAGAGGAGACTAGAGGAAAGTCAACAGAAACAGAAACAGTCTGATGAAGCTCAGAGAAAATCAGAGGACAGTCAAAGGGAGTCAGAGAAGTGAGGGTGTCAGAGGAAGGCTAAAGGAAACTGTAGAATGTAATAGAGAGTCAGAGGACAGACACAGGAAACTCATTAAAAGTTAGAGGAAGTCAGAGGCCAGTCAAAGGAAGGTCTGAGGAAATGAGAGGAAAGTCAGAAAAAGTCAGAGGAAGTGAGAGGAAATACAGAAGAAGGTCAGAGGAAGTTAGACACAGTCTCCAGATCAGTGTGCAGGCATTGTTGGTCCACCTGTGACTTAAAGCTCCTCTGCCTCTGATCCAGACTCTGAGAGTTGCCTCCCATACCTCCTCTGCATAGCAAACCACACCTCAACAGAGCGCTCAGCTCTAAACTCAGGATAAGGCTTGAGACGTTGTGCTGGTTCAGCTTCCTGTGAGGCTATAGTTGCTGTCTGGCTAACAAGACTCAGGTGTGCTAAGTGGATCTGGAGCCACTGACACAGAGCACTGTAGAGTGGGAGGGGCATAGCCAGAGGGGGCGGACCATTCTGTTATTCTGTGTTCTTGTTTTGGATCCGGTGTCGACCAGAGGATGGGTTCCCCTTTTGAGTCTTGGTTCCTCTCAAGGTTCTTTTTTTACTTTAAACATTAAAAACATTTTAAAAATCAAAATCAGATAATAATATTAATTCTTTTTAAACTTATTAATATTAATTAACACCACACATACAAATGAATTCATCCTTCCATTCATTCATAACTTAAGAGAGGACATGATGCAGGCACGGGTCCTCCGGCACCGAAGACACTCAAATTCTTCCTCTTCTGAGGGGTTCCACTGCTCACAGCTGCAGTGGAACAACTCCTCACACAGGTGACAGTAGACCCATGACACGATGGCGCTATCCCCAGGGAGATTTACCCGCTTGCACCTGCCACATAGATCTGACATAAAAGAAACACACTCACACACTATCTCCCCTATCATACACTACTCACAAAAATATTTGGCTTTCGGATGAAATTTATGGAAAATGTAGAAAGTTCATCCTACAGTGATATTATATCATGAAAGTAGAAGCATGCAGTGGTGATTTCCTCATCTCAAACTGTTTATTGAAACAAAAGCCAACAACAGTGGCAGGTATACCCCAACAAAAAGGGGGTAAAGATTAGAGTGCATTTTAGGTTCATCCTAAAAATTCACCCGAAAGCCAAATATCCCTAACTTTTTGTGAGTCGTGTAATTAAGAGACTTTGTTCACTGCAGTTACATTTAGACTGCAATCCAACACTTTTTCTACTACTAAACACTGTCTTTAAAAACTCATCTTTTTAATGGACAGCTACCTTTTGGTTTGTGTCATGGATGCATCTCTGTCCCCTCCCTCATCTGGCTGCCTTGCCTTTCTACATTTCTTTCTCCCTGTAAGAAATAATCTTTGGATCCTGAACACCTACAGATAAGGCAGAAGGTAAAACTACACTGAAAAGGTGAGATATAAACTAAAAGCTCCTGAAACAGTAACTGAATCTCTAACTGAACACTGAAGTCACCTGTCTTCGGTGCCGGAGCTTTTCTCTTTTCACCTGCAGGTTGATAACATTTAGATTTTCATTAGTTTCACATTTTATCCTGGACACCTTTAGAATTTTTAGAAACAATAATAGTGGTGTATTTATAGTTTAATAGCTTATCACCTCTTTTTCCTGCTGGCTGTAGTGAGGAGGAGGTGGCAGCTGGGGGTTGTCCCGGAGGCTGTGGCGGGGTCAGCGGATTGTGTCGCTTCAGCGTCGGGGCCCTTGGTGGTCTGGGCTCTCCTCTGTTGTGCTCTTTGGCCTCTTCGGCCTTCCTGGCCAAGTCCTCTTTTTGCTGCAGGAGTCTCTTATACTCCTCTCCAGTGATGACCCGGGAGGTGGGATTTGTGGCCATCGAAGATTAAGAGCAGAGGGCTCTCCTTCCGGGCATGACGAAGGAAGTGTTTGAACCAGCGCTGGAACAGCTCTCCGTTGATGTACCCCGCCAGAGATTTGACATAGAGGGCATTGAGGGGTCCTCCTTGGGTGTACGGGCCTCCGGGAAAATTCTTTGCGAAAACTATAAATGGTGGAATGTCCTCCTCAACTGCGTTGAAGCAGGCCAGTATGGACACGTGGTCTCGGGTGTGGGGGTCCTGCTGGTATGTGTGCTTAGACCCCCGGGGTGTCAGTACTTTGAACCTGGTGCCATTCATCTGGAAAGCAGTCTCACAGTTATAAATCTGTTTTCAGAGTGGATGTCAGCAGGTCAAAGTACTGAACCACCGTCCTCTTCTTTCCCACGGTTGATGGTGTCCGGGGTCCTTATGCTTAGTTGTCCCGCGTGTCTCCTCCTGAAATACTGCCATCACTTTTTTCCCTAAGTGGTGGCACATCTTCACTGGGGTTCCTCTTCCTCCTCACTGCATTGCCGTACGCCAGCAGCCGCGCCTTAGTGAGCAGGAACCCATGCTGCGCACAGTAAATGCAGTACTGCACCAGAGCCCCCTCATCCTCTGGTGTCAGTAACTGCTTCCGACCTGTGCGACAGCCATGGGTCATCCGCCCACTTACTCTGTCCCCCAAGGTGTTGCGGGGGACTTTGAAGAGCCTGGCTACTCGATGTACAGCCATGCCAGCAGAAACCTCCTGAAGTGCTCACACCATGTCCTCTTCCCTCCAGTGCTTCCTTGTTGCCATATTCTGTAAAAAATAATTTTGAATTTCGAGCGTCTGGGTGATTCTACCACTTACTACTACTAATAATGATAATAAAATCAAAAATAATGATGACATTAATAATAATTAATAAAAATGGATAATCAGAAGTGTTATCATTATTATCATCATAATCTTATAACGTTTGTAATCATGCGTGTATTCATGACTTTGCTTATGGAACATATCGTGTTTGTGCCAGATGGGATGAGATGAGACGAGAGATCACATTTCACACTGTTCCTATCAGATCCAGTGGTTACACTCGCGAAACGGTAAACAGCTGTGTGTTACATGCAGTACTTTACACACAAGAGTAAAACGTTCTTAACGATGCCAAGCAATTGGCGATAAGTGAGAGCAGAAATGCGTAATGCACAGAAGTGGCTAATGCTGGGGGTGTGGCTGATTATTATGGGATGAACTGCTAATATATAATCAAACTTGACTTGATGAGCTGTCAAAAAGTCGTTACTGGCTAAATGAAATGTTGTCGTATATTCATTAGCTATGCAGATGTTCATAGAGCTGAAGGAATGGTATGGAGTTGAGGAATAATATAGTGAGGCTCATGGGTTAGACTTGGGAAAGGAGAGCGAGATCCATTCCCAGGTCTAATTTGGTAAACTGTACATGAACTGAACAAATATAGGAGATTGTTTAGATTGAACATACTTTCCATTGTATGTGACCGGGATGTTAAGGGGTCCAGCTGTGTCTTCATGTGTACTATGTATGTTAAACAATGGTGGGGGGTGATTTATATCCCTTATGGATAAGATACTGACATCCTGCATATGGGAACAGTCAACATATGAGGTGTAGTAGGGTATAAAACGCAGGTGTTCCTCTGTCTGAACAGAGGGGCACAGAGAATTGGCGGCTCTCTCCACACTGTACTTTTGATTGGAATAAAATGTTTCATTATTGCAGTTCATGACATACTGATCATGTCTCTGACTTTTTGCTCTGTAAAACTGCTCCAATATCAGAGTCATTCATTTGATCTTGCACTAATGTCTCTGATGATAATGGGGTCACTGGTACATCAGGCTGGACAGACAGGCCTGGGCGGTGGTTCCTACTGCATCATGGGGTATTTCCTCTGTGCATTCTTGCATCAAAGTGTGCATGTTAGCAGGCATTCATGACAAATTGTCGGCATCCATATTCTCTTTTCCGGGGCAGTACTTTATGGAGAAATGGAAATCTGTCAATTTAGCAACCCACCTTGATGAGGTCATAGAGTGGACCAGCAATGCAAGAGAAATAATATAATATATAATAATATAAATATAAATATAATAACTCAAAGCCCCAGCATTCCTCTAAGCTCAGCTACAGTGCTGTGTCCCTCTGCAAGAGCTCTCACTGCAGATGTATCAGCAGGGTCCATCCTGCTTCCTTCTGTGGACACAGTGTCTGAAAAAGGAATGTTCCACTCAGGCAGGAAAGGGTTAAGACAGAAGTCCGTTACCTTGGTCGAACTGTGTAACATAGTCATAGAGAGACTTCACATAAAACAAGTAAACTAGAAATGATTTCAGGTTTACATAAATATAATCTTACTCTCATAAATATAATCTTACTCTCATTAATATAATCTTACTTTCATAAATATAATCTTACTCTCATTAATATAATCTTACTTTCATAAATATAATCTTACTCTCATAAATATCATCTTACTTTCATAAATATAATCTTATTTTGGAGTTTGTTGAGCAGCTTGTCTCAACCCCAGTGCTGCAGTGAGCAACAGCTCTGGTAGAGCTATCTTATCTTATCTTATCTTATCTTATCTTATCTTGGTTCACTACTATTCACTTATTTGTGTAAAACTGCTGCAAACTTTACAAACTACTAAACAAACAAGACTAAAAGGAATGTGATAAAATCTCCATACGTGTTTATTTCCATCTAGATGAAGATAAATCATTAGAATGATTCAGAAAGGAGAGCTGAGCCCCTGACTGACTAAACTTACAACACGGCTCTCAAAATCCCCTCAGCTCTGCCGAAGCCTCAGCACTGATAATATTACAATTTTACCATTAAAGCCATGTTTTCTGAGTAGAAATGATTAGTAATAAAACTAATAAACAGTTTTAGACTGATCTCACTCATCTGACTGACAGCATTTCTCTGTGTGTTGTTATGGGGGTCCTCTCTCTCCGCTGCTCTCCGTGTGCTTTTTTCTCTGATTCTCCTTAATTCTGTAAAAAAGACACGACACAAACCGTTTGATCAATAATAGCTCTTTTAGACTGGGTTGTTCGCTGCCTGGAGCAGTTTTCAGATTTACAATCAGTGATCAGTGGAGATACAAGGCTTTAAACCATTGAAATGATTGTTTTGAAATTTGAATGGGCTTTAAATGGTTAAACTATTCACATTTTTTTAGTTTTAGCTTCCTCCCAGTCCCAGCTGTGTTACTTTGTCCAGTTTGAGTTGTCAGGTTTTGATTTTGTTTCTGGTTCTGTCCATTAGATTGCTGTTCCCCCGGTTGTGCTTTGCTTTGTAGTGTCTGTTTACTTTTGCCCAGGTTACATTAAAGTCCTGCATCGTCCATCCCTGCCAGTGTTTCCTTGTGTTCACTGCCACGTCTGACCAGACATGACAGTAACTAATAAATTATTATTAAAAACATCACATCTGTAATACATAAAGGAAAGTATTATTGTGGTTGTCATTATTTATTAACAATAATAACAATGGTAATATTTACATATTTAATGTGATTTTATTTTATATTTTATTTTATCATATTTTAATGTGATGAGACAATTAGCCTCGTTAATAAGTGAGGAAATGATCGTTGGCTTCTTCTTCTCAGTCTATGACTGGAGTTGCTGCTGCAGATATGATATCTGACCTGTAGGTGGCGCTGCTGTGTCGCTCTTCATCCTGAATCAGTGGAATCTCTGTGAAACGGGACTGAATTGTCTACGTGTGTCTCTTTACCCTGAACTGTCTCTGTTTTGTTGTGCTAATAACCACAGTATGAGGAGGCCTGGAGAAAATGACCTTAACGTGGTTTCAGACTGACCTAAAGTGACCTTCACCTTTACAAGTTCCATAATGAGTGGAAACAGTCCTCATTTCCCAACGAGAATCCAGATCCAGATCAAAGGATAAGGAGTTAAAACACACTGACTTCCTAAACCATTTTTAAACTTCATTAACATGAAGGAAAACACCAGAAAAAGACAGATGTGGACAACATGTGGAAAAAGACAAAGATATAGAATTTAATCTGAAATATGATAAATGACAATTTCCTGAATTTCATTTTAAAATCTAGATTTTAGAAACTATGAACTGAAACTCCATCACAGCATTTGAAGATCATTAATACGCAACATTATGGGCTGTTTAATTTAGACGTCTAATAGACTGTTGTGTCTAAATGATCAACTCCAGCATATATTAAATATAACAGCAGTTTTAAAATGCAGTTTATTAGTTCTGATCTCTGGAACCCTCACCTCACTTGGCCTTGGAGAGGCAATCTTCCTGCACCCTCCCATGAGCCTTTGCAAGGTCTAGGCCACAGAGAGCAGCTAGAGAGTTAGTTTCTTTAGTTCCAGTGCATTTAAACATACACTTCAAGGGAGGAGTCTACAGATTTATCAATTCTTCTGTTTACAGACCGTCATTCTCCCTTTTCATGACTGTCATGAACTGAACTACATCCAGCTGTCTCACATATTTTTGTTATGAAATCTGGTTCTTCTCCCACCTTCAACCTTGGAGTCGATTTCCAAGTATTTTAAAGCTTACTTTAGAGGTTTTCCAAAATCATCAGTTAATAGATGCTCTAAATTCAGTTCAGGATGAGATTAGACAGAGGATATAACAAACACAAGATAAGGGGTAAAGATACATTTACCACAGCAGTGTAAGTAAATGTGTTCCCCTTTTACTCCCATACTGAATTATATATATGGTCAACTGAAGTAATTCATAATTAATATACTGGCCTTTAGCCTGAATGAGATCTTCCTGTTGTGAGTATTCCATCAGAAACCTCTAATCAGCATTAGTGAACAGTTCAGGTTTAATTTTCTTCTACATAGTCTGGCACCCAAGAGACTAAATCCATAACCACTAGACTACTATAATAACACACAAAGAATGATTTAAAGTAAAGTAACAGCAAATGTTAAATGTATCATTAATAATATTATAAGCGGAAAATAAGGGATTAAAGACTGCACACACTGCTTTCAGAATATAGAAGAGTATATATATATATATATATATATATATATATATATATATATATATATATATATATATGATACACAAGCTTAAACAGCTCTAGTTTCTCTAAAGCAGAAAAGTACAAGCATCATCACTCAGCTATATGTTCAAAGTGTCCAGAAGTAATAAATATGAAAAGGGAGTGATATTAAAACATTGGCAAAAAACTAAATTGCTAAAAGGAAAAAAGCATTAAAAATTTATTCAAGTTTATTTATAAAACACTTTTCACAACGAGTCATCACAAAGCGGCTTTACAGAGATCTGGGTCAGAGCCTCTTTTGAGCAAGCCAGTGGCAAGAAAAACTTGAGGAAAAAAAACGGAGAAGAATCAAGATCCAGAAGAGAAACCCATCCTCCTCTGGTCACCAGACAGCAAAATAAAAAGCAAAGCAGGAATAAAAATAATAAATCAATACTGAATTAAGAGAATATGGAAATGCGCCAAATCAAGCCATAAAAGACAAAAACGTGAGTGAAATGTGTAAGTCCAGGCAGGTGAGGATGAATAAACACGAGGCTCCAGATCAGGACAGTGGGCAGTAGGGTAGTAGAGAGCCAGGTCTGGTGGTCCAAGGATGGAACAGCTGGAACTGGGCATCTTAATATATGGTAGAGAGCGAGAGAGAGAAAACAGAAAGTAGGGGAAAAACAAGAGGTTAGGAGATCCTATAGGTACAGTGGCAAACAGATCACAGCAAGCTGAAGAAAAAACAAACAAATAAAAAAAATAAATAAATAAAAATAAAAAATAAAAACACATCTTAGATAAAACAAGGTCTTGGTTAACAAGGAAAGTCCTGACTACATAAACATACTCAAAGGATTGGATACAATAAATAAATAAAAATGTCCTTTCCTAAACACAGGCCTCTTTTGGCACAGGATTTACTGTACAAATGACACGGGTAGAATTCATCAAGGTCATTACAGTAGAGACAGAATTGTGGACAAAACACATTTTCAAAGAAACAGACATATCTACCACTCAGAGAATAAGACCTCGAATGCACAGGATAGTACAGCAGACACTGAGCACAAGCACTGCAATCCATATGATCAGCACAGAGACCATAAACATTTTCCATTTACCAAACATGGATTTCTATCACCCCGTAAGACTGGTGTCCTCACCCCTTATTTCAGTCCTGAAGCACTGTGGCTGTAAAAGCTACATAGAACAACCACATGCTGTCATTTCCTAAAGTAGTGCTGGTAAGAGTCTTGAACGTGAGAACAGCTCAGCCAGTTTGGATGCAACACTGTTTTGAACACAGAAACTCACAAGAGACATCGGTATGATTGACTAACAAAACATTAGGTGCTGCATTGTCCTTGTGTGTGAAAAGGATAGGAACCAGATTCCTGGGGGCCTGAAAGGAGGTCAAGGGTGCACAATGTTCTGGGTCATTTTACTCAGAAAGTGTTCTAAATAGTCCAGAGTTCAATCCATCAATCAATTCCACCACAACTGAAACGTGTCCTGGGTCAGATCTTGTAGGTGGTGGGAAGCGAGCAATACAATTAGTGCAATGCGGTTGTTCAAAGGGTGCTGAGTCAGGAATTCTCCTGTCACAGTCTTTGTCCTTCAGAGCTAAAAGTTTAAGTGTGGCGTGTCAGCGTCATCGCAGACAGCCAAGGCGGCGCTAGGCTCATACCTAAGGCTGTGTTGTCAACGTAGGATAGAGTCAGGATGACTGTTTGCCAGCCGTTGCCATTGACTCTTCAGATGGTCATATCATCTGATCACATGCACCTTAAAATCCCAACAATGAAAATGTCACTCAGGTCATTTGAAGCAAGAGAACTGTACAGAATACACTGATTATTGATCAAGTACATACAGTAGAAGTTACATACAGTCAAGCTGGAAAGTCTGCACACCCCTTCTCCATGCTTTTTGTTATAGACTTATTCTACACTAGACTGAATTCTACACAATTTTACACAATTCTAACAATTGGGATTTACAGTGGGACAAGGCTGACCCAGAGGGTAGGTACCAGCACTCAACCACGAATGGACTCATGTCAGCAGCGAGCAGCTCAGCACGAGGAGAAAGAAGAAAAACAGAAAGGGATTTAGGAGTATGAGTGGACTGGTGTACGACCTGTAAACGTAGACTAGAAAGACAATCAGAACCTGTAATCAGAGCAGTACAGAACAGTGTTAGTATGAAAACAGACTAGAACAGCATGATTAGAATACTAAAAGTGTGTCCAGTCACACAGTCAGAAAGACAGACAGCCATTGCACATGGTTAGACCACTAACACTGCACTGAACTGCATCGTCAGACACAGTTGCAGATGGATACAGCCAGCCAGAGTTGCAGACAGATAGTCAGTTTCACATTCATAAACAGACCTGTGAAGGAAACTGTAATAGTTAAAACATGTGGGAGTGGATTCATTCAGGGCTATGGATTCATTAGACATGGTGAACTAAGGTGGCCATCACTAATGACTTCATTGATGATTATTGGTTACAATGTAAGGGACCAACACAGGTTAGATACTGCAGGGTTTGTCATAAACATTATGAACGAGTGACAATGTTTTAATACAAGCAAAGAAATGGCAGAATGAATGATTGGAATAAAGTAAATCATGTAAACCACTTACCTGACTGGTGTGACTGGGTAGGGCCAGTCCTGGCAAAGCACCTTCTCAATGAGAAGGTGTGTAAAAACTTTTGACCTGTACTGTATCTGTTACACAGTTGCATACGAAAAGTTAGCCTCACACGTTACAGATGCAAAGAAGGGGTTCAAGGGAACCTAAAAACCTGTTACGCAAATAAGAGAGTTAATACATGTATAGAAACTAAATGATCACCTGCCTGCTACACAGTTGCAAACAAATTGTCAGCCTCACAAAGTTGATGGACACACAGACAGAGAAGCAGATGGATATTTAGGCAGTCAGTTAGCCAGTCATCCAAAGTTCCAGATAGAGATGCAGATAGATAGACCATGGTTAGCCCGATCCATCTTCAAGGATAGGAGTCAGGGAGTCATGAAGACCTGTTTGGCAATAAAAGAAAGTTAATACATGTATAGAAACTGAATGATCACCTACCTGTTACACAGTTGCATATGAATAGTCAACATCACAGACACAGATAGAGAAGCAGATGGATAGTTAGCCAGACAGCCAGAGTCAGGGAGTCATGAGGACCTGTGTGGCAATAAAAGAAAGTTAATACATGTATAGTTAGGAAAGATGACCTACCTGCGACACAGCTGCATATGAATAGTCAAAACTCCCACAGTTGCAGATGGACAAACAGACAAAGAAGCAGATGGATAGAAAGCCAGACAGTTAGCCAGTCGGCCAGAATCAGGGAGTTATGAGGACCTCTGTGACAAAGAATAAAGTTAATACATGTATACAAACTGAATGATCACTTACCTGTTACACAGTTGCAAACATGAGAAGCAGATGGATAGTTAGCCAGTCGGCCAGAGACAGGGATTCATGAGGACCTGTGTGGCAAAGAATAAAGTTAATACATGTAAGGAAACTGAAAGATCACCTACCTGTTACACAGTTGCAAACAAATTGTCAGCCTCACACACTTGCAGATGGACACACAGACAGAGAAGCAGATGCATAGTTAGCCAGTCAGCCAAAGTTCCAGAAGGAGATGCAGATGGATAGACCATGGTTAGCCCGATCCATCTTCAGGGATAGGAGTCAGGGAGTCATGACAACAAAGAAAATCAATAAATGTATAGAAACTGAATGATCACCTACCTGTTAGACAGTAGCAAACAGATAGACAGCGAGCCATATACAGTTACAGATGGAGGACCCTTGATGGACAGATGCACCATCAGGGAGGGAAGGGGTAATAGCATCCTTTTAAACCTGTAAGACAAAAAAGTCAATACATGTATAGAAACTGAATGATCACCTACCTGTTAGACAGTAGCAAACAGTAAGACAGGGAACCGTACACAGTTGCAGATGGATGGACCCTTGATGGACAGATGCACCATCAGGGAGGGAAGGGGTAATAGCATCCTTTTAAACCTGTAAGACAACAAAGAAAGTCAATACATGTATAGAAACTGAACGATGACCTACCTTTTAGACAGTAGCAAACAGTAAGACAGCGCGCCGTACACAGTTGCAGATGGAGGACCCTTGATGGACAGATGCACCATCAGGGAGGAAAGGGGTAATGGCATCCTCAGAACCTGAAAGACAACAAAGAAAGTCAATACATGTATAGAAACTGAACAATGACCTACCTTTTAGACAGTAGCAAACAGTAAAACAGCGAGCCATACACAGTGACAGATGGACGGACCCTTGATGGACAGATGCACCATCAGGGAGGGAAGGGGTAATGGCATTCTCTAAACCTGTAAGACAATAAAGAAAATCAATACATGAATAGAAACTGTCAGCGAGGGAGGGGCTCAGAAGGTCCTAAACCTGTAAGACAACAAAGAAAGTCAATAAATGTATAGAAACTGAATGATCACCTACCTGTTAGAAAGTAGCAAACAGATAGACAGTGAGCCATATACAGTTGCAGATGGATGGACCCTTGATGGACAGATGCACCATCAGGGAGGGAAGGGGTATTGGCATCCTCAGAACCTGAAAGATAACAAAGACAAACAATACAGGTTTTGAAACTGAAAGATCACTTACCTTTTACACAGTTGCAGAACAATAGACAGTGAGCCAGACACAGCTGCAGATGATCAGATTGATGGTGGCTGGATCTACGGTCAGGGAGGGGGGGGCTCTGAAGGTTCTAAACCTGTAAGACAACAAAGAAAATCAATACATGTATAGAAACTGAATGATCACCTACCTGTTGTCACCTAATGGTAACCTCGGAACCTGAAAGACAACAAAGACAGCCAATACAGGTTTTGAAACTGAAAGATCACTTACCTTTTACACAGTTTCAGAACAATAGACAGTGAGCCAGACACAGCTGCAGATGGACAGATTGATGGTGGCTGGATCTACGGTCAGTGAGGGAGGGACTTAGAAGGTCCTGAACCTGTAAGACAAAAAAAAAGTCAATACATGTATAGAAACTGAATGATCACCTACCTGTTAGACAGTAGCAAACAGTAAGACAGCGAACCGTACACAGTTGCAGATGGATGGACCCTTGATGTACAGATGCACCATCAGGGAGGGAAGGGGTAATAGCATCCTTTTAAACCTGTAAGACAACAAAGAAAGTCAATACATATATAGAAACTGAATGATCACCTACCTGTTAGAAAGTAGCAAACAGATAGACAGTGAGCCATACACAGTGACAGATGGATGGACCCTTGATGGACAGATGCACCATCAGGGAGGGAAGGGTTATGGCATCCTCTAAACCTGTAAGACAACAAAGAAAATCAATACATGTATAGAAACTGAATGATGACCTAACTCTTACACACTTGCAGTCAGATAGATATCAAGTCACACAAATAGTTGCAATGCACAGACCCTTGTTTGATGGATCCACCATTAGGAAGGAGGGGGGGGGGGTCTTGGAGTCCTGAAAGCCTGTAAGACAACAAAGAAAATCAATAAATGTATAGAAACTGAATGATCACCTACCTGTTAGACAGTAGCAAACAGATAGACAGAGAGCCGTACACAGTTGCAGATGGAGGACCCTTGATGGACAGATGCACCATCAGGGAGGGAAGGGGTAATAGCATCCTTTTAAACCTGTAAGACAAAAAAGTCAATACATGTATAGAAACTGAATGATCACCTACCTGTTAGACAGTAGCAAACAGTAAGACAGCGAACCATACACAGTTGCATATGGATGGACCCTTGATGGACAGATGCACCATCAGGGAGGGAAGGGGTAATAGCATCCTTTTAAACCTGTAAGACAACAAAGAAAGTCAATACATGTATAGAAACTGAACGATGACCTACCTTTTAGACAGTAGCAAACAGTAAGACAGCGAGCCATACAAAGTGACAGATGGATGGACCCTTGATGGACAGATGCACCATCAGGGAGGGAAGGGGTAATGGCATCCTCTAAACCTGTAATACAACAAAGAAAATCAATGCATATATAGAAACTGAATGATCACCTACCTGTTAGAAAGTAGCAAACAGATAGACAGTGAGCCGTACACACTGTCAGATGTATGGACCCTTGATGGACAGATGCACCATCAGGGAGAGAAGGGGTAATGGCATCCTCTAAACCTGTAAGACAATAAAGAAAATCAATACATGAATAGAAACTGAATGATCACCTACCTGTTAGACAGTAGCAAACCGATAGACAGCGAGCCGTACACAGTTGCAGATGGATGGACCCTTGATGAACAGAAGAACCATCAGGGAGGGAAGGGGTATTGGCATCCTCATAACCTGAAAGATAAAGACAATCAATACAGGTTTTGAAACTGAAAGATCACTTACCTTTTACACAGTTGCAGAACAATAGACAGTGAGCCAGACACAGCTGCAGATGGACAGATTGATGGTGGCTGAATCTACGGTCAGTGAGGGAGGGGCTCAGAAGGTCCTGAACCTGTAAGACAACAAAGAAAGTCAATAAATGTATAGAAACTGAATGATCACCTACCTGTTAGACAGTAGCAAACAAATAGACAGCGAGCCATATACAGTTGCAGATGGAGGACCCTTGATGGACAGATGCACCATTAGGGAGGGAAGGGGTAATAGCATCCTTTAAAACCTGTAATACAACAAAGAAAACCAATACATATATAGAAACTGAATGACGACCTAACTCTTACACACTTGCAGTCAGATAGATATTGATTCACACAAATAGTTGCAATGAACAGACCCTTGTTTGATGGATCCACCATTAGGAAGGAGAGGGGTGTCCTGAAGTCCTGAAAGCCTGTAAGACAACAAAGAAAGTCAATACATGTATAGAAACTGAATGATCACCTACCTGTTAGACAGTAGCAAACAGATAGACAGCGAGCCGTACACAGTTGCAGATGGAGGACCCTTGATGGACAGATGCACCATCAGGGAGGGAAGGGGTAATAGCATCCTTTTAAACATGTAAGACAAAAAAGTCAATACATGTATAGAAACTGAATGATCACCTACCTGTTAGACAGTAGCAAACAGATAGACAGCGAGCCGTACACAGTTGCAGATGGAGGACCCCTGATGGACAGATGCACCATCAGGGAGGGAAGGGGTATTGGCATCCTCAGAACCTGAAAGATAACAAAGACAAACAATACAGGTTTTGAAACTGAAAGATCACTTACCTTTTACACAGTTGCAGAACAATAGACAGTTAGCCAGACACAGCTGCAGATGGACAGATTGATGGTGGCTGGATTTACGGTCAGGGAGGGGGGGCTCTGAAGGTTCTAAACCTGTAAGACAAAAAAAAAAGTCAATACATGTATAGAAACTGAATGATCACCTACCTGTTAGACAGTAGCAAAAAGTAAGACAGCAAGCCGTACACAGTTGCAGATGGATGGACCCTTGATGAACAGATGCACCATCAGGGAGGGAAGAGGTAATAGCATCCTTTTAAACCTGTAAGACAACAAAGAAAGTTAATACATGTATAGAAACTGAACGATGACTAACCTTTTAGACAGTAGCAAACAGTAAGAAAGCGAGCTGTACACAGTGACAGATGGACAGACCCTTGATGAACAGATGCACCATCAGGGAGGGAAGGGGTAATGGCATCCTCTAAACCTGTAATACAACAAAGAAAATCAATACATATATAGAAACTGAATGATCACCTACCTGTTAGAAAGTAGCAAACAGATAGACAGTGAGCCGTACACACTGTCAGATGTATGGACCCTTGATGGACGGATGCACCATCAGGTAGGGAAGGGGTAATGATGGTGCATCTGTCCATCAAGGGTCCATACATCTGACAGTGACAGATGGACAGACCCTTGATGAACAGATGCACCATCAGGGATGGAAGGGGTAATGGCATCCTCTAAAATTGTAATACAACAAAGAAAATCAATACATATATAGAAACTGAATGATCACCTACCTGTTAGAAAGTAGCAAACAGATGGACAGTGAGCCGTACATACTGTCAGATGTATGGACCCTTCATGGACAGATGCACCATCAGGGAGGGAAGGGGTAATGGCATCCTCTAAACCTGTAAGACAATGAAGAAAATCAATACAGGTTTTGAAACTGAAATATCACTTACCTTTTACACAGTTGCAGAACAATAGACAGTGAGCCAGACACAGCTGGAGATGGACAGATTGATAGTGGCTGGATCTACGGTCAGTGAGGGAGGGACTCAGAAGGTCCTGAACCTGTAAGAAAAAAAAAAAGTCAATGGTGGCTGGATCTACGGTCAGGGTGGGGGGGCTCTGAAGGTTCTAACCCTGTAAGACAACAAAGAAAATCAATACATGTATAGAAACTGAATGATCGCCTACCTGTTGTCACCTAATGGCAACCTCGGAACCTGAAAGACAACAAAGACAGTCAATACAGGTTTTGAAACTGAAAGATCACTTACCTTTTACACAGTTGCAGAACAATAGACAGTGAGCCACACACAGCTGCAGATGGACAGATTGATGGTGCCTGGATCTACGGTCAGTGAGGGAGGAACTCAGAAGGTCCTGAACCTGTAAGACAAAAAAAAGGTCAATACATATTTAGAAACTGAATGATGACCTACCTGTTAGACAGTAGCAAACAGTAAGACAGCGAAACGTACACAGTTGCAGATGGATGGACCCTTAATGGACAGATGCACCATCAGGGAGGGAAGGGGTAATAGCATCCTTTTAAACCTGTAAGACAACAAAGAAAATCAATACATGTATAGAAACTGAATGATGACCTACCTTTTAGACAGTAGCAAACAGTAAGACAGCGAGCTGTACACAGTGACAGATGGACGGACCCTTGATGAAAAGATGCACCATCAGAGGGGGAGGGGTATTGGCATCCTCATAACCTAAAGATAACAAAGACAATCAATACAGGTTTTGAAACTGAAAGATCACTTACCTTTTACACAGTTGTAGAACAACAGACAGTGAGACAGACACAGCTGCAGATGGACAGATTGATGGTGGCTGAATCTACGGTCAGTGATGGAGGGACTCAGAAAGTCCTGAACCTGTAAGACAAAAAAAAAGTCAATACATGTATAGAAACTGAATGATGACCTAACTCTTACACACTTGCAGTCAGATAGATATTGATTCACACAAATAGTTGCAATGAACAGACCCTTGTTTGATGGATCCACCATTAGGAAGGAGAGGGGTGTCCTGAGGTCCTCAAAGCCTGTAAGACAACAAAGAAAGTCAATACATATATAGAAACAGAATGATCACCTACCTGTTAGAAAGTAGCAAACAGATAGACAGTGAGCCGTACACAGTTGCAGATGGATGGACCCTTAATGGATAGATGCACCATCAGGGAGGGAAGGGGTAATAGCATCCTTTTAAACCTGTAAGACAACAAAGAAAGTCAATACATGTATAGAAACTGAACGATGACCTACCTTTTAGACAGTAGCAAACAGTAAGACAGCGAGCTGTACACAGTGACAGATGGACGGACCCTTGATGAACAGATGCACCATCAGGGAAGGAAGGGGTAATGGCATCCTCTAAACCTGTAATACAACAAAGAAAATCCATACATATATAGAAACTGAATGATCACCTACCTGTTAGAAAGTAGCAAACAGATAGACAGTGAGCCGTACACACTTGCAGATGGATGGTCCCTTGATGGACAGAAGAACCATCAGGGAGGGAAGGGGTATTGGCATCCTCATAACCTGAAAGTTAAAGACAATCAATACAGGTTTTGAAACTGAAAGATCACTTACCTTTTACACAGTTGCAGAACAACAGACAGTGAGACAGACACAGCTGCAGATGGACAGATTGATGGTGGCTGAATCTACAGTCAGTGAGGGAGGGACTCAGAAGGTCCTGAACCTATAAGACAAAAAAAAAAGTCAATACATGTATAGAAACTGAATGACGACCTAACTCTTACACACTTGCAGTCAGATAGACATTGATTCACACAAATAGTTGCAATGAACAGACCCTTGTTTGATGGATCCACCATTAGGATGGAGAGGGGTGTCCTGAAGTCCTGAAAGCCTGTAAGACAACAAAGAAAGTCAATACATGTATAGAAACTGAATGATCACCTACCTGTTAGAAAGTAGCAAACAGATAGACAGTGAGCCGTACACACTGTCAGATGTATGGACCCTTGATGGACAGATGCACCATCAGGGAGGGAAGGGGTAATGGCATCCTCTAAACCTGTAAGACAATAAAGAAAATCAATACATGAATAGAAACTGAATGACCACCTACCTGTTAGACAGTAGCAAACCGATAGACAGCGAGCCGTACACAGTTGCAGATGGATGGACCCTTGATGAACAGAAGAACCATCAGGGAGGGAAGGGGTATTGGCATCCTCAGAACCTGAAAGATAACAAAGACAAACAATACAGGTTTTGAAACTGAAATATCACTTACCTTTTACACAGTTGCAGAACAATAGACAGTGAGCCAGACACAGCTGCAGATGGACAGATTGATGGTGGCTGGATCTACAGTCAGTGAGGGAGGGGCTCAGAAAGTCCTGAACCTGTAAGACAAAAAAAAGTCAATACATGTATAGAAACTGAATGATCACCTACCTGTTAGACAGTAGCAAACAGTAAGACAGCAAACCATACACAGTTGCAGATGGATGGACCCTTGATGGACAGATGCACCATCAGGGAGGGAAGGGGTAATAGCATCCTTTTAAACCTGTAAGACAACAAAGAAAGTCAATACATGTATAGAAACTGAACGATGACCTACCTTTTAGACAGTAGCAAACAGTAAGACAGCGAGCCATACAAAGTGACAGATGGACGGACCCTTGATGGACAGATGCACCATCAGGGAGGGAAGGGGTAATGGCATCCTCTAAACCTGTAATACAACAAAGAAAATCAATGCATATATAGAAACTGAATGATCACCTACCTGTTAGAAAGTAGCAAACAGATAGACAGTGAGCCGTACACACTGTCAGATGTATGGACCCTTGATGGACAGATGCACCATCAGGGAGAGAAGGGGTAATGGCATCCTCTAAACCTGTAAGACAATAAAGAAAATCAATACATGAATAGAAACTGAATGATCACCTACCTGTTAGACAGTAGCAAACCGATAGACAGCGAGCCGTACACAGTTGCAGATGGATGGACCCTTGATGAACAGAAGAACCATCAGGGAGGGAAGGGGTATTGGCATCCTCATAACCTGAAAGATAAAGACAATCAATACAGGTTTTGAAACTGAAAGATCACTTACCTTTTACACAGTTGCAGAACAATAGACAGTGAGCCAGACACAGCTGCAGATGGACAGATTGATGGTGGCTGAATCTACGGTCAGTGAGGGAGGGGCTCAGAAGGTCCTGAACCTGTAAGACAACAAAGAAAGTCAATAAATGTATAGAAACTGAATGATCACCTACCTGTTAGACAGTAGCAAACAAATAGACAGCGAGCCATATACAGTTGCAGATGGAGGACCCTTGATGGACAGATGCACCATTAGGGAGGGAAGGGGTAATAGCATCCTTTAAAACCTGTAATACAACAAAGAAAACCAATACATATATAGAAACTGAATGACGACCTAACTCTTACACACTTGCAGTCAGATAGATATTGATTCACACAAATAGTTGCAATGAACAGACCCTTGTTTGATGGATCCACCATTAGGAAGGAGAGGGGTGTCCTGAAGTCCTGAAAGCCTGTAAGACAACAAAGAAAGTCAATACATGTATAGAAACTGAATGATCACCTACCTGTTAGACAGTAGCAAACAGATAGACAGCGAGCCGTACACAGTTGCAGATGGAGGACCCTTGATGGACAGATGCACCATCAGGGAGGGAAGGGGTAATAGCATCCTTTTAAACATGTAAGACAAAAAAGTCAATACATGTATAGAAACTGAATGATCACCTACCTGTTAGACAGTAGCAAACAGATAGACAGCGAGCCGTACACAGTGGCAGATGGAGGACCCCTGATGGACAGATGCACCATCAGGGAGGGAAGGGGTATTGGCATCCTCAGAACCTGAAAGATAACAAAGACAAACAATACAGGTTTTGAAACTGAAAGATCACTTACCTTTTACACAGTTGCAGAACAATAGACAGTTAGCCAGACACAGCTGCAGATGGACAGATTGATGGTGGCTGGATTTACGGTCAGGGAGGGGGGGCTCTGAAGGTTCTAAACCTGTAAGACAAAAAAAAAAGTCAATACATGTATAGAAACTGAATGATCACCTACCTGTTAGACAGTAGCAAAAAGTAAGACAGCAAGCCGTACACAGTTGCAGATGGATGGACCCTTGATGAACAGATGCACCATCAGGGAGGGAAGAGGTAATAGCATCCTTTTAAACCTGTAAGACAACAAAGAAAGTTAATACATGTATAGAAACTGAACGATGACTAACCTTTTAGACAGTAGCAAACAGTAAGAAAGCGAGCTGTACACAGTGACAGATGGACAGACCCTTGATGAACAGATGCACCATCAGGGAGGGAAGGGGTAATGGCATCCTCTAAACCTGTAATACAACAAAGAAAATCAATACATATATAGAAACTGAATGATCACCTACCTGTTAGAAAGTAGCAAACAGTAAGACAGCGAACCATACACAGTTGCATATGGATGGACCCTTGATGGACAGATGCACCATCAGGGAGGGAAGGGGTAATAGCATCCTTTTAAACCTGTAAGACAACAAAGAAAGTCAATACATGTATAGAAACTGAACGATGACCTACCTTTTAGACAGTAGCAAACAGTAAGACAGCGAGCCATACAAAGTGACAGATGGATGGACCCTTGATGGACAGATGCACCATCAGGGAGGGAAGGGGTAATGGCATCCTCTAAACCTGTAATACAACAAAGAAAATCAATGCATATATAGAAACTGAATGATCACCTACCTGTTAGAAAGTAGCAAACAGATAGACAGTGAGCCGTACACACTGTCAGATGTATGGACCCTTGATGGACAGATGCACCATCAGGGAGAGAAGGGGTAATGGCATCCTCTAAACCTGTAAGACAATAAAGAAAATCAATACATGAATAGAAACTGAATGATCACCTACCTGTTAGACAGTAGCAAACCGATAGACAGCGAGCCGTACACAGTTGCAGATGGATGGACCCTTGATGAACAGAAGAACCATCAGGGAGGGAAGGGGTATTGGCATCCTCATAACCTGAAAGATAAAGACAATCAATACAGGTTTTGAAACTGAAAGATCACTTACCTTTTACACAGTTGCAGAACAATAGACAGTGAGCCAGACACAGCTGCAGATGGACAGATTGATGGTGGCTGAATCTACGGTCAGTGAGGGAGGGGCTCAGAAGGTCCTGAACCTGTAAGACAACAAAGAAAGTCAATAAATGTATAGAAACTGAATGATCACCTACCTGTTAGACAGTAGCAAACAAATAGACAGCGAGCCATATACAGTTGCAGATGGAGGACCCTTGATGGACAGATGCACCATTAGGGAGGGAAGGGGTAATAGCATCCTTTAAAACCTGTAATACAACAAAGAAAACCAATACATATATAGAAACTGAATGACGACCTAACTCTTACACACTTGCAGTCAGATAGATATTGATTCACACAAATAGTTGCAATGAACAGACCCTTGTTTGATGGATCCACCATTAGGAAGGAGAGGGGTGTCCTGAAGTCCTGAAAGCCTGTAAGACAACAAAGAAAGTCAATACATGTATAGAAACTGAATGATCACCTACCTGTTAGACAGTAGCAAACAGATAGACAGCGAGCCGTACACAGTTGCAGATGGAGGACCCTTGATGGACAGATGCACCATCAGGGAGGGAAGGGGTAATAGCATCCTTTTAAACATGTAAGACAAAAAAGTCAATACATGTATAGAAACTGAATGATCACCTACCTGTTAGACAGTAGCAAACAGATAGACAGCGAGCCGTACACAGTTGCAGATGGAGGACCCCTGATGGACAGATGCACCATCAGGGAGGGAAGGGGTATTGGCATCCTCAGAACCTGAAAGATAACAAAGACAAACAATACAGGTTTTGAAACTGAAAGATCACTTACCTTTTACACAGTTGCAGAACAATAGACAGTTAGCCAGACACAGCTGCAGATGGACAGATTGATGGTGGCTGGATTTACGGTCAGGGAGGGGGGGCTCTGAAGGTTCTAAACCTGTAAGACAAAAAAAAAAGTCAATACATGTATAGAAACTGAATGATCACCTACCTGTTAGACAGTAGCAAAAAGTAAGACAGCAAGCCGTACACAGTTGCAGATGGATGGACCCTTGATGAACAGATGCACCATCAGGGAGGGAAGAGGTAATAGCATCCTTTTAAACCTGTAAGACAACAAAGAAAGTTAATACATGTATAGAAACTGAACGATGACTAACCTTTTAGACAGTAGCAAACAGTAAGAAAGCGAGCTGTACACAGTGACAGATGGACAGACCCTTGATGAACAGATGCACCATCAGGGAGGGAAGGGGTAATGGCATCCTCTAAACCTGTAATACAACAAAGAAAATCAATACATATATAGAAACTGAATGATCACCTACCTGTTAGAAAGTAGCAAACAGATAGACAGTGAGCCGTACACACTGTCAGATGTATGGACCCTTGATGGACAGAAGAACCATCAGGGAGGGAAGGGGTATTGGCATCCTCATAACCTGAAAGTTAAAGACAATCAATACAGGTTTTGAAACTGAAAGATCACTTACCTTTTACACAGTTGCAGAACAACAGACAGTGAGACAGACACAGCTGCAGATGGACAGATTGATGGTGGCTGAATCTACAGTCAGTGAGGGAGGGACTCAGAAGGTCCTGAACCTATAAGACAAAAAAAAAAGTCAATACATGTATAGAAACTGAATGACGACCTAACTCTTACACACTTGCAGTCAGATAGACATTGATTCACACAAATAGTTGCAATGAACAGACCCTTGTTTGATGGATCCACCATTAGGATGGAGAGGGGTGTCCTGAAGTCCTGAAAGCCTGTAAGACAACAAAGAAAGTCAATACATGTATAGAAACTGAATGATCACCTACCTGTTAGAAAGTAGCAAACAGATAGACAGTGAGCCGTACACACTGTCAGATGTATGGACCCTTGATGGACAGATGCACCATCAGGGAGGGAAGGGGTAATGGCATCCTCTAAACCTGTAAGACAATAAAGAAAATCAATACATGAATAGAAACTGAATGACCACCTACCTGTTAGACAGTAGCAAACCGATAGACAGCGAGCCGTACACAGTTGCAGATGGATGGACCCTTGATGAACAGAAGAACCATCAGGGAGGGAAGGGGTATTGGCATCCTCAGAACCTGAAAGATAACAAAGACAAACAATACAGGTTTTGAAACTGAAATATCACTTACCTTTTACACAGTTGCAGAACAATAGACAGTGAGCCAGACACAGCTGCAGATGGACAGATTGATGGTGGCTGGATCTACAGTCAGTGAGGGAGGGGCTCAGAAAGTCCTGAACCTGTAAGACAAAAAAAAGTCAATACATGTATAGAAACTGAATGATCACCTACCTGTTAGACAGTAGCAAACAGTAAGACAGCAAACCATACACAGTTGCAGATGGATGGACCCTTGATGGACAGATGCACCATCAGGGAGGGAAGGGGTAATAGCATCCTTTTAAACCTGTAAGACAACAAAGAAAGTCAATACATGTATAGAAACTGAACGATGACCTACCTTTTAGACAGTAGCAAACAGTAAGACAGCGAGCCATACAAAGTGACAGATGGACGGACCCTTGATGGACAGATGCACCATCAGGGAGGGAAGGGGTAATGGCATCCTCTAAACCTGTAATACAACAAAGAAAATCAATGCATATATAGAAACTGAATGATCACCTACCTGTTAGAAAGTAGCAAACAGATAGACAGTGAGCCGTACACACTGTCAGATGTATGGACCCTTGATGGACAGATGCACCATCAGGGAGAGAAGGGGTAATGGCATCCTCTAAACCTGTAAGACAATAAAGAAAATCAATACATGAATAGAAACTGAATGATCACCTACCTGTTAGACAGTAGCAAACCGATAGACAGCGAGCCGTACACAGTTGCAGATGGATGGACCCTTGATGAACAGAAGAACCATCAGGGAGGGAAGGGGTATTGGCATCCTCATAACCTGAAAGATAAAGACAATCAATACAGGTTTTGAAACTGAAAGATCACTTACCTTTTACACAGTTGCAGAACAATAGACAGTGAGCCAGACACAGCTGCAGATGGACAGATTGATGGTGGCTGAATCTACGGTCAGTGAGGGAGGGGCTCAGAAGGTCCTGAACCTGTAAGACAACAAAGAAAGTCAATAAATGTATAGAAACTGAATGATCACCTACCTGTTAGACAGTAGCAAACAAATAGACAGCGAGCCATATACAGTTGCAGATGGAGGACCCTTGATGGACAGATGCACCATTAGGGAGGGAAGGGGTAATAGCATCCTTTAAAACCTGTAATACAACAAAGAAAACCAATACATATATAGAAACTGAATGACGACCTAACTCTTACACACTTGCAGTCAGATAGATATTGATTCACACAAATAGTTGCAATGAACAGACCCTTGTTTGATGGATCCACCATTAGGAAGGAGAGGGGTGTCCTGAAGTCCTGAAAGCCTGTAAGACAACAAAGAAAGTCAATACATGTATAGAAACTGAATGATCACCTACCTGTTAGACAGTAGCAAACAGATAGACAGCGAGCCGTACACAGTTGCAGATGGAGGACCCTTGATGGACAGATGCACCATCAGGGAGGGAAGGGGTAATAGCATCCTTTTAAACATGTAAGACAAAAAAGTCAATACATGTATAGAAACTGAATGATCACCTACCTGTTAGACAGTAGCAAACAGATAGACAGCGAGCCGTACACAGTTGCAGATGGAGGACCCCTGATGGACAGATGCACCATCAGGGAGGGAAGGGGTATTGGCATCCTCAGAACCTGAAAGATAACAAAGACAAACAATACAGGTTTTGAAACTGAAAGATCACTTACCTTTTACACAGTTGCAGAACAATAGACAGTTAGCCAGACACAGCTGCAGATGGACAGATTGATGGTGGCTGGATTTACGGTCAGGGAGGGGGGGCTCTGAAGGTTCTAAACCTGTAAGACAAAAAAAAAAGTCAATACATGTATAGAAACTGAATGATCACCTACCTGTTAGACAGTAGCAAAAAGTAAGACAGCAAGCCGTACACAGTTGCAGATGGATGGACCCTTGATGAACAGATGCACCATCAGGGAGGGAAGAGGTAATAGCATCCTTTTAAACCTGTAAGACAACAAAGAAAGTTAATACATGTATAGAAACTGAACGATGACTAACCTTTTAGACAGTAGCAAACAGTAAGAAAGCGAGCTGTACACAGTGACAGATGGACAGACCCTTGATGAACAGATGCACCATCAGGGAGGGAAGGGGTAATGGCATCCTCTAAACCTGTAATACAACAAAGAAAATCAATACATATATAGAAACTGAATGATCACCTACCTGTTAGAAAGTAGCAAACAGATAGACAGTGAGCCGTACACACTGTCAGATGTATGGACCCTTGATGGACGGATGCACCATCAGGTAGGGAAGGGGTAATGATGGTGCATCTGTCCATCAAGGGTCCATACATCTGACAGTGACAGATGGACAGACCCTTGATGAACAGATGCACCATCAGGGATGGAAGGGGTAATGGCATCCTCTAAAATTGTAATACAACAAAGAAAATCAATACATATATAGAAACTGAATGATCACCTACCTGTTAGAAAGTAGCAAACAGATGGACAGTGAGCCGTACATACTGTCAGATGTATGGACCCTTCATGGACAGATGCACCATCAGGGAGGGAAGGGGTAATGGCATCCTCTAAACCTGTAAGACAATGAAGAAAATCAATACAGGTTTTGAAACTGAAATATCACTTACCTTTTACACAGTTGCAGAACAATAGACAGTGAGCCAGACACAGCTGGAGATGGACAGATTGATAGTGGCTGGATCTACGGTCAGTGAGGGAGGGACTCAGAAGGTCCTGAACCTGTAAGAAAAAAAAAAAGTCAATGGTGGCTGGATCTACGGTCAGGGTGGGGGGGCTCTGAAGGTTCTAACCCTGTAAGACAACAAAGAAAATCAATACATGTATAGAAACTGAATGATCGCCTACCTGTTGTCACCTAATGGCAACCTCGGAACCTGAAAGACAACAAAGACAGTCAATACAGGTTTTGAAACTGAAAGATCACTTACCTTTTACACAGTTGCAGAACAATAGACAGTGAGCCACACACAGCTGCAGATGGACAGATTGATGGTGCCTGGATCTACGGTCAGTGAGGGAGGAACTCAGAAGGTCCTGAACCTGTAAGACAAAAAAAAGGTCAATACATATTTAGAAACTGAATGATGACCTACCTGTTAGACAGTAGCAAACAGTAAGACAGCGAAACGTACACAGTTGCAGATGGATGGACCCTTAATGGACAGATGCACCATCAGGGAGGGAAGGGGTAATAGCATCCTTTTAAACCTGTAAGACAACAAAGAAAATCAATACATGTATAGAAACTGAATGATGACCTACCTTTTAGACAGTAGCAAACAGTAAGACAGCGAGCTGTACACAGTGACAGATGGACGGACCCTTGATGAAAAGATGCACCATCAGAGGGGGAGGGGTATTGGCATCCTCATAACCTAAAGATAACAAAGACAATCAATACAGGTTTTGAAACTGAAAGATCACTTACCTTTTACACAGTTGTAGAACAACAGACAGTGAGACAGACACAGCTGCAGATGGACAGATTGATGGTGGCTGAATCTACGGTCAGTGATGGAGGGACTCAGAAAGTCCTGAACCTGTAAGACAAAAAAAAAGTCAATACATGTATAGAAACTGAATGATGACCTAACTCTTACACACTTGCAGTCAGATAGATATTGATTCACACAAATAGTTGCAATGAACAGACCCTTGTTTGATGGATCCACCATTAGGAAGGAGAGGGGTGTCCTGAGGTCCTCAAAGCCTGTAAGACAACAAAGAAAGTCAATACATATATAGAAACAGAATGATCACCTACCTGTTAGAAAGTAGCAAACAGATAGACAGTGAGCCGTACACAGTTGCAGATGGATGGACCCTTAATGGATAGATGCACCATCAGGGAGGGAAGGGGTAATAGCATCCTTTTAAACCTGTAAGACAACAAAGAAAGTCAATACATGTATAGAAACTGAACGATGACCTACCTTTTAGACAGTAGCAAACAGTAAGACAGCGAGCTGTACACAGTGACAGATGGACGGACCCTTGATGAACAGATGCACCATCAGGGAAGGAAGGGGTAATGGCATCCTCTAAACCTGTAATACAACAAAGAAAATCCATACATATATAGAAACTGAATGATCACCTACCTGTTAGAAAGTAGCAAACAGATAGACAGTGAGCCGTACACACTTGCAGATGGATGGTCCCTTGATGGACAGAAGAACCATCAGGGAGGGAAGGGGTATTGGCATCCTCATAACCTGAAAGTTAAAGACAATCAATACAGGTTTTGAAACTGAAAGATCACTTACCTTTTACACAGTTGCAGAACAACAGACAGTGAGACAGACACAGCTGCAGATGGACAGATTGATGGTGGCTGAATCTACGGTCAGTGAGGGAGGGACTCAGAAGGTCCTGAACCTATAAGACAAAAAAAAAAGTCAATACATGTATAGAAACTGAATGACGACCTAACTCTTACACACTTGCAGTCAGATAGATATTGATTCACACAAATAGTTGCAATGAACAGACCCTTGTTTGATGGATCCACCATTAGGATGGAGAGGGGTGTCCTGAAGTCCTGAAAGCCTGTAAGACAACAAAGAAAGTCAATACATGTATAGAAACTGAATGATCACCTACCTGTTAGAAAGAAGCAAACAGATAGACAGTGAGCCGTACACACTGTCAGATGTATGGACCCTTGATGGACAGATGCACCATCAGGGAGGGAAGGGGTAATGGCATCCTCTAAACCTGTAAGACAATAAAGAAAATCAATACATGAATAGAAACTGAATGACCACCTACCTGTTAGACAGTAGCAAACCGATAGACAGCGAGCCGTACACAGTTGCAGATGGATGGACCCTTGATGAACAGAAGAACCATCAGGGAGGGAAGGGGTATTGGCATCCTCAGAACCTGAAAGATAACAAAGACAAACAATACAGGTTTTGAAACTGAAATATCACTTACCTTTTACACAGTTGCAGAACAATAGACAGTGAGCCAGACACAGCTGCAGATGGACAGATTGATGGTGGCTGGATCTACAGTCAGTGAGGGAGGGGCTCAGAAAGTCCTGAACCTGTAAGACAAAAAAAAGTCAATACATGTATAGAAACTGAATGATCACCTACCTGTTAGACAGTAGCAAACAGTAAGACAGCGAACCATACACAGTTGCAGATGGATGGACCCTTGATGGACAGATGCACCATCAGGGAGGGAAGGGGTAATAGCATCCTCTAAACCTGTAAGACAATAAAGAAACCAAACTCTTACACACTTGCAGTCAGATAGTTAGCGAGTCACACACACCATTGCAATGGACAGACCCTTGTTTGATGGATCCACCATTTGGAAGGAGAGGGGTGTCCTGAAGTCCTGAAAGCCTGTAAGACAACAAAGAAAGTCAATACATGTATAGAAACTGAACGATGACCTACCTTTTAGACAGTAGCAAACAGTAAGATAGCGAGCCGTACCCAGTGACAGATGGACGGACCCTTGATGAACAGATGCACCATCAGGGAGGGAAGGGTTATGGCATCCTCTAAACCTGTAATACAACAAAGAAAATCAATACATGTATAGAAACTGAATGATCACCTACCTGTTAGACAGTAGCAAACCGATAGACAGCGAGCCGTACACAGTTGCAGATGGAGGACCCTTGATGGACAGATGCACCATCAGGGAGGTTAGGGGTAATGGCATCCTCTAAACCTTTAAGACAATAAAGAAAATCAATACATGAATAGAAACTGAATGATCACCTACCTGTTAGACAGTAGCAAACCGATAGACAGCGAGCCGTACACAGTTGCAGATGGATGGACCCTTGATGGACAGAAGAACCATCAGGGAGGGAAGGGGTATTGGCATCCTCATAACCTGAAAGATAAAGACAATCAATACAGGTTTTGAAACTGAAAGATCACTTACCTTTTACACAGTTGCAGAACAATAGACAGTTAGCCAGACACAGCTGCAGATGGACAGATTGATGGTGGCTGGATCTACGGTCAGGGAGTGAGTGGCTCTGAAGGTCCTAAACGTGTAAGACAAAAAAAAACGTCAATACATGTATAGAAATTGATTGATGACCAAACTCTTACACACTTGCAGTCAGATAGTTAGCGAGTTGATGGATTATTTGTGTGTAAGAACACATTATGTACTCATAAACATGATTGTATGTGTATTTTGCTATAATGACCAAGTCTGAGCCAGTCAGCATTTCTCTACTCAAGATTAGTGTAAATGCCCTAGGGGGGCTTGGCAGAGCCCACTTGGGGTGAATCTGAGGTAAACTCAGTGGAAAACACCCAAAATTCTGCAGTAGTGCGATCGTCAGCACAAATGACCTTGCAGGTGTTAGTGCTCTTTTTAAAAAACAAAGTCTTACAAACGACGGATATAAGCGAATACAATAGTGACAAGATTAAGGAGTAAGGGGCTTCCCATAGTAAGGGGCTTCCCATAGTATTATAAGCGGATCCAACCATAAAATATTACAATAAAAAAAAAATATGCGTGGGGGTAGCCACAGCTAGATAAGGACTGTATATAAGGCCCAAGAGGAGCCCCACTGTTTAGACTGCTTTTGGAGAGTGCTGGCTGTCTCAGGCTAACGCATTACATGTAGTGCCTTAGTCTTTACCTGTTTTGTATACTTTATACAGAAATAAAGGTTGCACTCTGCCTTTCTATTGACTACGGAGCTGGATTCTTTTATGCACCATTTCTAAATGCTTATTAGCTGATTGGGGGATTTATAGTGAAAAAGAGCCGACATTTTGGTGGCCCGTTGGTTGGCTTCGCTCTGCGCGCCTTGCGCCCTGTTTGCCTGACGCCGCACCTGTGCCTGGCCTGTTCCTGTCCTCCTGTCCTTCAGCGCGCCCGTTTCAACTTTAAGGTAAGCCGATCTTTGTATTCAAAAATCTGCTTAAGGGGGGATAGGGCCTGGCTGTCCACAGGCCTCAGTGGTGTTCAGCTTCCAGTATATCTGGCTCCGAGTCAATGAGAAATGCTGATAACTGTTATTAGAAAACCAAATAAAAAGTAAATAACTACTAGAAAACCAAATAAAAAGCAAATAACTTTTAGAAAACCACAGAAAAAGGAGTAACAGTCAGAAAACCAAATAAAAAAGTGATGATAAAATGGCATAGAGAAAAGCCGGCAGAGAGAAAAAAGGGTTAAGGGAATAACCCTCAGAGAAAAAGCCATTAAAGAGAAAGGCCTAGAGAAAAAAAAAGGAAACAGTGCACAAGTAATAGTGGTACCAAAGTATATGTTACACGGTTTGTCTGTCTTAAATGTTGTTTAATACATGTTTTGGCTGTGTCTTATTCTGCTAAACGCTTGCAATGTTTGAAGCTTTGTGTTTAAGATGTCTAATGAAGTTTAAAAGACAATGGGAGGCACAGGCAATGGTATTATTATCTCTCATACTGTGGTCTCTATTGATATAATACCTTTGAGGACATTTGTCCGTGTTGTTATTAAGATCCTAACATGTATTAGGAGAGGAAATAAAGTGACAGAGCATACCTTGAAGTTTACTGGATATCGGTAATTAGAGATATACGGAACTAGAGCTGACCTTGCGGGCCCATAGGCCTAGGCCTGCAAGAGTAGTGTGTATCCTATATCAATTGATAGTTGAAAAGCCTTAGAAAATGTATTGGTGGATATATGACAAAGTGTGTTGATGGTTAATAAAACACCAGGTTGTGTTAAAGAATATTGGCAATTGTATGTTGAAGTAGCAAAAAGATATAGCTGTAGGAGCTATACGTAGCCGTGACCTACACCGGCTACAGAGGTAACTGTAGAGGGTATTATTGCATGTGTTTACTTGGATAGGGGCCCTGTGAAGGAATATTAGTAGCTAGACTTTGTTGAAACACACAAGGTGGTGTGTGTAAAATTGTATTTGTCTTGTAGAGAAGAGCAGCAATCATGGACAGTGAGTTGCTTTTAGCTGAAACGCAGGGAATCAGAACTCATTTCTGGTTAGAGAGAACATACAAGAATGTGCAAGGCATCGAGCGTTGGCAATCAGAGCAGCTTATCAATCATAAATTGTGGTTGTTAACTGATTGGTATAACCTGGACCTTGCTGAAGAGGTCTTTCCACACCTCAGACTAACTGAGAGAATTAGGTGTTTCTGGACCTCAAGACTATTGACTCCTGTCTTAAACCTAATCTTGACTAATTCTAGTGCAACAGGAGTCACATTGGGGTTAGAGAACCTGCCATGGGGATCATTTGAACCACTATCTGTGGCAGCAGACATTCAGGATAGACAATGTAGGGAGCTACAAGTCTACCTGTCCATCACTACACGCTCTGTTTTGTGGGAGCGTGGCTCCGCGTCTATGATTTTGGCAGATGGCTTCAATCCAATAGGGATGGAGTTTCACACAGAGGCGCTGAAGCGCCCTGCTGAAACAGTACATAAGATCTATGCTGAAGTTAGTTGGAATGGGGCAGCCACTTTGGACCCCAGAACAGCAGAAAGGAAAGTCAATAAAGGGACATATACCTTAATCATCCAACCCAGCGCAAAAGACCAATAAAGTGTATAAGGTGTGAAGGCCAGGCAACTACATAAATTATCCTAGAAACATTTTCTTAAGTAAGCCACGTACTTTATTAGCATGATAAAAGAATAGGCAGAGATTGAAACAGTAGAATTAACCAAAAGTTATTCTACATTTAAATAAAGTAAATGAAAAGAAAAAGACACATGCTAAGCCTAATGTTTTATTAGGTCTCTGTCTCCAGTGATCCACAGGAGAGAGAGAGAGAGCAGATAGCAAACCCTTTCCTGGCTGAAACCAAGGAGGGGACGAGAGAGAGAAAACTCCACCCAGAGGCGGTGACCATTGGACTGACTCACCTCACACCCACCCACAGGTTAACTCGCACCCACCTAATACACGCACACACTCACACAGCCTGTTAGTAACCCTTTAGTAGCACCCAAATTATTTTTAGATTACACTAGTACACTATCACTTAAGTAACACACATGATGGGATCACGAGCTTCAAGGACAGAAAAAAGGGAACCATCACCCATAGACTTAGTGGTAGCCTCAGGAATAGCTCCAGAGGTAGAATTAAAGAGGACCATGCGGAAGTGGAACAAACTGACCAAGAACCTCACACATCAGTGGCCCAAGAGAGGAACCTTTGATGAAGACCTGTGTCAAACAATTGCAGACCTAGAAGGGAAAAAGGTGGTGACGTCCAAGAAAAAACATATAAAGCAACAAAGACGTATGATCATTCTCAAAGCCTTCATGGAGCAAGCCACACTTCTGAAAGAAAAAGAGAAGCTGTACAAGCAACATGGGGACCAATCAGAACGACCCCGACTGTACCCCAAACTCAAACGTGAACGACCACCTCCATATGTTCCAGGCTCCAAGGACAAAGAACCAACTGCAACCCAGTGCCCACTGCAAGTAACCACGTGGACTGAGGCTGACATGGAGATGGAAATGCAAGGTATGGTCAAGTTCAAAGTCAAAGATCAACCAGATTCCACTAGCACACCTGCAGTCCCTGAGAGTCACTACCAGACTCCAACCCCATGTCCATCCAGAGAAGAGGTGAGGCAGCCCGAGAGGGGGACTGAGAGACCAACTGCAGTTTCCCCGAGTCCACCCAAGCTGACACTACACAGCCTGTGCACAAGAGATGACTCACCAAAGAGAGACACCCCAGCAATAACTCTGAATGCACCTGATGACGAATGGCTGTATAACAATGGAGGTTCTTATCAAAAGCCTTCAACGCAGAGCACACCTCATGAACAAGAAGACGCAACAAGTGGCTGGACGACCAAATTAATGCAAGACAACACCGACATCATGATCCCTCGACGAGTGCATGGTGAACTGATGATTGAGTCAGAGCAGCATGCAAGACACAGACGTGAGGATGAACAAGCACACTTCAACACATTGATGAGGGAGACAGAAGAACTGGCAAAACAGACTGAAGCAGAACTGAAGCTCCTGAAAAAACAAAAAGACCAGATCCAGAGACCACGTAAAACCAGCTCACTACCCCGAGACATGAGAAGAGAAAGACAAGAGATGAACTACCAAGAAGAACAACAAAGTGGTACAGCTGAAAGTTCATCAGAAGATGAAGAAATAAGAAAACTAATAGATGACACCTATGTACCAAGACGATCAAGACGTATCAAGGACAAGAAGGGCAAGAAAGACAAAGCTTCCCTGTATCCCATTCTTTACAAGGGATCTGAACAAACCTATGTCCCATGGTCCTTCCTAGATCTTAAAGGCCTGATTGACCAACTACCCAGCATGCATGATGGAGGCCAAAAGTGGATCACAGCCTTTGAAGAACGCACTACAGGCCATAAACTGGCTGTAGGAGACCTGAAGGCAATTCTCTCCCAAACCATAGGGAAAGCAAAGATGGAAGAGATCTTCACATTGGCAGGAGAACCAGACCTGGTAAAAAGAAATTATTATGATGAAACCTCAGCTGACAGGTACAGAAACCTTGTTTGGAATGCCATCAGAAAAGAATACCCATCCAACATGGACCCAGGACAACTGGAAGCCATGGAACTGAAACCTGAAACATGCATAAACGAACACATCAGTAACTTTCAGAGAAAATGGCTGGAAGAAACAGGAACTGCCTGGAATCACAATCAAACCAATCGCAAATTTTTCCAGATGATGCTGAAAAAGAGCCTTCCCCAAGAAGTACAAGAAGCCCTAGAAGGCGTCGTAGGATTAAGCAGCATGCCGTGGCAAACCTTTAAAGATCATGTGGTCCACCATGTGGAAAGACACAGAAAGAAGAAGGAACAAGACAAAGAAAGCCTGGAGAAGTTGACTGCCCTATTACAAAAAGCACAATTGACTGAATTAAAGAAAAAAGAAAAACCAAAGAAAGAAGACAAAGCTGACCCAGCTTATCAAGCTGCAGTGCTAACCCAACCAGCCATGATTCAACCCACTCCAGTTCCAGTGACTAACACCATGCAGACTGTGGCCACTCAACAGCCTCAAATAGTGGCTACATCCCAGCCTCAAGTAGTTTCACCAGCTGTAACAATGCCAAACCAGCAACTGATGACAACACCTAGTCAGCAAATAAACGTACCTCCAAATATTAACACACCTTTCATGGCCCCCATCAACTTCTATGTTGGTGGAGCAAATCGGGGTCACAGAGGAAGAGGAAGAGGACGAGGAGGCAGAGGAGCAAGAGGAGGTAGGCCACCCTATTATGCACCAATGACAGGTGGTGGACCTGAAGCTGCTGAACATCCAGTACAACAACCTTTTCAAACCGCTGCTCCATACTCAACTGCCCCACCAAGACAATCCCAAGTTGAATGCTGGACATGTGGACAACCAGGACACATAAGCCGTGTCTGCCCTAACGGGGCAGTGCCAACCCAAGATTGGTATTGACGAGGCCTAGAGAATCCAAAGGGGGAATATCTGCAATTGACCGCTTCAGCATCTGCAACTGGAGAGCCAAGAATAAAACTCTCAATAAATGGTCAACAAAAGACGTCATTTCTAGTGGACACCGGAGCTACATACTCGGTGATTGGCCCTGAAGGAGCTCAACTCCCCCTGTCCAACAAAAAGATCAGGACTCAAGGATTCTCTGGGAAAACACAAGTCTTAACCTTCACTGAACCACTAGAATTGACCCTAGACACCAAAACCGTTGTTATGCCAATGTTATTTTCACATTCAACTCCAGTAAATTTGTTGGGAAGAGATATCTTATGCAAATTGAATGCCGACATCAAATGCACTCCGGACGGGGTGATGATTGAACTACCACCAACTGCGTTGCAAATGCTGATGACTGAAATTGAGCAAAGCCCTGAACAACCCACCGTGTACTGGCTCAAATTAATGGAACCAAACTTGATGAATAGCTTTAACAGCTGGAAAACCTGGATCAAAGCAGTATGGCCAAACATGACTGATGTGATGGATGACCTCCACTGCACTCTATATTATGACCCAACAAACACCAACACAGAATATGATGCAGCATGGACACAAAGTATGCAAGACTCCAACGTTCTCCTCACTACAGGAGACATCTTTATCGGTTCTCAAGGGGTGGCAGCTGCAGCAGAACTAGACTCCCAAACTGCCCAGTGGTACAGAGTGGACAATGCAGTTCCACATGTTTCCTTGATGACTGCACAAGACAGCCAACCCCAAGACCTAGGACCCATGATGAAGGCATGCAGAGAAATCAATTGGGTGAAAACTGACAATAGGTTCATACATAGGTCAGCCGATGGTTCCTATTATAGAATAGCTGTAAAATCAGTAGATAGAACAATTGCAGAAAAGGTCCTTGTTGACAGAACACTCACAGTAGGTCAATACACACTCACTCAAGAGCAGGAAGACATTTT